>NC_052160.1:140015834-140340086 GCF_902713615.1 Scyliorhinus canicula
CCTCATTCTCTTCATGGAGAAGTTACAGCACAGAAGGAGGCCGTTCGGCCCATCTTGACCATGCCAGCCTGAGGACACCCAGGTGCCCTTTCTAACCCCACCTACCTGCACCCGGTCCATAGCCCTGTACCTTACAGCACTTAAGGTACAGATCCAGGTAATTTTTAAAAGAGTTTAGGGTCTCTGCCTCCACCGCCAACCCGGGTAGCAAATTCCAGATTCCCACTACCCTCTGCATAAAAAAGTTCTTCCCCGTGTCCCCTCTGCACCTTCTGCCACTTATCTTGAATCTATGTCCCCTGGTTCGAGAATTCTCCACGACGGAAAATAAATCAATCCTGTCCACTCTATCTCTTCCCCTCATAATTTTGTACACCTCAATTAAGTCACCCCCTCAGCCTTCTTTGTTCGAAGGAAAATAATCCCACCCTACCCAATCTCTCCTCCTAGCTATTCTGTCCTGATTGTCATCATGATTCTTACACCATAACAGTGACTACACTTCATAGAGTACTTTACTGGGCTAAGTGTTAGGGATATCCTGAAGTTTAAATACACAATTTCTTTTGGCATTACCAGAATCATAGAACAGGTAATGAATCTGATTAATTCAGTTTCAAGATCTCTAATGAAACTGACAATAGCCACTCGCCATTCTGACAAATTTATGACAATGTTTTTAAGCTGCCTCACTACGTGAACTAGTGGACTATTTGCTAAAAGTCGCAGCGCCACCTTTCAAAATCTTAGTTTGACATTTGAAAACCTAAGGAGTTTGTTTTAATTAAACTCTGAGGACAGAAACATTTTAGCTGGTTGGAAAATGGATGCAAAACGTGTTCCCATTTTGGTTGGTTAGTTGGTTAATAATTTAGTATCCCTAAATTATTCTGTGAAAACTCCAAAAGCTTAAGCAGGTCTGACCTGTAACGCATCTCAACTGTACTTTACTGTCTGAGAAACAGACACATTCCTAATTATACATTTTCTTTTTAATTTCCTGACAGCTGTCGTACTATGCAACAATCAGCGTTGGGACTCCACCTCAGAGTTTCATTGTCATCTTTGACACTGGCTCTTCAAACTTCTGGGTCCCATCGGATTACTGCTCCAGTTATGCCTGCAGTAAGTACTTCCAGATAATAGCAGAAGTTCTCACAATAGCACATGTTGGCTTTTTTGATCGCGTAACGGTTTACAGAAGCTTGAGGTTTAGATTTCATAGAATTTACAGTGCAGAAGGAGGCCATTCGGCCCATCGAGTCTGCACTGGCTCTTGGAAAGAGCACCCTACCCAAGCCCCTACCTCCACCCTATCCCCATAACCCAGAAACCCCACCTAACACTAAGGGGCAATTTAGCGTGGCCAATCCACCTAACCTGCACATCTTTGGACTGTGGGAGGAAACCGGAGCACCCGGAGGAAACCCACGTACACACAGGGAGAACGTGCAGACTCCACACAGACAGTGACCCAGCGGGGAATCGAACCTGGGACCCTGGCGCTGTGAAGCATTTGTGCAATCCACAATGCTACCGTACTGCCCTATACAGTTCTTCTTCTTGACTTATGATGCACGATCAATTACACAAAGACAAGAGTTGAATGCAATTAAGGCTTCAATGCACTAAGATGTGTGGCCTCCTACAGCAGCTGGCGAAATGGCTGCTGTACAAGGAGCACACATATTTATACTCCGTCTCCTGGGCGGAGCCAGCAGGCAGGGAACTACCCCCGTACCTGCCACAAATCACCTAATATATACATCAGTGGTGACTACCACAACTTAGATTTGCCTCATTATGAGCTGATAGTGCAATTGTTAAACACTGAATCCCCACTTGGCTTTGTTACATCGTGTTGTGTATTTCAAATGATTGGCTAATTAGAGCCTCTGAAATATCAGGAATGGCTGGTGCCTGAAAGAAGCTGGGAGCTGGATTGATTCAGGATCCAGCTCTGTGCTCAGAATATTCCAGACGTTATCCCCGTCTGGATCTGCCGATCCTGTTGACGGTAAAACCCCCGCTGCGGGTCTCGTGGCGGTGAGGGGATGCACAGAACGACAAACCCCATTGACAACGATGGGACCAGAATATCCAATGGCGGGCCTCCTCCACCACTGTGAGGCACACCATGGAGTGGGGGAGGAGAATCCAGTCCAATCCAGTGCCTCATACATTTTGTTGACCGTCGCCCATGTGCAGGGTCGCCAAACTCTTCTGATTTTGCCTGCGTAGCTGTTCTGCTATTGGTGTGGCTGAAGTGATCCACATGGGCGAGTGAGGTGAGTTGTGTGTTTATTGGTCACAACACTGACTGTGAGAGCCGTGCACTCACTCTGTGCCCAAAGTGTAAATATTTATGTTCTTTTTACCATTTGAAGTTGGTCATAATTCAATTAATATGTAAATGATTAAACATTTTCTGCAACTCATTATTGAATATTCGGTTTGTATTGAATCTTATTCATGGGGTCACAGTTAATGAACAAGACCAATTTCAATCTCATGGTTCACTGAGATGAAGGAGGGTCACTCATGCGGCCCACTCACCATCCCAGGGTCCCATCAATGATCAAAAGCAAGAAGCCCCCAGTCTCTTACTTCCCAGGCAATTCAGAGAATCATAGAATTCACAGTGCAGAAAGAGGTCACTCGGCCCATCGAGTCTGCACAGGCTCTTGCAAAGAGCACCATACTTAAGCCGTCACCACCACCCTGTCCCCGTAACCGTGTAACCCCACCTAATTAATGTGGCCAATCCACCTAACTGCACATCTTTGGACTGTGGGAGGAAACCGGTGCACCCGGAGGAATCCCATGAAGACACGGGGAGAACGTGCAGACTCCGCACAGACAGTGACCCAAGCCGGGAATCGAACCTGGGACCCTGGTGTTGTAAAGCAACAGTGCTAATCACTGCTAATTAAATTTAAATTCCTCAGCTGCTGTGCTGGGATTTAACCATATCTCTGTACTATTAGGCCTGGCCAACATGTTGTTATATTGAAATGAACAGAATCATCTACTGAAACTGAGTGGGTAAAATGTGCTTTTCTTGTAGGGGATCATCACAAGTTCAATCCACAAGACTCCTCAACATTTCAGATGAGCAACAAATATATGTCCATTCAATATGGCACTGGCAGCATGACTGGTGTACTGGGATATGATACTCTCAGAGTAAGTCAAATTAGCTGATTACCCATCTCTGCGGGGCTCATTGCCCTAATTGAAATCAGGGTCCCAGATTGTGTTTTCTTTATTCTTTTGTTGGATGTGGGCATCGCTGGTTAGGTCAACATTTATTGCCCATCCCTAATTGCCCTTGAGTACCTGACCAAGGGTGTACAAAACCGAAGAATAACTTCCTGTCCTTTGTATTTCACCAGCAATCCATTGGCTTTTCTGATTGATTTTTGTACCTACCTACTGGCTTTGACTAATTTGTGTTGTTGGGCTCCTGAGTCACTCTCCTCTACCATTCTTAATTCCTCACCATTTGGGAAATATTCTTTATCTTTTGCCAAAATGTATGACCCTACACATGCCCACACTGAACTCAGAATGGCCATTCACTTATTCTATTAATGTTCCTTTGCAAGGATGACCTTCCACCTACACTACGTACTATCCCTCCTAACTTTATGTCATCAGAAGTCTTATACAGTGATCAATTCCTTCATCTGGGTCATTTTTGTCAGGGGCAGCGAGAATCCACACCGCGCTTTAGAGAGAAACAACACTTATTTGATTTAGCACGTTAACTATTATGTACAGCCGCAGTGGTCCCCTACTGGGCCTTCTGCAGTCGGTGCCTGACTGGCCGCCTCTATTTATACAAAGACACATGGTCCTTGTTAAGGGTCCGCTGTCCCCTTATCGAGGGAGCTCATATTCTACAAGCTCCACGGGGCGGTCGATCATCCCAACCCCGTGATGTGGGTTATAACAGTCATCAATAAATAGAGCAAAAAACTGAAGTCCCAGAGCAGGTTCCACCTTCCACATACATATCCTTTATCTCCACTCTCTGCATCACACCTCTCAAACCATTTCTAACCAAAGCCACATGTCCATCACATGTGATCTGACTTTTGCCAATAATCATTTGTTTGGAATCTTATCCAATGCCTTTTGAGGTGCCCCTGATGTAAAACCTCCATGGACGTTTCATTTTCATTATCTACCCTTATGGGTGACCTCCTCAAAAGATTTGGCAGGTTTAGACAGACAATGCCTTACCTTTAATAGAGTCACATTGGCTCTCTCTGTCCAGTTCATATTTGTTCAAGTGCTGGGTCACACGTACCTTCGTGACAGACAGTAACTGGGTGCACTTCAAAAGTAATTCATTGGCTGTGAAACATTTTTGAATATCTAAACAATGTCTGAAGATACAGCATAAGAAGTTTTCTCTTCTTCAATTTGCAAACACTGTCAAGTCCAGAATCTTTGGCATATAATTCCACTCGAGCTTCTGGGGCTAGTATAAGAACACCTAATTAGAATTGACTAATTCAGTGCAACTGCCAACTATGGGTGCACACCTGAGCCATGTGGTCAGGAACTCTGATGCCCACCTGGGAGTTTGGAAGGTTTCCTCTGACATCTTCTCCATCTGTTGTGGGACAAAAGCCAGTCAGAGACCAGAAATGGTGAGTCAGAAAATATTTTATTTAGAGTGACAAAGGGCGCGATTCTCCGCTGCCCACGACGGGTCGGAGAATAGCGGGAGGGCCTTCCCGACAATTTTCCCGCCCTCCCGCTATTCTCACCCCCCCACGGCCGCCCCACGACACGAATCGCTGCTCGCCGTTTTTTACGGAGCACAGTGATTCTCCCCAGGCCGATGGGCCGAGTTCCCAGGCCTTTACAGCCGTTTTCACGAACGCAATCACACCTGCTCTCACCGTTCGTGAAAACGGCCGCAAAGTGCCGTCCCGGAAAACCATGGCACCGATTGGCACGGCCGCACCACGGCCGTGCCAAGGGTGGCATGGGCCTGCGATCGGTGGGCACCGATCGCGGGCAGCGGGTCCAATACCCGCGCACTATTTGTTCTTCCGCCGCCCCGCAGGATCAGTCCGCGGGGCGGCTGAGGGGCATGACGGCCCGCGCATGCACGGGTTTGACGCGTCTGCATGATGACGTCATCCGCGCATGCGCGGGTTGGAGCCGGCCAACCCGCGCATGCGCGGCTGACGTCATCGTGCGTGTCAGCCGCCGTGACGCTTAGCGCGCGGACTTAGCGACGGTCGCTAAGCCCGCGATGCCGTGCTTTACGGGGCCGCGCTGCTAGCCCCGCCCGGGGGGGGGGGGAATCAGGTCCAGGGAGGGTGCGCGGAGGCTGCCGTGAAACACGGCCAGTTTCACGGCAGCCTTTACGACTCGCCACATTTCTCTCACTGAGCAGATACAATAACGTACATGTATACACAATACAGCTTTGTGTGGGTGTGTGCCAAAGCCTATTTTGACTGCTCGTGGCCTTCAAAAAGCACCCATTGAGCACATCCCATCATAGTTTCACAGCTCGTGGGAAAGTGCGAAATATTAAAAATAATCAAATACAGCTACAGTAACGTCATTTCAAACAAAACACCTCTGGAATAATGAAATGAAATGAAATGAAAATCACTTATTGTCACGAGTAGGCTTCAATGAAGTTACTGTGAAAAGCCCCTAGTCGCCACATTCCGGCACCTGTTCGGGGAGGCAGGTACGGGAATCGAACCGTGCTGCTGGCCTGCCTTGGTCTGCTTTAAAAGCCAGCGATTTAGCCCCAGGTGTGTGCGATAGGGGCAGCGTATCACAGTGGGTAGCACAGTTGCTTCACAGCTCCACGGTCCCAGGTTCGATTTCTGGCTTGGGTTACTATCTGTGCAGAGTCTGCACGTTCTCCCCGTGTTTGCGTGGGCTTCCTCCGGGTGCTCCGGTTTACTCCCACAGTCCAAAGATGTGCAGGTTAGGTGGATTGACCATGATTTGCCCTTCGTGTCCAAAAAGGTTCGGTGTGGTTATTGGGTTATGGGGATGGGGTGAAGGTGTGGGCTGAAGTAGGGCGCTCTTTACAAGGGCCGGTGCAGACTCAATGGGCCAAATGGCCTCCTTCTGCACCGTAAATTCTCTGATTCTATGATTCTGTGATAAAGCTTATGGAAAAATACAGCAAAAGAAACAGCTTCCAAAAATGTATCTCACTTTACAACTCAAAGTAATCGTGCTCACCCTTTATTTCTCACATCACATATCTTCCTCAGCTCCTGGAGGAAGACACGACGTTCCGGAAACTCTTTGAAAACTCTTCAGTGGGATGGGTTAGTGGGGCCCACATCTGTCCATTTAGAGACAGCAGTGCCTCACCTCACTCGATACATTAGTGCCCAATGACTGAGACACAGCAGCAGAAACGTCCAGAACAGAGTGTTTATGTCCCTATCTTCACATTCCAAAGACATTCACCTAGTGAGAAGCAGCCTGAGGCTCTATACCTTCCAAGGGCAATTTTAAACAGCAGAGACCAAGAAGGTGGCAATACCCTAATGTGTTCATATGTTAACTTGACCTTCTTACAGGACGACCTACTGTAAATATTTAAACTGTCTTCTTTTCGATTAGGTCGGCAACATTGATATCACCCACCAAGAATTTGGTTTAAGTATGACTGAGCCTGGCAATTTCCTTTACTACGCTAAATTTGATGGAATTGTGGGATTGGGATATCCAAATTATGCAGTATCAGGCGCCACAACTGTTTTCGATAACATGATGTCCGAGCGTCTGTTGGAGCAGCCTCTGTTTGCTTTTTACCTGACCAGGTGAAGTATTTTTTAATATTTACTAATTAATCTCGTCATAAAGAGCTTCCAACATAACCTGCACCAAACTTGCCCTTTTCTTCAACCTCTCTTTATCAACACCTGGATTTTTCTCTGGCATAATTCAATAGACGAAACAGCATTTGGAAATTGAGTAATGTAGGGATGGGATGCCCGTAGATAGAACTCCACCCCCCATCTGCCCTGCAGCAAAGTTTCTTCCAGCTCCCTGCCCCATCTGTCAGGGATTTTAGCCTCCCTGGCTTAGCTCTGACTATCATTCTTCGGCCCATCCCGCCACCCTCAGCAGTGAACCCACTCTCGAATTGATTCCATCCCTGTAGACTTTAATGAATCGAATCCTATGCAGCACAGAAAGAGGCCATTCGGCCCATTATGCTTGTGCTAGCGCTTTGAGGGAACTATCCAATTAGTCTGACTCCCCTGCCCATCCACAATAATCTTTTTCCCAACATATGCCCGATTCCCTTTTGCAATTTACTCTTGAATCCGCTTCCATTTTCTGCCCAGGCTGTTCCCTATTCCCCATCACAACAACAAATCAAATAAATCTGACCAGATTGCGATGCAAACATTTAAAACCTTGTGGGATTCACACTGTGCTGTGGTGGGATATAGTTGCATCCTACACTTTAGTTGTCAAATTCTCCAGACATTCCAGCAAGCTTTCCAAGAGGTTAACAACTATTCTCAGACACATATTTGACAAAAGGCTAATATGATGTGATCGTAGAAGCTGACAGAAATTCTGAACCTGCATACTTCCAGATTTAATTCATTTTTAACCTTTGATTTACAGAGAGAATGGTCAGTCTGGAAGTGAAGTTGTATTTGGTGGAGTTGATCCAAACCATTACACAGGTCAAATTAACTGGGTTCCCGTCACCGTAGAGGGATACTGGCAAATCCGTCTGGACAGGTAAGTAAATGCCTATTGACAAATGTTACATGTTCGAGATAGAATTCAGCTGCAAAGATGTGTTTTGTGCCGGAATAATTCATAATGAGAAAGAGGTTAAATGTTGCACAGTGCTTGCTGGGTAGTTTAACATTACAGGCGTGTCAAAGAGAAATATCAGGAATCAGCTGGGAAATGCATAATCCAGGGTTATTCAGGTTCAAAGCAAGTACTGGCCTGTACTCCCTGCTCCATTGTGGTCTCATGGACTTCTGCCCCCTACCTCCTGATAAATCTCTCCATCTTCCCTTTGCTCCTCATTAGAAGATCACACAGCATGATCAATACCTATCTCACCCTCAACCCCCCCCCCCCCCCCCCACCCCCCACTCAACAGATATTGATCCAATTGCTTGTAAAGACAACATCCCCAATTAATGTTGAGGCTGCTTGAATGCAAGTCAACTGCAACCAGGTTTGTTGTGCAGTTTTACCGCACAACAACATCCAAAGGCACTCTGAAGGTCAAACAGTGGATGAACAGGGATTAAGGAAGTGCAAAGAGGGAAGGAACTAAAGGCAAAGTTAAGGAATTGAGTTTTGAAGAGACTAAAGTTTTGATGCAGAATTCCCAGCAAGAAAAAAATCAACAGAGACTAACTTGATAGAACCCACAAAGAATGCAGAGTAATTGGGAGGCCGAGCTGATACATGTGCTGTTATTTAGAGTTGGAGAAGATCACAATGATTGAGATAAGCAAGCCAGTTGAGGAATATAAACAGGAAGAGGAAGGTTTTGAAGCCAATACACTAGATGACAGAGAGTCAAATGCAAACCAGAAAAGTGGGAATCAACATACATGGACCTGGAAAAACATTGCAAGACAGTAGTTGCAAATGTACTAAAGACAGAGCAGCCATATTGAGAGATTGAAAAACACAATCCTAATGCTATGTTTTATATTTACCTCAAGTATCAACTTGATGCAAGATGCACACATTTGCACACATTAATCTCAGTTGTCAATTAGATTTCCAAAACAGGTCACCTAACTATGAATGTCCTTTTACTTCCTAGTGTGAAAATAAATGGCCAGGTGGTGGCTTGCCAAAGTGGTTGTCAGGCCATTGTTGATACTGGAACCTCCCTGATCGTTGGACCTACCGCACCTATTCAGAAAATCCAGCGCCTAATTGGCGCCGGCCCAGAAAATGGGGCATGGGTAATTTGCATTGTGTTTTATCATGGGAAGGAGATAATTCCATCTCAAATATTAATGTAGAGAAGTTTCTTATATTAAAGGAGGTTCAGATGCATTGATAACGATATTTTACACTTATGCTAAAATTAAGTCAATTCTCAGAGCTAACCTTCGGTCAATAATTTAATTTAAACATAGATGTGAGCTGCCCCTTCAGATTATACCACTGTTAACTTCTTTCTCTGTTCTACAGAATTACGTCTACTGCAATTCCGTGTCCAGCATGCCCGATGTGACATTCACCATCAATGGAATTGACTATCCCGTTCCTTCTTCTGCTTATGTGCTCAAGGTATGCTTTAACCCTTAAGCTGCTGGAATTCCCACAGCACCGTACACCATCTCCGGGTTACTGGGTTTAGAACAGATTTCAGTGCAATGGCATAGCCCAGTTTTTCCAGTGAACCCTAACGCCAGCTGACTCTCTGAGTAATGTACAGGAACAGTGTGGTTGTTTTAAAAAATATTTTCATTCAAACCAGAACAAACATGAACATAAACACTGAATCATTCAAAAAACATGATGCACTTCCCACATTTTGACATCTTTTTCCTCGTTTACTCCCCGTAACCACCCCCTCCCTCTCCCCACCCACTGACAACAAACAGGTCCTCAAACAGGCACAAGAAACACTTTTTATTGTTCTGGTGAACCACTGTGTACACCTGTATTAGGGGATGTAAGGTAGGACCTGTATTACAGGTTCGCCGGTAGCCCCTGCCGGCTGGCTCCGCCCAGTAGGAGGAGTATAAATATGCGTGTCCTCCATTCATCTGTCGTTTCGCCAGCTGCAGCAGGAGGCCACGCATCTGACTGCAATAAAGCCACAGTTTTACCCAACCTTAGTCTTTGTGCCATTGAGGCACAAGAACAACTTCCATCATGGGCAGAACCTGAATCCCCTCCCACCCCCACAGCCTCCCACCCCCTAAGGGCGAATATAATATAATCGTTTCTAATTTAAAGAATTCTGCTACGCCCCCCAGCCACACCAACATCTTCGGTGGCTGCACCGACCTCCAATCCAGTAGACTTTACCGCTGTATGATCAGAGTTGTGGAGGCCACGACGTCAGCCTCCCCACTCCCCTCCAGCAGCCCTGGCAGCTCCGACACCCCAAGGATCATCACCAGAGAGTCCGGCAACATCTCCATCTCCACAATGTTCGATAATGCTTCAAATAACGGGCCCCAAAACCCCACCAATCTCAGACAAGACCAAAACATCTGGACGTGATTTGCCGCCCCGTCACCCACCACATCTCTCACACTTACCCCCTACCTCTGAAAAGAACCCACTCTTCCGCCCCCAGATCATGTGAGCCCTGTTCACCACCTTGAACTGTACCAAGCTCATCCTGGCACAGGACAACGTTTCCTCCCACTTCTACTTCTCCTCCTCAATTGGTGTTTCCCTGTGCCCACCAGCCCTCTGTCAATATCCGCAATTTTCCCGTCCCCTAGCTCATCTGGCGCCAATAACCTGTCCAACAGAGTGTGCTCCGGCAACCGAGGGAACAAGGTCACCTCCTTGCACACAAAACTCCGTAACTATACATACCTGAATGGCCGCCATCTCAGCAATTCACATTTCTCCTGCAATTCACCCAAACTTGCAAACCTTCCTCCCATGAACACGTTCCTCACTCATTCCACCCCTTCCCTACACTACCGCCGATATGTCACCTCCATCCTTGCCGGAGAGAACCTGTGATTCCCACAAATAGTACAACACCGACACGTCCCCCACAGGAAAATGCTGATTTAGCTGGTTCCAGACTTTTGTGGATGAAGCCACCACTACACTCACTGTATATCTGTCTGGGGCAAACAGAACGGGGCCACAGCCAGAGACCTCAAACTTACCCCCACATCCGACACTGGAATGAAGAACTTGTCGTATGAGGAACGTTTTGAAGATTCTGGGTCTGTACTCATTAGAGTTTAGAAGGATGAGGGGGGGATCTTATTGAAACTTACAGGCTACTACGAAGCCTGGATAGAGTGGACGCGGAGGAGATGTTTCCACTTTTAGGAAAAACAAGAAGCAAAGGACACAATTTCAGACTAAAGGGACAATTCTTTAAAACAGAGATGAGGAGGAATTTATTCAGCCAGAGGGTGGTGAATCTGTGGAACTCTTTGCCGCAGAAGGCTGTTCAGGCCAAATAACTGAGTATCTTTAGGACAGAGATAGAAAGGTTTTTGATTAAAAAGGGGTTGGGGTTATGGGGAGAATGTAGGAGAATGGGGATGCGATGCAGAACAAGGCAGCAGCACGGGTTCAATTCCCGTACCGACCTCCCCGAACAGGTGCCGGAATGTGGCGACTAGGGACTTTTCACGGTAACTTTATTGAAGCCTACTTGTGACAATAAGCGATTATTATGGTCTCAGGGTCTTATGATTCCTGTCCTCAAATGGTCTTCGTGAAATTCTGCCTCAAGCATGAAGGGGAGCTCAGGTTAGTTTGTTCTCCCTCCAGAACGTGGGGGTGTTCTGACTGAACCTTTCCCCCAGTTACTAACACATCTGCCCTGAGAATGAGAATCACCTCCTGTTCTTCCCCAATCGGGCCCTGGCCAATGTCACTCCTTGAAGCAGCACCGCCAACAAAATGATGAACTCTTTCTTCGTCCATTTGCCAAACGTGCAACGTGGTGATGTGAATGTTTTCAGCAGGGGCGCAGTCGCACAGTGGTTAGCACTGCTGCCTATGGCGCTGAGGACCCAGGTTTGCTCCGGGTCACTGTCCGTGTGGAGTTTGCACAGTCTCCCTGTGTCTGCGTGGGTTTCACCCACACAGCCCAAAGATGTGCAGGGTAGGTGGATTGGCCAGGCTAAATTGATCCTGAATTGGAAACAAAAGAATTGCGTGCTCTAAATTAATTTTTTAAAAGTGAAGGTTTTCTGCTGGATTTTCCCTTACCGCAGACTCTTTCCCTTCAAATTAATTAATTGCGCAAAGTGCTTTGGTCTTTTTCCCAAGGAAACATCAGGGTGTTCTGCTCATCGTGAAGTTTGGGGCAAGTCCTTTGTTTCCTATCTGTCAAATAAGTATGTTTGTATGTAATGCAATATGTTTGCGTGTAATACCGCATGCTGCAAAAGCAAGTGTAATCTTAGAAGCAAACAAATGTCGGAAAATCGGCTGATTTTGTCTTTATTACATTGCTTGCAGAGAATTTTCAGTGGAAAGCACTATTGTCTGAGCGGATTTAACCACATGGCTCTTCCTACTACTGAACCACTCTGGATTCTTGGAGATGTCTTCATTGGAGTCTACTATTCCATTTTTGACCGCGGAAACAACCAAGTGGGTTTCGCCAAGGCTGCCTAATTTATTCATCCATGACGTTGTTTAAGTTGCTTCCTTTTCCTCTCTCCAAATCACAACTACGAACACCGCCTGAATTCCTCACAATCTCCAAATGCAATGGCCAACACAAATGGTGAAAAATATTATTAGCAATGATTTTTTACAGATGAAGAAGACATTTCTTATTAAGAATAGTTGCCTGTTTAGCTGTGAATATATTTAGAATTTTACTTTGCAGATGATTACGGGAAAGGATTAATGGAGAATATTAAAAAATAAATATAAGTATCAAAAACGCATTAATAGCTCTGATCTCTTTTTTTGGTATTGGAGGTGAACGAGATGCCGCCCAGTTTCTAGACAAATGTCTGATCTCTGATATTTCTTCCCAAACCAAGTACCCACTGAATACAGCTTTCAGCCAAATTAAAATTTCTTGGGCCGGACCCGCCGTTCCTGGATGCCCGGAATGCATTTCCAAATGGGACGGGGAATCGGACGTTGGGGGGAAATCGGGATCGGCGCCCGGGGCCAATTTGAATGCCACGCTCGGAACCCCCGCTGACGGTGTGAGCGAGGTCCACAATCCACACCGGCAGGGAGCGTCAATAAATGTAAATGAGTCTTTATGCTCCGTCCTCCCATGATCCCCCCGTTCCTGCGGCCGGAAATCATGTGCGCACGGATCACTTGTGGTCTCAGCAAACCGTGAACCTGACGTGGTGGACCTCATGGTGGGCCAAACGGGCAACGGTGGTCATCTTGAACCACTGCAAGATTCACCACGCCAGGACCACGCTGGTCGAAACCATCCAAACACATCCGAGGGTCAACCCCACCTCTCCAATAATGCACCGCCTGCCGACCCCTCCTCTAGCAGCAGCTCCCCTCACAGTGTTGCCAGGGACCCCCAGAATAGGGGGACTCCCGGGACCCCTGTGATAGGCATATGCCCCAGGGACCGCCTGCCTAAAGGAACCCCCTGCACAGACCACAGTGTGTGTATGGCTGCCGCACCTCCGAGCGAACCCACCAGCCCACCCCCTCAGGACGAAAGTGACCTTCTCCACCCTCAGCAATTCCGCCAGGTCACTCACCCTCACTCCTGCTTTTGACGGCTCCAAGCTCCTCCACACGAGCAAGATCAGTCTCTGGGCTACCTGGCAGGCAATGGCCAAGACATCAGCCTCTCTCGCCCCCTGGACTCCCGGGTCTTCCGACACCCCGAATATCGCTACCTCTGACTCGGCGCCACTTTCACCCCCAGCACCTCAGACATTACGTCGGCAAAACATGAGGATGTGGTTTGGGGGCCTCCCCGCACACCGCTCACATCTGTCCTGTACCCTTCAAAAACCCTACTTATCCACGCTACCGTCACATGTGCTCTACCTTAAACTGAATGCGGTTTAGCCTCGTACACGGTGAGGAGGCATTCACCCTCCGCAGGGCCTCAAGCCCACGTCCCGGCTTCCACCTCTCCTGTTCCAGCGGCTCTTTTCCTCTCTCCCCACTCCTGGGGCGTGGATCCTTCCACCAGCCACACCAGAGGAGCAGCACCTTCTACAGATACTCCTGCACCGCCTGCCATCAAAAACCCCACCCTTCAGACCAGAAAATGCTGCCTTGGGTGGGAGCCACCAAATGTGTGACTGCTCACGCCATGGCCGCCACCGGAAGTCTCAAGGATGGACTCGGAAAGTTAGGGACACAATCAGTATTGGTGAAAATAGAGCAGGATCTCCAGTCCATAATAGCCGGGAACATTTAGATGGTAGAAACTGGGGACTGCGCTACTAACAGCACAACGTGGGCACATTCCAGACCGGGCAGGGTAAGAAAAGCACCATGAGTCAGCCACTGGTGCAGCAATGTGCTGCCTATACCATGCTCAGGCCCAGTTGGTTCCCGTTATGCGGAAGTTTATTTCCTTGACAGTATAGCCGACGTTTCCGAGTCCAGACCAGGAGCCCGACTGACCTGACTTGCAGCAATGTGTCTGTCCGTAAGTCAGGGTCATCCTCGTCTGGTGGCAGAGAGGTCACGATCCAATAAATTCGCAGCATCAGCTCTACCCTCACTAAACATAGATCAAGGTTGGCTTGTACCACAATCCCATTTACCCTCTGATAGGGGCTGGTTTAGCACACTGGGCTACATCGCTGGCTTTGAAAGCAGACCAAGGCAGGCCAGCAGCACGGTTCAATTCCCGTACCAGCCTCCCCGAACAGGCGCTGGGATGTGGCAACTAGGGGCTTTTCACGGTAACTTCATTTGAAGCCTACTTGTGACAATAAGCGATTTTCATTCCATTTCATTTCATAATGCGGGCCATTGGTGAGGCCGATGAATATTAAATCGCAACCCGGCGCTGAGGCAATCTCAAAGCTCAGGGAGTTACAGGTGAATCTGGATATTGAATCCCATGGTCCACCCACCCAGCTGACTGATGTCAAACTAATCCATGGAAATATGGGACCAGGGCATATGCGTTAGCGGAATGTCGGGTTGGATGGGTTAAGGCTCCGTTATGGAAGAACCAGAGGCTTGGAGCGGGATGAAGGACTCAATTAGGTTGGAAAGATTATTTGGACCGGAGGCATTTAGTCGGACTGGAAACAATGAACATAAAACCCATTGGCATATATGTATACATTCAATATCAGGAAGAATTTCACTTTGGAAAGGAGCATATGAACTATGCAGCAGATAAAGCCCATTAGATTATAGGACAGTAGCAGCATGGAAATATAATTGACTGAGGATCAGACAGAGATAATAACTGGTTGTTTAACAGACTGGAATGAAGAGGATACAATGGTGCCACACGGACGGCTCGGTAGCACATTCATTAGCACAGTTGTTTCACAGCTCCAGGGTCCCGGGTTCGATTCCCGGCTTGGGTCACTGTCTGTGCGGAGTCTGTACGTTCTCCCCGTGTCTGCGTGGGTTTCCTCCGGGTGCTCCGGTTTCCTCCCACAAGTCTCGAAAGATGTGCTGTTAGGTGAATTGGACATTCTGAATTCTCCCTCTGTGGACCCGAACAGGCGCCGGAGTGTGGCGACCAGGGGATTTTCACAGTAACTTCATTGCAGTGTTAATGTAAGCCTACTTGTGACACTAATAAAGATTATTATTATTATTATGTTGCCTTTTGGATTACTGTGTCTTTTTTTGATATATAAATTACCTGGGGGTGGCACGTAGTGGTTAGCACTGTTGCTTCACAGCTCCAGGGTTCCAGGTTTGATTCCCGGCTTGGGTCACTGTCTGTGCAGAGTCTGCACGTTCTCCCCATGTCTGCGTGGGTTTCCTCCGGGTGCTCCGGTTTCCTCCCACAGTCCACAGATGTGCAGGTTAGGTGGATTGGCCATGCTAAATTGCCCTAAATTGCTAATCTAAAAAGATTAGGTGGGGTTACTGGTTTACGGGGATAGGGTGGAGGTGTGGGCTTAAGTGGGGTGCTCTTTCCACGAGCTGGTGCAGACTTGATGGGCCGAATGGCCTCCCCCTGCACTGTAAAGTCTACGATTCTATGAATCAGTTGTATCTCCCATAAATGCAAAGTTGGCAAACTCGGAAATAAGGAACCAGATTTACCGGCTGTTCGTGTCGGCAGGAAAGTCCGGTCCAACACCGTTTTCTCGATGGTGAGGGGTGCAGTCACTGGGAAATCCAGTTGACAACGGCGGGACTGGTAGATCCCGCTGGTGGGCCACCACCCCGCCGAAAAACACGCGGCGGAGTGGTCAGTAAATCCTGCCCGTAGTAAACAATGAGGAGAATAGGGGCAGAAACATCACAGATGGGATTTAATAAAGGAAAATGTGAAGTGAAGCATTTTGGTAAGAATCATAAAATCCCAACATTGTAGAAGGAGGGCATTCGGCCCATCGGGTTCCCCAGCCCCTCCCCTGCAACCCCCATAACCCCACTTCACCTTGGGTCACTACGGGACAATTTAGAAATGGCCAATCCAACCAATCTGCACATCTGTGGACAAAGAGGATCGAGGAGAGACAGTATAAAGTAAATGGCAGAATCCTTAAAGGAGAGCAGGAGCAGAGTGATCGGAGATAAGGCAGAAAATGCCGCCAAATCTGCTGGATGTTCCGGCATTTTCTGTTTTTATTTCTCATTTCCAGCATCCGCAGGATTTTGCTTTTATCGGAGTGATCTGGAGATGACGATTTCCAAATCTGTGAAGATAGTGGAACAGTTTGGACAGGACAGTTAATAAAAGTAGGTGGGATGCTTGGCTTTATTAATTAAGGATTGGAGCATGAAAAGAAGGAAGTTCTACGTTTTAAGTGGGTTTAATTTAATGTTTCTGTAACTGGAAGGGTAATACCTATAAAGTTAGATTCATGTTGGGCAAAGGGGTTTGTGTGTAGGGGGGTTGATTTTCATTTACAACTGAGATTCTATGGTGCTTAGAGAGGGTTACAGTATGAAAAATAAATAGAATTAGCAGGGGTTGCTTAGCAACTGGGACCTTGTGAGGGAGAAAGCTTTTAGGTTTTAGTTTTGGCTGAATTTCTGGGAGGTTGGAGATGGGTAATGAAAGAAAAAGCTGTGCTAAAGCAGTTGGTTTTAGAAGTCTGAAGAGGATAGCAGAAAAGAGGAGAGGGTGGGGATGAGGCACTGGAGCGGTGAGCTCTGGCTGAACTGGGGTCCCTGGCCCACACCCAATCCCAATGTCTGATCATCTCTCCCCCCACCCCCAGTGCCCCCTCTGCAGCCAGCCCAGCCCATCCCTCAACCTTCTGCAATTCACACCAAGGCAGATTGAAACATGGTGAACATGTTAGGGCGGCACGGTGGCGAGCACTGCTGCCTCACAGCTCCAGGGACCCGGGTTCAATTCCAGCCTCGCGTGACTGTCTACCTGGAGTTGGCACGTTCTCGTCATGTCTGCGCGGGTTTACTCCCTCAGTCCAAAGCTGTACAGGTTAGGTGGATGGGCCATGCTAAATTGTCCCTTAGTGTCCAAAAGATTAGGTGGGGTTACTGGGTTACAAGTATAGGGTGGAGGCTTGGGCTTAAGTGGGGTGCACTTTCCAAGGGTCCGTGCAGACTCGATGGGCCGAATGGTCTCCTTCTGCATGGTAGGGATTCTATTATTCTATTTGTTTATTGTGTGACCGTGAACATATCATACAGGTTTGTGCCCTCGCACCTAACACTATACTTTGTGCTGCACCCATGCCAACTTAACTGGTGTCTATCTTTCTGGCCTTACGGGCCTTAACGCTTTGCCCAGGTGGATCCTCAGGTGGTACATCAGGAGTGGAGGTGACCTGCTGCAATTCCCGCCCTACGACCCGCGACCCCTTTGGCAGGAACCTTCTTGGGCAACGTGGACTGAATGGGCCCGGCTGCTGCCCAGGTCTCCCAGGTGGTGTGGTGCCGCCATTTTCAGTGCACTGCCCATCAGATGCATCAGGGACAGGAGGCTGGAAGTCCGAGGTGCTGCGGTGTTCCGGCACCTCCCCTGTGGGAGTCAGCGACAGAGACCCCATCACCTCCTCCTCCCTCAGGGTGCCTGAAGGCCCCCAAGGGATGGGGGCGCACGCGGAGCTGTCACCCTGAGGCTCCCCCACCACCTGGCGCAAGCTCTGGTCTCAAGCAGGGTCTCGATGCTCACGCCCATGGAGCACAGGGAGGAGAAACATCTCCCTCTGGGTCGGTGACACATCAGCCAGCACCTGGGCAATGCCGCCAATGCCCTCACCATAGCCCACTGTAACTGGGCCACACTCTGGAGTGCCTCTGCAATGTCCAGGTGGTCCTGGTAAATGACTCCCTGTGACAGGGCATCCCTGACCTGGGCCTCGGCCATTGCCCACACAGACAGCCCCAGGCATTGGACATCTTGACCCATGGCATGCATGATCGGCACCCTGCACTCCTTGTGCTTTTCCTCGTTGCTATCTGTCATGATATGCATAATCAATCCTGTATATAATATTGTACATGACCTCCGACCACCAGGTGTCAGTGTAAACCTACTATGTGACTGTACCTCGGGGAGTTGGGAGTAAGTCGTGTTGGTGGACAGACATATTTTGCAGTAGCTCTAGAATAGGTAGTTAGTGTCGGTAGTTTGTTATATACTTACTCCAGTTATCTTTACCAGTAATTGTTTCATAAAAAATTATTTTAACTAGTCAAGAACTAAATGTTCTGTTCTGCATCATTCACATCGCCCAGTGTGGTGGAAAGGGTGTGGTGGTGGTGGGGGAGTGTGGGCGTGGTGGTGGGAGGGTGGGAGTGGTGGAAGTGGGGTGGTGGTGGCAGTGGAGGGGGTGTGGGGGTGGTGGGGGGGTGTGGGCGTGGTGGTGGGGGGTGGGGGTGGTGGAGGTGGGTGGTAGTGGTGGTAGTGGAGGGGGTGTGGGGTGGTGGGGGGGTGTGGGCGTGGTGATGGGGGTGGTGGAGGTGGGTGGTAGTGGTGGTAGTGGAGGGGTTGTGGGGTTGGGGGTGTGGGTGTTGTGGGGATGGTGGAGGGGGGTGTGGTGGTGGAGGGGTGTGTGGGGTGGAGGTGGGAGTGGTGTGGGGTGGGGTTGGTTATGGGGTGGAGGTGGTGTGGGGTGGGGTGGTGGAGGTGGGTGGTAGTGGTGGTAGTGGAGGGGGTGTGGGGGTGGTGGCGGGGTGTGGGCCTGGTGGTGGGGGGTGGGGGTGGTGGAGGTGGGTGGTAGTGGTGGTAGTGGAGGGGTTGTGGGGTTGGGGGTGTGGGTGTTGTGGGGATGGTGGAGGGGGGTGTGGTGGTGGAGGGGGGTGTGGGGTTGGTTAGGGGGGTGGAGGGGTGTGTGGGGTGGAGGTGGGGGTGGTGTGGGGTGGGGTTGGGGGTGGGGGTGGAGGGGTGTGTGGGGTGGAGGTGGGGGTGGTGTGGGGTGGGGTTGGGGGTGGGGGTGGAGGGGTGTGTGGGGTGGGGTGGTGGTGGAGGGGGTGTGGGGTTGGTTTTGGGGGTGGAGGTGGTGTGGGGTGGGGTGGTGGTGGAGGGGGGTGTTGGGGTGGTTGTGGGGGTGGAGGGATGTGCAAGGTAGGGGTGGAGACACACGTGCCATGGGAAACTACAACTCAGTGGGGTCTGACTTGCTGGCTGTGGGGGTGGAGGGGTGTGTGGGGTGGAGGTGGGGGTGGTGTGGGGTGGAGGTGGGGTTGGAGGTGTGGGTGGAGGTGGTGTGGGGTGGGAGTGGAGGGGGGAGTGGGGTGGGGTTGGGGGTGGGGGTGGAGATGGTGTGGGGTTGGGGAGGTGTTGGAGGGGGGTGTGGGATGGGGGTGGCGGTGGGGGTGGAGGTGGTGTGGGGTGGGTGTGGTGGTGGGGGGGGCATGGGGTTGGTTATGGGGTGGAGAGGTGTGTGGGGTGGAGGTGGGGGTGGTGTGGGGTGGGGTTGGGGGTGGGGGTGGAGGTGGTGTGGGGTGGGGTGGTGGTGGAGGGGGCGTGGGGTTGGTTATGGGGGTGGAGGTGGTGTGGGGTGGGGTGGTGGTGGAGGGGGGTGTTGGGGTGGTTGTGGGGGTGGAGGTGGGGTGAGGGTGGGGGTGGAGACACACGTGCCATGGGGAGCTGCAACTCAGTGGGGTCTGACTTGCTGGCTGGATGCTGACCTCCACCTCGGTGACTGTGCTCTCTCCGGGATCACTGACCGGGTTCAGTGTCCGCTGCTCTGCTGTGGTGAGGGGCCGCAGGTCCGACGGTCCCACTCCAGCCTTTTCCCTCTCCCACCAGGTGTGAGCGCCCTCTCCTGGAGGGCGGGGGGAGGGAGCCTCAGAAAACGCGCAGAGTTAGACAATTGGACACATGCAGCACGGGGGTGGGTAGCTGGCAGCCTTCGTGGCCAGGGCACCCAGCCATGGCGGCCGGTATGGGTGCTGGCAGGTGGAGCAAGGTGGGGGTTCGGTCGCCCGGTGGGTGGGGGAGGGGAGGTTTATGGGTATTTGAACGGGGGGGTTGTGTTAGAGGCACAGTGCTGCCTTGTCACCTTGGCTGCCCTCAGGAGGTCGTGCAGGTTTTTATGGCACTGTTGGCCGGTTCTGGCATCTGGCCCAAGGCGCTCATGACCTCTGTCAGCCTCACAAGTGTCAATCCCCACCCCGGCGAATCCAACACCTCATTGGAATTGATTGTGTTCCACGTGGCGCCTGTTTTAGCCCATTAATTGGCCCAGGAGCGGCGTCAATGTTGCTGTGGTACAATCCACCGATTCTCTCCCGGCACCAACATTAGTTTCTGAAACGGAGAATCCGGCCCCTGAGCCGTGGTTACATTCTGGGATCTTCCCCTCCATCAACTGGGATGGTAACAAAGCTTTATAAAACACTGGTTTGGCCTCACCTGGAATATTAGGTTCAGTTCCTTGTACCACACGTTATAAAGGCCGTGCAGGGGGTGGAGAGGAGATTGTGTTGAATTGGAACAAGAATGAAGGACCTCAATTCTGTGAAGAGAATAGAAAAGCTTCTTTCCTCAGAACAAAGGTAATGAAGAGGGGATTTGATGGAAGGTTTCAAAATGAAGAATAGTTTTGGTATAATAAATAACGAGGAGTTGTTTCCACAGACAGAAGGTTCAATAACAATAGGACACAAATCACAGGCCATTGGAAAAACAACCAGAGGAACCTTAGGAAAAAATCTATAGATCAAGTTGTTATATTCTAGGGTGCACTGACTTAAAGTACAACGGAAGCTTATCCAACAGTAACCTTCAACAGGGAATTTGTACTTGAAAAGGAAAAATTACAGAGCAGAGGACAAAGTTCTGGGGACACAGTGGTTAGCACTGTAGATGCACAGCACCAGGGTCCCGGTTTTGATTCACGGCTTTAAGATGTGTGGTGAATGGGATTCACACTGGATTATAACCTGTATATACATGTGTCTATATTGTAAATGCAGTTGCACTATCTGACATCCAGGGGGAGTAGCTCTGGGAATGCTTGAGAGTTGTACGGGGCTCCTCCCTTGGCTCCGCCCAGGACTCCTCCCCTGGGAGCTGCTGTATAAAGATCAGTGCCACAGGGTCAGCCGGCCAGTTCACCGAAAGTTCAACGGCTAACAGGCTGGCTCTGTTGTAAGTATATTAAAACCGCTATTCTAATCCTACAAGCACGTGTCCGTAGAATTGTTGGTTCCAACAATTTAATATACTTAGGAAACAGTCGAAGAAATCATGGAAGCAGCCCTCAAGCCCGGACGCCTAGAACTCGACCCACAGGATGCAGAGGCTAAGGAAATTTTTCCCCACTGGCTGAGATGTTTTAAAGCCTGGCAGAAGCCAGCACCGCTGGAACAACGGAGGAACAAAAACTCAGCCTACTGCACGCGAGGGTAAGCCACAGAATCTCCACACAGCTGAATCCGGCCGGTTCTTACACCGCAGCACTGGCAATACTGGACAAAATGTACGTTAGGCCCATTAATGAGGTTTATACACGCCACGTGTTTACGACTCGCCGTCAGCGGCCTACAGAAACGCTTGCCGAATTTGTAAGGGAATTGAACAACCTTTCCAATGACTGTAATTATCAAGCCATTACCGCGGCTGAACATAGGGAGCTTGCTGTGCGGGACATTTTCGTAGCGGGTCTTAGGTCTAACTATGTGCGCCAAAGACTGCTAGAAAAGGGGGCCCAGGACTTAGACACTACTGTGGAGGCTGCTACCACTATGGAAGTTTCCTTCCGCAGCCTCACGTCGTTTCCCGCGGACCCCGCGACCTTATCGTGGACCCCCGACCAACAGTCCCCCCAGGCCTGTGCCGCACAGCCCCCCAGCTACCGCGCTGCCAAAGCCAGTTACTCAGCTGCTCCAGCCAGCTATTTAGCTGCCCCAGCCAGTCACTCTGCTGCCCCAGCCAGCTACTCAGCTGCCCCAGCCAGCCATTTCTGTGGCCAAAGCCAGCACCCGCGGCAGCACTGCCCAGCCCGATCCGCGACCTGCAGCAGCTGCGGGAAGAAAGGCCACTATGCCAGAGTGTGCCTTGCAAAAAGGGCCCCAGTTTTTAACTCCCCTGCAGAGAGAACAAATCGCTCCCAACACCAGCGGGTCCGCGGGGCCCGAAACGCTGCGGCCTACGCCCCGACTCCGCCCCCTCCCGCCACATGCGATCCATGGGGGCCGCCATCTTGGCAAACCCCCACCATGCAGCCGGCCACGTGCGACTCATGGGGGCCGCCATCTTCCTCGCCGCTCACCACGTGCGATCCACGGGCCCCATCTGCATCGGCATGCTCAGAAAGCTCATCTGAAGAATACGACTTCCTCGGGCACTCACCACGCGGCCCGCAACTCAATGCGGCCACCCTGGATCAATCCCGCCACAAACACCTACGAAGTTTGATGGCGGAGGTCCAGATCAACGGGTACAGCACACCATGCCTCTTTGACTCCGGGAGCACCGAGAGCTTTATACATCCAGAGCTGGTAAGACGCTGTCCGCTTTCTATTTTTCCGGTGAGCCAAACTATCACCCTCGCTTCGGGCTCCCACTCAGTCCAAATCCAAGGACGCACCGTCGCTACGCTCACAATTCGAGGCACTAGTTATTCTAAATTTAAACTTCATGTCCTGCCCGACCTCTGCGCGCCACTCTTATTAGGCCTGGATTTCCAGTGCAACCTCAAGAGCCTCACCCTCAGCTTCGGCGGGCCCCTGCCCCCACTCACTATCTGCAGCCTAGCCACGCTGCACATCTCCCCCCTCCGCTCTTCGCCAATCTCACTCCAGATTGCAAGCCTGTAGCTACTCGCAGCAGGCGATACAGCCTACAGGACAGGGTCTTTATCCGTTCGGAGGTCCGACGGCTGCTCAGTGAGGGGATCATAGAGGCCAGCAATAGTCCCTGGAGAGCTCAGGTGGTGGTCGTCAAGACGGGGGAGAAATTTTGCATGGTCGTCGACTATAGCCAGACCATAAATCGCTTTACGCTCCTAGACGCGTATCCCCTCCCCAGAATTGCAGACATGGTTAATCAGATCGCCCAATATCGGCTATTTTCCACGATGGATCTGAAGTCTGCATACCACCAGCTCCCAATCCGCCCGGAGGACCGCCACTACACGGCATTCGAGGCCGATGGCCGCCTCTTCCATTTCCTCCGGGTTCCCTTCGGCGTCACTAATGGGGTTTCGGTGTTCCAACGAGCAATGGACCGAATGGTAGACCAGTACGGGCTGCGGGCCACGTTTCCGTATCTGGACAATGTTACCATCTGCGGCTATGACCAGCAGGACCACGACGCCAACTTCCACCGTTTTCTCCAAACGGCACAGATTTTAAATCTCACTTATAACAAGGAGAAATGCGTTTTCCGCACAAACAGACTGGCCATCCTCGGCTACGTCGTGGAGAACGGAGTCCTGGGCCCCCTCTTAGAACTCCCCCTCCCTCATTGCCCCAAGGCCCTCAAACGGTGCTTGGGGTTCTTTTCATACTACGCCCAGTGGGTCCCTCAATATGCGAAAAAAGCCCGCCCACTCTTCAAGGCCACACTATTTCCCCTGTCTGCTGAGGCGCGCGAGGCCTTCAGCTGCATCAAGGAGGACATCGCCAAAGCAGCCATGCAGGCGGTGGATGAATCCACTCCCTTTCAGGTTGAGAGCGACGCCTCAGAGGTAGCTCTAGCAGCCACTTTAAATCAGGCAGGGAGGCCCGTTGCATTTTTCCTCCCGTACCCTATCCGCTTCAGAACTCCGACACTCCTCAATCGAGAAGGAAGCACAAGCCATCGTGGAGGCTGTTCGTCACTGGAGGCACTACCTCACAGGTAGGAGGTTCACCCTCATCACCGACCAACGATCGGGTGCCTTTATGTTTGACAACTCGCAAAGGGGCAAAATAAAAAATGATAAAATCCTTCGGTGGAGGATCGAACTCTCCACCTATAGTTACGATATTAAATATCGACCGGGGAAGCTCAATGAGCCCTCGGATGCCCTATCCCGCGGGACATGCGCCAGAGCGCAGATCAGCCGCCTGAAAGCCATCCACGTGGACCTCTGCCATCCAGGGGTCACCCGGCTCGCCCACTACATCAGAGCCCGAAACCTGCCTTTCTCCAACGAGGAGGTAAAAGCGGTCACCAGGGACTGCCCGATCTGTGTGGAGTGCAAACCGCACTTCTATAGACCAGACAGGGCCCACCTGGTCAAGGCTTCTAGGCCCTTTGAACGCCTTGCGACCGATTTCAAAGGGCCACTCCCCTCCACTAACAAGAACATCTATTTCCTCAACATCATCGACGAGTTCTCCCGATTCCCTTTTGCCATTCCATGCCCTGATATGACCTCCCACACAGTCATTAGGGCCCTGCATAGTGTCTTCACCCTGTTCGGTTTCCCCAGCTACGTGCACAGCGACCGGGGTTCGTCCTTTATGAGCGACGAACTGCGTCAGTACCTGCTCGACAAGGGCATCGCCTCGAGCAGGACTACCAGCTACAACCCCAGGGGGAACGGACAGGCGGAGAGGGAGAACGCGACGGTCTGGAAGACCGTCCTGCTGACCCTCCAGTCTAGAAAACTCCAAATCGCCCAATGGCAAGAAGTCCTCCCAGACACGCTCCACGCTATCAGATCCCTCCTCTGTACAGCTACAAATCAAACCCCTCACGAGCGACTCTTCATTTTTCCTAGGGGCACTACCACGGGAGTCTCACTTCCGGTGTGGCTGAGGACACCAGGCCCGGTCTTCCTGAGGAAACACGTCAGGGGGCACAAAACCGACCCCCTTGTTGAAAAGGTGCGCCTCCTCCATTCTAACCCCCAGTACGCATTCGTGGAGTTCCCGGACGGTCGCCAGGACACAGTATCCCTTCGGGACCTGGCACCCGCTGGATCCAGCCCCCCCCCACCCCCACTGAGGAACCCCTTACCCCGTTCCCTATGCTGCCGCCCCCTCGCGCCCCCGATCCCGCAAGCTCACCCCACCGGTTCCACGCGCCAGAACCAGCCCGCCCCCAGCGCCCCCAGTCTCCGGTCGAGCCAGAGGTGTATAAAGTTCAGATGAGACCCGCCCCGGAGTCTGCCATCGTACCCCAGCTCTCAACACCCACCCAGCCACCGCAAGAGGCTGCAACCCCGGTGCTCCGGAGATCGAAAAGAACAATTCGTCCACCGGACAGACTAACTCTGTGAGCCACCACCCCCACTGGACTCGATTTTTTTCACAGGGGGTGAATGTGGTGAATGTGATTCACACCGGATTATAATCTGTATATACATGTGTCTATATTGTAAATGCAGTTGCGCTATCTGACCTCCAGGGGGAGTAGCTCTGGGAATGCTTGAGAGTTGTACGGGGCTCCTCCCTTGGCTCCGCCCAGGACTCATCCCCCGGGAGCTGCTGTATAAACATCAGTGCCACAGGGTCAGCCGGCCAGTTCACCGAAAGTTCAACGGCTAACAGGCTGGCTCTGTTGTAAGTATATTAAAACTGCTTTTCTAATCCTACAAGCACGTGTCCGTAGAATTGTTGGTTCCAAAAAGATGCTTCCAAGATTCAGAGAGAATTTTCCAGCATTGTCCAAGGATTTGACACTTGTTCAAGTGAATCTGCCAGGACTTACTCCATGGGGCTGTCCATGATGAACCACGTGTTGCTTCTCGCTAAGGTTGCCTCGTGTTCTGCATCCTGAGAGCGTTCTCAAAAATGTCATGAGACTAATTATTCTGTTATTACCCAGTTTATCTTATTTCTTATATTGCTTGACCTCAGCCTTTTGTTTGAGGTTAAATTTTTAGCTTGAGATACCACGGCACTGTTGCTTCACAGCTCCAGGGACCCAGGTTCAATTCCAGCCTTGTGGGACTGTCTATGTGGAGTCTGCACGCTCTCCTCGTGTCTGTGTGTGTTTCCTCCCACAGTCACACAGTCCAAAGATGTGCAGGTTAGGTGGGGTTACTGGGTTACGGGGATAGAGTAAAAGCATGGACTAAAGTAGGATGTTCTTTCCAAGGGCTGGTGCAGACCCGATGGGCCGAATGGTCTCCTTCTGCATGGTAGAATTTTTTTTTTTTATAAATTTAGATTAGCCAATTATTTTTTCCAATTAAGGGGCAATTTAGCGTGGTCAATCCACCTACTCTGCACATTTTTGGGTTGTGGGGGCGAAACCCACGCATACACGGGGAGAACGTGCAAACTCCACACGGACAGTGACCCAGAGCCGGGATCAAACCTGGGACCTCAGCGCCGTGAGGCGGTTGTGCTAACCACTAGGCCACCGTGCTGCCCTTCCTTCTGCATGGTAGGGATTCCATGGTTCTTTGATTCTATGTGTCTATTATGCAATGGTGATCGTGTTTATAGACATGTGCATGTCCTAGCGTCTAACCCTATACTGTATCCTGCACTCATGCCAACTTAACTGGTGTTTACCTTTCTGGCCTTACGAGCCCTAACGCTTTGCCCAGGTGGATCCTCAGGTGATACATCAGGAGTGGAGGTGACCTGCTGCAATTCCCGCCCTGCGACCCGTGACCCCTTTGGCGGCTATCTTATTGGGCGACGTGGACTGGATGGGCCCGGCTGCTGCTCGGGGGGCCCAGGTGGCATGGTGCCACCATGCTCCGCGCACTGCCCATCAGATGCACCAGGGACAGAGGGCGGGAATTCCAAGATGCTGCGGGGTTCAGACACCTCCCCTGCAGGAGTCACCCACACGGGACCCTTCACCTCCTCCTCCATCGGGCTGCCCGATGGCCCCCAGGTTATTCCATGGGACAGGGCTGCGAACAGACCTAACCCCTTAGCTCCTCCACTACCTGCCACTGCCAGTCCTGGATGTCCACTACTGTCCCGACCAAGGCCTTGATGCTCACAGCGATGGAGCACAGGGAGTTTGCCACCTCCCTTTGGGACTGTGCCACATCATGCTGTGACTGTGCCACCACCTTCTAGGTCTGTGCCACATCAGCCAGTGCCTGGGCAATGCCGCCGATGCCCTCAGCCATGGCCCGCTGTGACTGTGCCACGCTCTTGAGTGCCACTGCAGTGTCCAGGTGGTCGTGGTACACGGCTGCCTGTGACTGACAGGGCAGCCCTGTCCTGGGCTTCGACTACCGCCCACACAAGGCCTCCACCGTGGATGCCACTCTTGTGCTGGCGTACATGGTAGGCACCATGCTTGGGGCTGGTTTAGCACAGAGCTAAATAACTGGCTTTGAAAGCAGACCAAGGCAGGCCAGCAGTACGGTTCAATTCCCGTACCAGCCTCCCCGATAAGGCACCGGAATGTGGCGACTAGGGGCTTTTCACAGTAACTTCATTTGAAGTCTACTTGTGACAATAAGCGATTTTCATTTCATTTTCATTTCATTTCATTTCATTCCATGCTTTCCTTGTCCTTTTCCTTGTTGCTATCTGTGATGATAGGCATAAGCAATTGTGTATATAATATTGTACACGACCTCCAACCACGAGGTGGCAGTGTAAACCTACCATGTGACTCTGTGCCTCAGGGAGTTGGGAGTAAGTCGCGTTAGTGGACAGACATATTTTGCAGTAGCTCTAGAATAGGTTGTTAGTATTAGTAGTTTGTTATATATTTATTCCAGTTATCATTAACATGTAGTTATTTCATAATAAATAATTTTAACTAGTCAAGAACTAGATGTTCTGTCCTGCTTGATTCAAGCCAGTCTACAGAACATGACACTGTCCACTTGGGTTGGGGTCTGGGGCGAGGGACAAAAGTGGAGTCCGCTTCATCTCCAGGAGATCCTGCAAGACACAAGACTAGACGCATGATTGGATCACGTGTTGGGGTGGTGGGTGGAGGGGATGGAGGGTGTGTGGATGTGGATGGAGGTGTAGGGAGTTAGAGGAGGTGGAGGGGGTGTGGGAATGGAGGGGGTGTGGGGCGGTGGAGGGGATGGAGGGGGTGTGGACGTGGTGCTGGAGGGGGGTGGAGGGGTTGCTGGTGGTGGTTATGGGGGTGGAGGGGTGTGAGGGGTGGGGGTGGAGGAGGGTGTGGGGTGGGGGCGGGGGTGGAAGGGGGTGAGGGATGCAGGTGGCGGAGGGGTGTGTCGGGTGATTGTAGGGGTGGAAGGGTGTGTGGTGGGGTTGGGGGTGGAGGTGGAGGAGGGTGTGGGGTGGGGTTGGGGGTGGAGGTGGTGTGGGGGGTTGTGTTGGAGGGGGGTGGGGGGTGGGGGAGGTGTTGGAGGGGGCGTTGGGGTGGTTGTGGGGGTGGAGGGGTGTGAGCAGTGGGGAGGGGATGGAGCTGGGGGTGGAGGTGGGGTGGGGTGGGGGTGGTGGTGGAGGGGGGTGTGGGGTGGGGGTGGGGTGGTGTGGGGTGGGGGTGGAGGTGGTGTGCGGGTGGGGTGATGGTGGAGGGGAGTGTGGGGGTGGTGTTGGAGGGGGATGTTGGGGTGGTTGTGGTGGTGGAGGGGGGTGTGGGGTTGGTTATGGGGTGGAGGGATGTGTGGGGTGGAGATGGGGGTGGTGTGGGGTGATGTTGGAGGGGGCTGTGGGGTTGGTTATGGGGGTGGAGGGGTGTGTGGGGTGGAGGTGGGGGTGGTGTGGGGTGGAGGTGGGGTTGGAGGTGTGGGTGGAGGTGGTGTGGGGTGGGAGTGGAGGGGGGAGTGGGGTGGGGTTGGGGGTGGGGGTGGAGATGGTGTGGGGTTGGGGAGGTGTTGGAGGGGGGTGTGGGGTGGGGGTGGTGGTGGGGGTGGAGGTGGTGTGGGGTGGGTGTGGTGGTGGGGGGGGCATGGGGTTGGTTGTGGGGTGGAGGGGTGTGTGGGGTGGAGGTGGGGGTGGAGTGGGGTGGGGGTGGAGGTGGTGTGGAGCGGTGGTGGTGGTGGAGGGGGGTGTTGGGGTGGTTGTGGGGGTGGAGGTGTGGGGTGAGGGTGGGGGTGGAGACACACGTGCCATGGGGAGCTGCAACTCAGTGGGGTCTGACTTGCTGGCTGGATGCTGACCTCCACCTCGGTGACTGTGCTCTCTCCGGGATCACTGACCGGGTTCAGTGTCCGCTGCTCTGCTGCGGTGAGGGGCCACAGGTCCGACGGTCCCACTCCAGCCTTTTCCCTCTCCCACCAGGTGTGAGCGCCCTCTCCTGGAGGGCGGGGGGAGGGAGCCTCAGAAAACGCACAGAGTTAGACAATTGGACACATGCAGCACGGGGGTGGGTAGCTGGCAGCCTTCGTGGCCAGGGCACCCAGCCATGGCGGCCGGTATGGGTGCTGGCAGGTGGAGCAAGGTGGGGGTTCGGTCGCCCTCCGGGTGGAATGGGGCAGGTATTTGAACGGAGGTTTGTGCCGGGGCAGAGCTGCATGCCACAAATCTAAGGCAATTGGAAAAACAACCAGAGGCACCTTGAGAAAAAGATTATTGACCAAGTTGTTATGTTCTAGGATGCACTGACTTAAAGTACAACGGAAGCTTATCCAACAGTAACCTTCAACAGGGAATTTGTACTTGAAAAGGAAAAATTACAGAGCAGAGGAGGAAGTGCTGGGGACACAGTGGTTAGCACTGTAGATTCACAACACCAGTGTCCCAGGTTCGATTCCCGGCTTGGGTCACTGTCTGTGCAGAATCTGCACGTTCTCTCCGTGTCTGCGTGGATTCCCTCTGGGTGCTCCGGATTCCTCCCACAAGTCCAGAAAGATGCGCTGTTCGGTGAATTGACCATCATGAATTCTCCCTCTGTGGACCCGAACAGGCGCCGGAGTGTGTTGACTAGGGGCTTTTCACAGTAACTTCACTGCAGTGTTAATGTAAGCCTACTTGTGACAATAAAGAATATTATTATTATTTATTGGATAGCTCTTCCCAAGGAGCTAGCACAACCAGGATGGGGCGAGTGGCTTCCTGATGTGTTGGATCATGATTCTATCTTTCATTCCATAAGCAGTCACTACAATCTTTAAAAAGAAATAAGCCGCATTACTGAGAGAAACAAGATGTTTCCAGTCTTGGCGGTCAGTTGAATTTTAGTTGTGATTATGAGCCAAGGATTATCAAGGCTTCCCGGAACTTTTTAATTTACTTTCAAGAATCAGGGAGAATTTTCCAGAGTTGTCCAAGGATTGGCCACTTGTTCAAGTGAATCTGCCAGGAATTACTCCATGGGGCTGTCCATGATTAACCATGTGTTGCTTCTCGCTAAGGTTGCCTCATGTTATGCATTCTGAGAGCGTTCTCAAAAATGTCATAAGACTAATTGTTCTATTATTACCCAGTTTATCTTATTTCTTATATTGTTTGACCTCAGCCTTTTGTTTGAGGTTAAGAGCGACTCAAATATGTTGGTGCTATTTTATTTGTATAAGAATGGAACAAATTTTTAGCTTGAGATATCACGGCCTTCAGCAGTGAAGGTGAGAAGCAAATCATTGATTAGTCACAGGTATAAAATCACCCAGGCTGCATCCGTCTCCAGCACAATTGAAGAAATTGTGCGAATCACGTCAACCGGTTACAGTTTTCCACAACCTCACAGCAAGAAGCAACATGAAGTGGTTAATCCTTTCACTGCTCTGCATCCAGCTCTCTGAGTGTCTCCACAGGTTTGTTGTTAAACCAGCAACTGTGTATTTTCTTTTCATGTACAGAATGATCTGTTTGAGCTGCCGCAGAACAATACTTTTCACTGTACCTCGGTACACGTGACAATAAACCAATCCAAATCCAATCAAATTGATATCAGCCAATGCTTGCACCATTGCATACATCAGGCACCTACTATCTTCCAATAAATTCACAGGATTTGCCCATTCAGGAATTAGAACATAAGAACATAAGAACTAGGAGCAGGAGTAGGCCATCTGGCCCCTCGAGCCTGCTCCGCCATTCAATTAGATCATGGCTGATCTTTTGTGGACTCAGCGCCATTTTCCGGCCCGAACATCATAACCCTTAATCCCTTTATTCTTCAAAAAACTATCTATCTTTACCTTAAAAACATGTAATGAAGGAGCCTCAACTGCTTCACTGGGCAAGGAATTCCATAGATTCACAACCCTTTGGGTGAAGAAGTTCCTCCTAAACTCAGTCCTAAATCTACTTCCCCTTATTTTGAGGCTATGTCCCCTAGTTCTGCTGTCACCCGCCAATGGAAATAACCTGCCCGCATCTATCCTATCTATTCCCTTCATAATTTTAAATGTTTCTATAAGATCCCCCCTCATCCTTCTAAATTCCAACGAGTACAGTCCCAGTCTACTCAACCTCTCCTCATAATCCAACCCCTTCAGCTCTGGGATTAACCTAGTGAATCTCCTCTGCACACCCTCCAGCGCCAGTACGTCCTTTCTCAAGTAAGGAGACCAAAACTGAACACAACACTCCAGGTGTGGCCGCACTAACACCTTATACAATTGCAACATAACCTCCCTAGTCTTAAACTCCATCCCTCTAGCAATGAAGGACAAAATTCCATTTGCCTTCTTAATCACCTGTTGCACTTGTAAACCAACCTTCTGTGACTCATGCACTAGCACACCTAAGTCTCTCTGAACAGCGGCATGCTTTAATATTTTATCGTTTAAATAATAATCCCGTTTGCTGTTATTCCTACCAAAATGGATAACCTCACATTTGTCAACATTGTATTCCATCTGCCAGACCCTAGCCCATTCACTTAACCTATCCAAATCCTTCTGCAGACTTCCAGTATCCTCTGCACTTTTCGCTTTACCACTCATCTTAGTGTCATCTGCAAACTTGGACACATTGCCCTTGGTCCCCAACTCCAAATCATCTATGTAATTGATTAAGAAAATCCTACCTGTGATCTATTTGAACTTGTTGAGTTTAGTTAAACGCCACATGGATTGACTTACTGTTGCTGCTTTGATGTGTTTGTGAGCTGAGATGTTCAAACCAGAAGGAAGATTAAACGGTGCGACTACTTCAGTGATCATCGCACCTATTCACTCTTTATCATTTCAGAATGCCTTTACACAGGGGAAAGTCTAAGCGAAGCATCCTGGAGGAGCGCGGGGAGCTGAAGCATTTCCTAGAAACTCACAGGTTCGATTCAGCCTTGAAATACCGAGCGTTGTTCCCCAATTTACCAGCTCAGATGGGAAATGAACCACTTCTGAATTCCTTGGATGTAAGTATGAAGACAGTCCACTTTAGAAAGAATTAAAACACCTATGGTTACTTCATATGTCGAAGGGAATGTGTTTCAGCAGAGGCTGAGTATCCTCCACATCTAGCTATTCAGGAGGCAGCACTGCTGCCTCACAGAGCCAGGGACATGGTTCAATTCCGACCTTAGATTACTGTCTGTGTGGAGTTTGCACGTTGTCCCCGTGTCTGTGTGGGTTTCCTCCGGGTGCTCCAGTTTCCTCCCCACAGTCCAAAGGAATGCAGGTTAGCTGGAGTGGCCATACTAAATTGCCTCTTTGTGTCTAGGGATGTGCACATTAGGGGGGATTATGGGAATAGAGCAGGGGGGAGTGGGCCTGGGTAAGGTGCTCTTTTAGAGGGTCGGTGAAGACTCAATGGGCCAAATGGCCTCCTTCTGCACTGTACAAATTCTATGGTTCTACATTGTGTCTATCTTTATGGCAGAGAGCTTAGCGAACCTCCCAAAGATATTTGAAAATGATGAGGTACTAGGGAGGAATGAGTTTAATTCAATCACCATCACCAGGGAATGTGCGCTAGGAAAATGATTAGACCTAAAAGCTGACAAGTCCCGGGCCAGATGGTCTACATCCTAGAGTCTTAAAAGAATTGGGGGCACAGGTTGCAGGTTCATTAGTTTTAATCGTCCAAAGTTTTATCAATTTTGGAACAGTTCCAGCAGACTGGAAAATAGCTACTGTAACAGCTCTAATTCAATAACAGGAAGAAGGAAACTGTAGGCCAGTGAGTAGGCCACTGTCTGTGTGGAGTCTGTGTGGAGTCTGCACGTCCTCCCCGTGTGTGCGTGGGTTTCCTCCGGGTGCTCCGGTTTCCTCCCACAGTCCAAAGATGTGCGGGTTAGGTGGATTGGCCATGCTAAATTGCCCGTAGTGTCCTAAAAAAGTAAGGTTAAAGGGGGGTTGTTGGGTTATGGGTATAGGGTGGATACGTGGGTTTGAGTAGGGTGATCATGGCTCGGCACAACATCGAGGGCCGAAGGGCCTGTTCTGTGCTGTACTGTTCTATGTTCTATGTTCTATGAGTCTAACGTCTGTCATGGGGAAGTGTCAGAATCCATGATTAAGGAAGTGAAAATCATGAATTGATCAGGCAAAGCCAATATAGTTATGTGAAATGGAAATCATGGTTAACTGATCGATCAGAATTTTTGACAATATAATATTCAAAGTAGTTAAAGGGGAACCTGGTGGACTTGGATTTCTGAAAGGTATTTGATAAGGTACATGGTGGAGGAGATAACATATCGGCGTGGATGGATGATTGGTTGCTAACAGGAAGTAGAGAGCGGGGATAAATGGGTCTTAACAAAGAACGATACAGCACAGGAACAGGCCCTTCGGCCCTTCAAGCCTGTACTTTGGCCAAAATCCGCAGTCTTGTTCAGATTGATAAACTGGGATTAGCGGAGTACCAGAGGGATCAGTGCTAGATCCTCAACTATTCACAATTTACATCAATGGTTTGATGAAGGGCCCGAGTGTATAAGAGCTAAATGTGCCGATGAAACCTCGGTAGGAAGGACAGTAACGTGTCTGCAAATGGACAGAGCAGGTTAATTGAGTGGGCAAAAGTGTGACAGGTGAGTATAAGGCCAACATTTGGCCCATATCCCTCTTTACCCTGCTTTCCCATATAACTTTCCAAATGCTTTTTAAAAGACAAAATTGTACTCGCCTCTACTACTGCTTCTTGCAGCTTGTTCCAGACACTCACCACCCTCTGTGAGCAAAAAATTGCCTCTCTGGACCCTTTTGTATCTCTCCCCTCTCACCTTAAACCTATGCCCGCTAGTTTTAGACTCCCCTACCTTTGAAGTATTGTGAGCCTCTTTGGAGCATTGTGAGCAGTTTTGGGCCCCGTATCTAAGGAAGGATGTGCTGGCCTTGGAAAGGGTCCAGAGGAGGTTCACAAGAATGATCCCTGGAATGAAGAACTTGTCGTATGAGGAACGGTTGAGGACTCTGGGTCTGTACTTTTTAGAGTTTAGATGGATGAGGGGGGATCTTATTGAAACTTACAAGATAGTGCAAGGCCTGGATAGAGTGGACGTGGAGAGGATGTTTCCACTTGTAGGGAAAACTAGAATCAGAGGACACAATCTCAGACTAAAGGGACGATCCTATAAAACAGAGATGAGGAAGAATTTCTTCAGCCAGAGGGTGGTGAATCCGTGGAACTCTTTGCCGCAGAAGGCTGTGGAGGCCAAATCACTGAGTGTCTTTAAGACAGAGATAGATAGGTTCTTGATTAATAAGGGGATCAGGGGTTATGGGGAGAAGATAGGAGAATGGGGATGAGAAACATATCAGCCATGATTGAATGGCGGAGCAGACTCGATGGGCCGAGTGGCCTAATTCTGCTCCTATGTCTTTTGGTCTTATGGGATATGGTTGACTATCTACCTTATCTATGCCCCTCATTATTTTATGGACCTATCATTGTTTTATAGACCGATAAGCGTGAGAGCTCATTAGTAAATGAACTGTCTTGGTGTTTTTTATGGAGATCTTTGGTTTCAGTTTAAATTCAAGTAAATAAAATCTTGTTCTTGTTTTTCAAATCGCTGTTTAGACCTACTACTACGGATCCATTACTGTGGGTACCCCACCCCAGAGCTTCACTGTCCTGCTCGATACTGGTTCATCCAACCTTTGGGTCCCATCAGTTTACTGTTACAGTACATCATGTGGTAAGTGAAGATAACATGTGATTACTTGATTAGAGCATGTTTTTAAGATTCAAACTCAAATGACTTTCTATGGAACCTGAATTCTGAAGTAATAGGTGATGATTCCTTTATCTCTTTCAGATAACCATGCAAAATTTGATCCCTCTCAATCCTCAACATTCAGTTCAACTGGAAAATCGTTTAGTATGTCTTATGGTGCCGGCAGTCTGTCTGGATATTTCGGATATGATACAGTGACTGTGAGTAGTGAACAATACGCTACCAACATGCATTGAGCACCTCATCTCCAAGTTTCCGCTTGTTCAAGCAGTTCATCAGTGTTCAATGTATTTTCAGTTCGCTGGCTAAGATCTTAAATTAAGGCTACAGTATGTATTCCGCTTAATTTTTAGAATTGTTTCCATTGGCAGTTTTATCGCACAAAATTCAAGTTTTTGCAATGAGTTTAGGGCGGCATGTGGCGCAGTGGTTAGCACTGGGACTGCGGCGCTGAGGACCCGGGTTCGAATCCTGTCCCTGGGTCACTGTCCGTGTGGAGTTTGCACATGTCTGCGTGGGATTAACCCCCACAACCCAACGATGGGCTGGTTAGGTGGATTGGCCACGCTAAATTGCTCCTTAATTATAAAAGAAAAATAATTGGCTAATCTATATTTAGTTTTTTTTCAAATTTTGCAATGAGTTTTTCTCAGATTCACTCTTATGTTCTTCAAGCTGTCTTTTACGTCAGTTGAGAGAACAGACTGGCTCTCGTCTCATTCAAGAAATGGCACCTCCAACAGCAAATTCCTCCTTCAGTACTGGACCACAGCACCAGCCCAAATTTTGTGCTGGATTGCTGGAGGGGAACTTAAACACACGACCCTCTAACTGAGAGGCCCGACTGTTCCAACCTGAGGCACCACAAAGACTAGCTTCAAAATCCACTTGAAGCACGTTGGCACAGAAATTAGAACAGTGTTCATTTCAGACATTCACCCAAATCAGGAAAGGAATTATTGGGGGTTCCGGCAGCAGTCCTAAGCTGAGGACGAGGGGGGAGCTTAATTTTGACAGCCCTGATTTCTCCTCTCACCACCCGAACATAATCAGATAGGTATTTTTGTTTTTTGATTTCCCCTTTTGTAAATAGTGGCATGTTTCCCAACTCCTCGGGTTTGGTGAGATTCAACGTCTACTCATTGCCCCACAGCAAACCCAACATAGGGTGAACTCAAAGGGATTTGTTCATTTTACACACACTCCAAACGAGGGAGGGGATGTCGCTATCTAGCCCCCGGTACATTCATACAATAAAAGAGGGATGAGGAGAAGAAAGAGGTACAGGGTAAAGACAACAGAGAAGGTGAGAATTATTGTTTCATGTAAGTCCAATTCCAGAACCAAAGTCCCTTTCACAGAGTCGGCAGGTTGAAAACAGATGCTGGATAATATACTTTTCTAGTCGAGGTGACTACCCTGATGGGAATAGGCACATAAAGATGGTTTAGTCTTGAGACACTTGAACAATTCGGAGGTTCTTGTGGAAATAGTGTAGATGAAGGCTGGGCAATTTAAAGGCCAATTTGAACCTGGAGAAAGATTTGTTTCTGCTGCTGTTCGGTTGATGGAAAGTGACAGGTTGCGTTGCTGATGGAGTTTGGTGTCTGCATGCAAACAAAGGCATGTTTCTGTGTCTACAGGGGTGATGAGATTGTAGTTGTGAATGTCAGGAATTTCCTAGTGTTTGAGTTATAGCCAGTAATGGCTTCAGTCATTGTAAAGCCTTTTAAAGATTTTATAAATTACCACACTGATTTATACAGATACATTTTATATTTTAAAAATATAGAATGAGATCTTAGCTCCAGGATAGTAACGTGACTCTCTATCCTTTAATAAAGTTTCACTGTTTAATGTATTTTCAGTTCACTATCTTAAATTAAGGCTACAATATATATTGAGCTTAATTTCCATAATTGTTTTCATTGGTAGTTTCATAGCACAATGTACTTATGCAAAAGTATGTGTTGCAGCCTGCAATGTAACTGGGTAACGTATGGGTGGGTCGTATCACAGTCAACTGATTTAAACCAACATCGCCAGTTAAACAAAAGAAAACTAGAACATTACTCAGCTTAGGTCATCCATTCAAAGCCAAACCTTCTTCGACTGACCAGGTAATATACTTCTGAGATAAAAGCAAAAAGCTGCCGCTGCTGGAACACTGAAATGAAAACAGAAAATGCTGGATAAACTCAGCAGGTCTGGCAGCGTCTGTGCAGAGAGACACAGAGTTAACGCTTCCGGTCCAATGTTTGTGTTGCAGAATAGCATCGCTGTGCAAGTTAATGTCTCTCCTCTCGATTAGAAGTGATCTCGCCTTGTGAGCAGTTTGAGCGAGGCACAAATTGCCAAAACTATTTTGAGGAGGGGTCAGTCAGCAGGCTAATGGATGGAGTCAATTGTTAGCTCGGTCACACAGTGCTTCTGCAATCAATCCACTATTTTTCTTTCTATTTTCTCCTTCCCAAGGTTGCCGGCATAACGATTTCACATCAAGAGTTGGGCCTGAGTAAACTTGAACCAGGCAGTTATTTTGGATATGCTCCATTTGATGGGGTTCTTGGTCTGGCATACCCATCACTCGCAAGAGGAGGAGCTACGCCTGTGTTTAACAACATGATAAATGACAACCTACTGGAACAGTCTCTGTTTTCTGTGTATTTGAAGAGGTAAGATACAAGAGTTCGGGACCGACATATGAAGATACCTTCAATGACATTTCATGGATTAATGGCAGATTAGACCGATGCCTATGGAGCCACAGAAAGGTTACTGCGCAGGAAGAGGCCATTCAGCCCATCGTCTCTGTTCCGGCCAAAAACGAGAAAAAAGAAACTAGCCGCTCATTTTAAACCCACCTCAATTCTGTCGCCCTGTAGCCTCCTCCGTTCTAAGGAAAACTCTAGCCTGTCCAATCTCTCCTCACAGCTGCAAGTTTCAGACCCCGGCACCATCCCCGGAAATATCCTCTGGAATCTCTCCGGAGCGATCATGTCCTTCCTGTGATGTGGTGACCAGAACTGGACACACAACTCCAGCTGTGGCCAAACCAGCTTTTTATACAATTCCAGCGTTACATCCCTGCTTTTGCATTCAATCCCTCGCCCAATAAAGGGAAGCATTCCATAGGCTGTCTTGACCTTGTCCACCTGTCCCGCAGAGATAGAGAATTTTCAGTTTGAGCCCTCAAAAGGGAATCACAAATATAAGTGGCTGTCTGCTCAGTATCAAACTCCCGTGCACCTTAGCAACACAGTCTGTATCGTCTGCTTGATCTCCTTGTGTCCAATTACAAAATACCGCTAAGTAAAACATCCATTTGTGGGGCGAAAAATTGGGGCTAAGAAGAATATAGCACGTCATGGCTGAAAAGGGAGGTTTGGCCTGTACATCAAGTACATGCAAACACATGGGGCGGGTTTCTCCGTCGCCCGACGCCAATATTGTAACCGTCGATCGGGCCGAGAATCCCAACTAACGGCCAAATCGGGGTTGGCGCCGGTTTTCGAATCTCTGACCCTCCAAAATGGTGTTGGCATTGGCGTTGGGGCATCCTGGGAAGGCCCTCCCACGAGATGCTCCACCCTCATTGGGCCGAGTTCCCGACCACACGGCTGATGTTTGGTCTGAGCGGTTGGGGTCCCGGAGTGGCGGATGCAACCTGGAGCCGTGCTGCTGGCCGGGGGATGGGGGGGGGGCTTTGCGAGGGCTGGTGGGACTGCTGGGGGAGGGGTGTCAATGGGGTGGCCTGTGGGGTTGTATTTGGCGGGTCAGATCCGTGCATGGCCGGGGCCATGTTGTACGGCGTGACCGCAGCAGGTTATCTCCGTGCGAGCGCCTGGGCGGCCAAGGGCCCGGCCATTCTCTGCCCATTTTTGGCGCGGGAGCCGGGAGTTTTACCCAGCGCCGCTGCTAACCCTTCGCCGCTCCAGGAACCGGTGAGGGTTCAGCGCTCATTTTGGCGTCGCAAACGCCCGGGATTCTCTGTTTCAGCCGGCACTTAGACACTGAAATGGAGAATCCAGCCCATCATATTTGAGGCCGAAGAAATCGAGATGTTTTACACGCCAGTTAACCTATAGGCCCAGACCGAGAAGGAATACAAGCATCCAAAGGCCATTCAGCCCCTTTAGCTTGTTCCATCATTCAATAAGATCATTGCTGATCTTTGGCCTCAGCTCCACATTCCCACCAAACCCCATATCCCATGATTCCCTTGGAGTTCACTATCTCAGCCATGACTATATTCAACGGCAGAATATCCACAGCTGCCTGGGGTGCACAATTCTGTTAATTTGCAAACTTCTGAGTGAACATTTAATGGGCAGAATTTTCCGATATTTTTTGAAGTGTGGGTCTCGATGGGAAAACCAGGGAGAATCCCGCCGGCACTGTCGGTGAGAAAGCTCGCCGTGTATTCATATTCAACCTCTTTAAGGAAAAGCCATCTTTTGCAAGTTTCAAACCTTGCCCATGGCGACCTGCCTCTGATTTGTTCACCCTGGCCGCCTGCTAATCTCTGCCCTCAGTGGGGCTCCCCATTTAAACGGCTCCCCAGCACTCATTCCAAGCTCAATCGGGGGTGGGGGGTGCAGACAGAAAGACTGCACCGTAATTCACCGAGGGAGCCCTCAGCAAGCTTCTGGATAGGGTCTAGCAGAGGGGGAAACCCTTGACCCTTGATCAGGCAGACGTCCCGGACTCGAAGGGAAGTGGATCGATAGGAGTGAAGCCTGGGGCCTTCCACCCAGCAGACCCTGTGAGTAACACCCCTCCAACTCGCACGCCAACGAGGGCCAAACCCGTGCTCCCCAAAAGCCTAGGAACCAGTGAGGGTTCAGGCCTTCAAGGTCCCAGCCCCCCAGGGGACGCCCGCCAAGGTCACCTCTGGAAATAAGGCCTGGCAGTCAGCAGGCCGCCTCAGCCTCAGCTGTGGATACCGGGGATACACCGAGGCACAGCGGGAGGGTGAGGAAGAGTAAGAAACTGTCAGCCTGGTGTGGGCACAGGTGAATCGAGGGCGCTATTAGAGGAAAGGCATCATTGTATTAGCCAGCTCGCATTAAAAATCATTTTGATCACCCATAAAGAGCCACCACACTGTCATGTCATGGTGCCCTGCTCCGCAAACCCCAACGCAAACTCCCCGCTTCCTCCCTGTGCAGTGAGAGAATGGCAATGCTCTGTCTCTCCCATCTCCCAGGCTGATGGTGCAGGGATGTCACACCGCTCTTGGCACAGGCCCCCCCCCCCCCCCCCAGCTCCAAGCACTATCCATAAAAGATACCCCACCCCTCCCCACACACACATACACACACACACACACACCTCTCCTGTCTGCCAGAATACTCTAGTTATGAGGATTCTAGCGGATGAAACTGTGTGAGAGTCTGTCCACCTCGCCTGTAGGTGCAGTAACACCTCGGGACCCCTGACCTTGGCGGAGGCAGTAGCAGCTGCGATGTGTCATTCCGCCTCTCTGGGGCCCCAGGTCACCCCGTTCAGTGGCTGGTTGCGACCAGCTCTCTGTCAGGCAGAAGTCAGAGATTTGACCGAGGGAACCAGGAGCATCGCTCTGTCCTCGCTGCACGGCATCATCATCCCCCTGCAGTTTCCAGCCAGTCGCTTTAACGCCCTGCCCGTGAATGGTGTAACCATAGCGATGCTACAGTGTCAGGTGGTGCAGAGAGCAGCAGATTAACAATGATGTGGGATACCCTCTGGGGCTGTGTTGGAGGGCTCACTCCAAACAGTCTAAACACTGAAACTGCATCCAGAGCAAACAAATTACCTGCTGGACCGGCGTGCAGGGTGACGCATGAGCCTCACTGTCGCGTGTCAGAGCGGGTGTTTGGGTTCTCCACACTGACGTCATCCCCCACCTCCTGAGGGGGTACAGTTTGTCCCCAACAAGCCATCCTTCCAGCCACTGCTCTCCCTCAGAAATGGCTGGGATCTGCAAGCCTCCCGGGATGGAGGTTTCATGGATGCTCCACGGGAAACGGGCACACACCTGCATAGCCGTTCCACACCCTCCGAGCATTGAGGCAGTGGGAAGCTTTGGAGTTTCCAAGTGGCACTCCATTCTGCCATGGGGAACGCAGAGATAGGTGACTGCAGTCAATGGCGCCCTGCACTTCGGACAGGCCAGCTCTGCAGGTGAAGCCCATGGTCCTGGCATCCTGGAGCGTCCGGTTCCGGTCAAAGTTGGTGAGCATGTGGGCCCTGGCAAATAGCGCATCTGTGACCTCCCTTATGCACTTGTGTGTGGCGGCCTGGGAGATGCTGCATAGGTCACCCATGCAGCCCAGAAATGAGCTGCAGTCACAAAGGTTCAGAGCGGTAGTTTCTTTCAGGGCCACAGGCAATGGGTAACCTCCCAGTCCATCTGGTGCCAACCCTTGCAGCACCTGGCACAGTTGGTCTACCCCTCGGAACAGATGCCGTCTTCTCTGGCATTGGACCTCTGACATCTGGAGATGGGGAATTCTCTGGCGGTAAACCCATGGCCGCATTTCCTGATCCTTGTGGGATTCATTGCGCGTGTTGCCATTTATGGGGAAGAGGGAAACGAGTTTCAGTCAGGAGTTAGAAAGTAACTAAGGGGGAGAGTTGTATTGGACTATGAAATGCATTAAGTGACCCTGAAATATTTCATTTATTCCAGGAATTCAAATAGCCAAGATGGAGGTGAAGTATTGTTTGGTGGAATTGACTATAGCCTTTACTCAGGTCAGATTACCTGGGTGCCACTTATTCAAGAAGTGTTCTGGACCATTGCCGTACAAAGGTGAGTGAGAAACAAATGATACCGTAACAATACAGTTGAACAACTATCCTCTCTGCAGACTGGTCCTGGGTGCAAATCCCTTGAAGGATTACAGCACATTTCTGTAATGAGATTACCATTCAAAAGTAAAAAGCAGCTTTTACTGAAACTCCATCATAAAATTCTGACTTTGAAGTAATGATGTGCAGATATTAGCACAAATGCATCAAATATTCGTATAAATTCCTTTTGTCTGCTATTTTAATGGACATTCAACCTTTGAAATAAACAGATTGCTTGTTGATGAAGGGTTTGATTCTGCAAACAGGAAATGGATTGTTGTTCTGCATACTGAATAATTGAAGTGTAATTTTGTTGTTGTTGCTGCTGCTACGACACCCTGGACGAATGTGCGGTCAATACCAGCCCCACAGGTCCCAGTGTCCCAACACAATGAATTGACCAATAGTTTATATAAAGTTTCTGAGATCTTTGCCGCTTGATTGCTTCAACGACTTACAGGCAGATTTGTAAGTGAAACACAAAACTGTTTATTTATAACAAAAATCGAGATAAGGCACGCAATAATTATAATAGGACAATGGCCAGCTCATCCACTACTCCCACATTTTTCCATCCCACCCTCCAACCAAACACACAGAAGACAGACACACACAGAGGGAGGGGGAGAGGTAAAAATAATGGGAATTAAAATCTGAAATGGAAGATATGTGTCCTTGCTTCGGATAATAATAATCTTTTATTGTCACAGTATGAAGTTACTGTGAAAAGCCCCTAGTTGCCACATTCAGGTGCTTGATCGGGCAAGCTGGTACGGGAATTGAACCCGCGCTGCTGGCCTTGTTCTGCATTACAAACCAGCCACCTAGCCCACTGTGCTAAACCAACCCATTACAGCAATAAACTGTCCTTCCAGGATGCAGAATGAGTGAAACCAGCAGTTGGGTTACTAATGAGGATCTTCTGCCAGTAAAATTCAGCCAGAACTCCCAGGCTTCAGAATTCCCTGTGGGGAGTCACTTTCACTTTTATTAACCTGGGCCTTCACCCCAAAAGAACAGCCTCAAGTCTGTGTAATTCTTATTTATGTCCAACTCCCCCGGAATGTGTAAAAACCTTTCTAAGATAAGAGCAGAGCTCCCCACACGAGAATTCAAAAAGGGCTTTGAAACACCAGCCTGCAGCTGGTGCTGGACTGGATTTTCTTTGCAGCTCAAACTGGCTGTGCAGAGAGAAAAGTCTTTCCTCTGGACCTTCAGAAATAATCCAACAGGTGAGAGAGAAATCAGAACTGTGAGCCTCCAGCTGCTGTACCAAATGAAGCTAAACCCTGGAAACTGAGTCACACAGAGGCAGGAACTTTCCTGAATGGTCAGCACCAATCAGCAGAGATTATCAGCTAACCTGAAGCAGATAATTTTCCGCATGCCAAGTCCATCAAGAGATGACATCACTGATGTCAGACCAAATCTTGCTGGAGTGCCCTGGTTTTTTTTAAAGGAAGACCAGTAAGCGAATTGAACACAATCTGCTGGCCTGCCATGCTCTGCTTTAAAAGCCAGCTATTTAGCCCTGTGCTAAACCAGCCCCAGAATGAGGTGGCTTCAATGTGAAATCCCCCTGACATGCGGCGGGGAGACAGAATCCCGCAGCCAGCGAAGGGTGCGCGGCTGAGAGACACCTGGTTGGGCAACCAAAGAATCCAGCCCATAATGATGGGAAGGGAAGTGGAAAATATATTACCCTGCACAGTCTTTTGTGAGATGTGCTCAACAGGATGGGGAAAGTTGAAATCATTTGGAGGGGGTGTGGGGCTATTGGACAGTTCTATCAAAGACGCGGAACAAGCATGGTGGACTAAATTGCCTCTTTCTGTGCTGTATCACTCTGCGATAATTCTATGATTCTAAGTGCTGCTCAACCGCACTGCAGCCCTGTTTTTGCGACAAGAACTATCATGAATGCAATTCTTCTTTTCAGTGTGATTATCAATGGCCAAAGTTCCTTCTGTTCCCAAGGGTGCCAAGCTACAATCGACACTGGAACCCCCCGAATCACCGTTCCACATCAGTACCTCACTGAATTCTTACAGGAAATTGGTGTGCAGGTGAATCCGTCCACTGATGTAAGTTGTTGTAACAAATACCAACTAATTCTGGACTGGCAACACAATTGGGAATGTTGCACCATGCTGACAGTGGAAGGGCTGCAAATCACTAGATGTAATCAATAATTAATGTTTATCTGGTCACGTTTGTCACCATAAAATAATATTTCAATAATTAATGAAAATGTTTCCCAAGCTTGATAGGTGCCACTCCACATCAGGTGTGGCTCACCAGGTGTCTCTGCCACCCTCACCACCAGCCATTAGCCTGTTTGAAAGGATTTGCAGGTTGTCGCTCCAGCTGTTTGACCGCATTGTGAAAGCAACCTCCTTGGCCGTCAAGTTCTGGGGTGGGACCCAGACCGGGAACTTTTGGTTCAAAGGCAGGGTCGTTACCCACTGCACCACAGGACCATGAAAATGGTCAATGACATATATTTCCAAACAGCATGGATCCTGTTTTAAGGATTAATGTTGCCTCACGACACTTAAAGTAAAATGGGATGACACAGAGGATTAGGTGTCTACGTATTCAGTTCTGCGAATATAGATTCAAATTCAATTCAAAATGACAGAACTAAAGTTTCTTCTCTCTGGCAGTTGGAAGGACCTTAAGGAAAATGAGGTGAAACTTCAATTCCCCGAACATCTGCCTCAGTAACAATGGGCCCCCGAGTACAAAGAACTCAAATGTCATGTGTAGGAAATGGGGCCAATAACATTGATGTAATAGGGAGTGTTCATCTTTGGTTCTAGTTAAGGTGCAATTCAGTATAGTGCGAGCTTCATTGTTTAATTTACATGATGCCAAACTCACTGCTGGGTATCTTGATGCTCAACATGGGTGTCATAAAGAGAAATGTTTGATTTCAAAGTGCTTGGTCATAAACCTCGAGGACTATAAGTTGTAGTTTAAAAAAATCTTTATGATTTTATTTCAACTCGATACTTCGGATTCCATCCAACCCATAGATGCTCATTCACCAAGGAACCAGTTGTCATGACAGCAACATCTTGAAACCAGTTTTCCTACGTTAGATTATTACTCGAGTACCTCGATCTGCATAGTTATGTTCATGTTCATGCGATCTGAAGAGAATATGTAGTGGGGGGCCCTGAAGTGTAGCATTAGCACCATTTCAAACTTGAGTTTGATAATCCATTTGGCAGGTTGTTTGTGAAAGACACGTTGGGCGGGATTCTCCGCCGGCGGGATTCCACGTTTTGCCGGCGCCCGGGGCTTTTCCCGATGCATTGGACTGCCCCACAATGGAAAACCCCATTGACCAGCCGGCGTAACGGAGAATCCCACTGGTGGGTCAAGGCACAAAAGTGGCGCGGCGGGGTGGAGAATCCCGCCCATTATGTCTCAAACTATTCATTTTCCATTTGTACCAACCATATGTGAATCTTCAATGTGATCTGTTCTATTTAACAGTATCTTGTGAACTGTGACAACATCCCAAACATGCCTACTTTGACCTTTGTGATCAATGGGGTTGAGTTCCCAATTCCTGCATCAGTATACGTCATTCGGGTATGTATGTACTAACAACAACTTCTTTATTTAGACCCTTTGATGTCATCAAATGTCCCTTGTGTTGTGTTCTGTGATATAACCGTTGTAATGATTTACACAGAACATATAGTTGATTGACTATAAAGGTGATTTATTAAGAAACACGTGGAAAAGATAACTCTGGAATTACAATAAAAATAGTGGCTATTAAATCAATCAGTGAATTTCCCCTGTGAGTGTGGCTATCATCTTGTACATCTTACTACCAACTGGCGGGTGTCTTGAGTCATGTGATAGATTTCTAACGCCACCAGCTGGTTGGAGGTCGCATTGCTAACTACACACAGAACTGTGCACTGGCATATCACCACAGGTAGGTGTGTAATCGGAGTGCTATAAAATATGGCAGCACACGGCAATATTTGGAAAGATGGCCAACTGTTTAGTCAAAGAAATAGGCTTTATGTAGAATCTTAAAGAGAAAAGAGGAGGAGAGGTTGACAAAGGGAAATGCTGGGCTCAGGCCTAGGCAACAGCCACAAATGGTGGAGAGGTTATAACCAGAGGTATTCAAAAGGACAACAAAAACAAGTCGCTGTGGATTAGTTTTCCTGTCACTAGGTAAAGGTGGGTCAGAATGGTCCCAAGCTAGATGTTTGGCTGCTTTATATGGACTAACATTAGGGGAAAGGAGAATGATGTTTTTCCGCTTTAACTCACTTCACCATCCTCATCTCTCCCATACCAACCCTCTCTCTAATTTTTCTTTCTTGTGCGCGTACTGTTTGTTGCACGTTATGGTCTGATCCAGATTGGTGTCGAGCTGTGCAACCAAACAACGCACAGCTTAGAGGGAACATTGGCTCCATGCTGTAATTTCTCAGCCAATAGGGAAGGGGATATAGATTCATGGGTCTTCTGATTACCTTCAGCCCAGTTTGCTGATTCTCCCGTGTCATTCCCCCTGGATCAACAGAAAGCTGTGGGCCCGAGTGTGATTTGCATAACTGGATGAATTGACAACAGGGGAAACTTATTCTGGGCTGTAGCAATCTATGTTCATCACTGCATAAACTTGTGTTGAAGAAAGAAAGACATCAGGATAATAGATTTTTTAATGTTTTTATTGAATAAAGATGGTTAAATCAGACAAGAACCTCAGCTAATGTTGTGTCATTATTTTACAGCAAAATGGATTCTGTATTGCTGGGTTTATGCCAACCTACGTCTATCCCCCGACCAATGATGGACCTCTGTGGATTCTGGGAGATGTCTTCCTCGGAGCGTTCTATTCTATTTTTGACATGGGGAATAACAGAATGGGATTCGCTACAGCTGTCTAAGGGACATGTGTTCTAATTTCGATCCATATTTCACCAAATAAAGCAAGACCTTTTAAAGCATACAATTCTCTTGGACTAAGTTTCAATTCTTTGACACACTGATTTCAATACGGATGAGTATCAGGCAGTTTCTACAATTAGCAGAAGGTGGGGAAAGTCAGTTTTACAGCCAGATATCAAGTTGTGAATCTGCTCCAAATTGTTTATTGTAACTCTGCAGGTGGGTGAAAGGCTTTTAACTTCAAACTGAATGGGATTTGTTGGGCATCATCCTCTTCTCATTTAACCTATCTTCCACCCTATCAAAGACATTGGGCGTGATTCTCCGTCCCGGCACACCGTGGGCTGGATCCTCCATCCCGCTGAACCAGGTTCCTGGTGCAGCCCCCCCCCCCCCCGGGGATTCTCCAATGGGCTTCCCATTGTGGGCAGCCCCACGCCATCTGGAAATCCCCAGGCAGCCGACACAACGGAGAATCCCGGCAGCGGAGAATCCCGGCAGCGGAGAATCCCGACAGCAGAGAATCCCGACAGCGGAGAATCCCGACAGCGGAGAATCCCGGCAGCGGAGAATCCCGACAGCAGAGAATCCCGACAGCGGAGAATCCCGACAGCGGAGAATCCCGACAGAAGAGAATCCTGACCGTGGAGAATCCCACCCATTGTCTTTCTTCCCCCTCCCTGTCCCTGCCCCTTACTTGCTGAAAAGCCAATGGGCCAGCATTTATTGCCCATCCCTAACTGCCTTTCAACCACATCTGGAATCACATGTAGGCCAGACCAGGTAAGGACGGCAGATTTAGAACATAGAACATAGAACGATACAGCACAGTACAGGCCCTTCGGCCCTCGATGTTGCACCGACATGGAAAAAAACTAAAGGCCATCTAACCTACTCTATGCCCTTATCATCCATATGCTTATCCAATAAACTTTTAAATGCCCTCAATGTTGGCGAGTTCACTACTGTTGCAGGCAGGGCATTCCACGGCCTCACCACTCTTTGCGTAAAAAACCCACCTCTGACCTCTGTCCTATATCTATTACCCCTCAATTTAAGGCTATGTCCCCTCGTGCTAGCCACCTCCATCCGCGGGAGAAGGTTCTCGCTGTCCACCCTATCTAACCCTCTGATCATTTTGTATGCCTCTATTAAGTCACCTCTTAACCTTCTTCTCTCTAACGAAAACAACCTCAAGTCCATCAGCCTTTCCTCATAAGATTTTCCCTCCATACCAGGCAACATCCTGGTAAATCTCCTCTGCACCCGTTCCAAAGCTTCCACGTCCTTCCTATAATGAGGCGACCAGAACTGTACGCAATACTCCAAATGCGGCCGTACTAGAGTTTTGTACAACTGCAACATGACCTCATGGCTCCGGAACTCAATCCCTCTACCAATAAAGGCCAACACACCATAGGCCTTCTTCACAACCCTATCAACCTGGGTGGCAACTTTCAGGGATCTATGTACATGGACACCGAGATCCCTCTGCTCATCCACACTACCAAGAATTTTACCATTAGCCAAATATTCTGCATTCCTGTTATTCTTTCCAAAGTGAATCACCTCACACTTCTCCACATTAAACTCCATTTGCCACCTCTCAGCCCAGCTCTGCAGCTTATCTATGTCCCTCTGTAACCTGCAACATCCTTCCACACTGTCTACAACTCCACCGACTTTAGTGTTGTCTGCAAATTTACTCACCCATCCTTCTGCGCCCTCCTCTAGGTCATTTATAAAAATGACAAACAGCAACGGCCCCAGAACAGATCCTTGTGGTACGCCACTCGTAACTGAACTCCATTCTGAACATTTCCCATCAACTACCACTCTCTGTCTTCTTTCAACTAGCCAATTTCTGATCCACATCTCTAAATCACCCTCAATCCCCAGCCTCCGTATTTTCTGCAATAGCCGACCATGGGGAACCTTATTAAACGCTTTACTGAAATCCATATACACCACATCAACTGCTCTACCCTCGTCTACCTGTTCAGTCACCTTCTCAAAGAACTCGATAATGTTTGTGAGGCATGACCTACCCTTCACAAAACCATGCTGACTATCCCTAATCATATTATTCCTATCTAGATGATTATAAATCGTATCTTTTATAATCCTCTCCAAGACTTTACCCACCACAGACATTAGGCTCACCGTCCTATAGTTACCGGGGTTATCTCTACTCCCCTTCTTGAACAAAGGGACCACATTTGCTATCCTCCAGTCCTCTGGCACTATTCCTGTAGCCAATGATGACATAAAAATCAAAGCCAAAGGCTCAGCAATCTCTTCCCTGGCTTCCCAGAGAATCCTAGGATAAATCCCATCAGGCCCCGGGGACTTATCTATTTTCACCTTGTCCAGAATTGCCAACACTTCTTCCCTACGCACCTCAATGCCATCTATTCTAATAGCCTGGGTCTCAGAATTCTCCTCCACAACATTATCTTTTTCCTGAGTGAATACTGACGAAAAGTATTCATTTAGTATCTCGCTTATCTCCTCAGCCTCCACACACAACTTCCCACCACTGTCCTTGACTGGCCCTACTCTTACCCTAGTCATTCTTTTATTCCTGACATACCTATAGAAAGCTTTTGGGTTTTCCTTGATCCTACCTGCCAAAGACTTCTCATGTCCCCACCTTGCTCGTCTCAGCTCTCTCTTTAGATCCTTCCTCGCGTCCTTGTAACTATCAAGCGCCCCAACTGATTTCTTTACTAATACTAATTTCCTTCAGTTCCTCACTGAGACATGCGTTGCTCAGAACTTCCAGAACATTATTCATGTCTTCCTTGGTGAATACGCAGTTAGTTCCTCAGCCATATCTTTTTTTCCCCGTTATGACTTCCCCAGTTTCTGACTGTAAGGGGCCTACATTCGTTTTTGTCAAATTCTTTTCTTTACATACCTATAGAAACTTTTACAGTCAGTTCTTATGTTCCCCACTAACTTACTTTCATACTCTACCTTCCCCTTAAATTGTTCTCAATCCTCAGGTCTCTTGCTTTTTCTTGAAAGTTTGTATGCTTTTTCTTTGAATCTAATACTACCTCTAATTTCCCTTGTAGACCATGGTTTGGCCACAGTTTCCTTTCAACTTTTGCAGCAAATAGGAATAAACAACTTTTATTGTTCTCTCCAATTCTCTCCAATAATTTACCTACCCGACATGAGGCTCACCGGTCTATAGTTTCCTGGATTATCCCTGCTACCTTCCTTCAACAGCGGTACCACATTATCTATTCTCCAGCCCTCTGTGATCTCACCTGTAGCCAATGAGGATACAAAGATGTCAGTCAAGACATAGATAGGTTATGCAGAACATAGATAGGTTGGAGACTTGGATAGGGAAGTGGCAAATGGAGTTAGATCCAGACAAATGTGAGCAAATGCATTTTGGTAGGTCTAACATAGAGGGGAAATATACTGTCAATCGCAAAACTCTTGGAAATATAGAAAGTCAGAGAGATCTGGGCGTGCAGGTCCACAGATCTTTGAAGGTGGTAACACAAGTGGACAAGGTAGTCAAGAAAGCATACAGAATGCTTGCCTTCATTGGACGGGGCATCGAGTATACAAACTGGCAAGTCATGCTGCAGTTGTATAGAACCTTGCTAAGGCCACATTTGGAATATTGCACACAATTCTGGTCGCCACACTACCAGAAGGATGTGGAGGCTTTGGAGAGGATGCAAAGGAGCTTTACCAGGATGTTGCCTGGTCAGGAGGGTGTTAGCTTTGCGGAGAGGCTGAATAGACTCAGACTGTTCTCATTAGAAAGACGGAGGTTGAGGGGTGACCTGATTGAGGTCTACAAGATTATGAGGGGCATGGATAGAGTGGATGGGCAGACACTCTTTCCCAGGGTTGAGAGGCCAGTCACGATGGTGCATATGTTTAAGGTCCGTGGGGCAAGGTTTAGGGGAGATGTGAGAGGCAGGTTTTTTACACAGAGGGTGGTGAATGCCTGGAATGCGCTGCCAGGGGAGGTTGTGGAAGCAGGTACATTAGCGGCATTCAAAATTAATCTCGACAAAGACATGAATAGGATGGTAGTGAGGGATACGGCACTAGGAAGTGAAGAGGATTTTGGCTCAGGTTGGTATCATGACAGGTACAGGCTTGTAGGGCCGAAGGGCCTGTTCTTGTGCTGTATTGTTTTTGTTCTTGTTCTGAACTCCCAACCTGAGGACATAGTTTCTATCTGCTCCATCAAATCATTTTCTCATCTCAATACTTTAACTGGATCACCCGTTAATCTTCAATACTTCAGGGAACACAAGGCTGGTCTGTTCAACCTACGCTCAGAACTGAACCCATTAAGCTCAGGTATCATTCTGCACTGCACCTATTGCAAAGCCAATGTCCCACTCCTGAGGTGGAATGCCTGAACTGAATGTAGTGCTGCTGAAGGGGTCTGACTAGCGCTCCTGTGCACTGCACACATTAGCATTCAGCTCTCTTGAGATAAAGGCCAACATTCCACTAGTTATTTCTAACCACCTTTTTGTGACTTCTGTACATGGATTCCTAAGTCTCGCTCAGCTCATCCACACTCCCACTTTCTCACCAGTTCGAAGTTACTCTGGCCAACTTTCTTAGGTCCACGTGGATGGCATCATTCTATCCCACACTGAATTCCAGTGTTGCCTTGTCACTTCATCCCTCAATATCCTTTTGCATCTTCCTATTGTCAGCTTTGAGTGCCTTCTGAATGTCATTATCACTCGATCTACTTTATTAGTGACAATCTCAAAACTTTAACTAGATTATTTCCACATGATTAACCCTAACAAAGCCATGCTGGCTCTCTGTCAGATCAACTCTAAATGTACAACTTTATTTTACAATTTTCAAATTAGTTCCTTATTTTCCATTTTGATGATGTCCAATTGCCTCGACATCCCCGCCATACATTCCAACATAGACACCTGGTGAAGAGACATTCCAACCACTTCCAATATTGTACTATCTTTCAATTTGGCGCACATCAAATTTCTTGTCTTTCAGCCCAAACCAAGGCCCCAACCCCACAATCTGGGCGGCCCGGTAGAACAGTGGTTAGCACCGTTGCTTCACAGCGCCAGGGTCCCAGGTTCGATTCCTGGCTTGTGTCACTGTGTGTGCGGAATCTGTACTTTCTCCCTGTGTCTGAGTGGGTTTCCTCCGGGTGCTCCGGTTTCCTCCCACAAGTCCCGAAAGACGTGCTTGTTCGGTGAATTCGACATTCTGAATTCTCCCTCTGTGTACCCGAACAGGCGCCAGAATGTGGCGACTGGGAGCTTTTCACAGTAACTTCACTGCAGTGTTAATATAAGTCTACTTGTGACAATAAATATTATTAATTATTAATGTCTTATTTACTGGGCAGGTAGTAGTTTGCAGGCTCAGTACGGGTTCATTATCTACATTTCAAAAGGATAGGCAGTACAGTGGTTAGCACAGTTGCCTACTGCACTGAGGTCCCAGGTTCGATCCCTGCTCCGGGTCACTGTCTGTGTGGAGTTTGCACATTCTCCCTGCGTCTGCGTGGGTCTCGCCCCAGAACCCAAAGATGTGCAACGCAGGTGGATTGGTCATGCTAAATTGCCCCTTAATTGGAAAAGTAGACAGTAAGGAGGTGTGGGAGAGAGGGAAATTTGGCCAATTGGTTAAGTAACTGGCTAACAGATAGAATACAGAGGGTGGTGGTGGATGGAAAATTTTCAGACTGGAGACCAGTTACCAGCGCTGTACCACAGGGATTAGTGCTGGGTCCACTGCTATTTGTGATTTTTATAAATGACTTGGAGGAGGGGGCTGAAGGGTGGGTCAGTAAATTTGCTGATGACACCAAGATTGGTGGAGTAGTGGATGAGGTGGAGGGCTGTTGTGGGCTGCAAAGAGACATTGATAGGATGCAGAGCTGGGCTGAAAAGTGGCAGATGGGGTTTAACCCTGATAAGTGTGAGGTGACTCATTTTGGTAGGACAAATTTGAATGCAGATTACAGGGTCAATGGCAGAGTTCTGAGGAATGTGGAGGAACTGAGAGATCTTGGGGTTCATGTCCATAGATCTCTGAAGGTTGCCACTCAAGTGGATAGAGCCGTGAAGAAGGCCTATAGTGTGTCAGCATTTATAAACAGGGGCTTGAGTTTAAGAGCCGTGGGGTTATGCTGCAACTATACATGACCCTGGTGAGACCACATTTGGAGTATTGTGTGCAGTTCTGGTCACCTCATTATAGGAAGGATGTGGAAGCATTGGAAAGGGTGCAAAGCAGATTTACCGGGATGCTGCCTGGATTGGAGGGTAGGTCTTATGAGGAAAGGTTGAGGAAGCTAGGGCTTTTCTCATTGGAGCGGAGGAAGATGAGAGGCAACTTAATAGAGGTTTATAAGATGATGAGGGGGATTGATAGAGTCGACTTTCAGAGACTATTTCCTCGGGTGGATGTAGCTGTTACAAGGGGGCATAACTATAAGGTTCGGGGTGGGAGATATAGGAGGGATGTCCGAGGTAGGTTCTTTACTCAGAGAGTGGTTAGAGTGTGGAATGGAGGAATGTAGAGATCTCAGAGGGTTGCAAGGCTGGAAGGGGTTACAGAGATGTGGGGCGGTGAGGCTATGGAGGGAGATTTTCATAAGGCCGAGAACTTTAAAAATGAGGCTTTGCCAGATTAGGTCACAAACAAAAAGAAATCACTTGGGTAGAACATGAAAAACGGACTGTACTTTAACACCAAAGATTGACTGGAATCGGAAATCTATTAGTTTACAGGTGCTTGACCATATTTGAATGTCAACAAGTCAAAAAGCAGACAAACCAGGAAGAATATTTTGCAATGCTTTATTGTGTTCCCTGTTTACACACAAGAAGAAATGATAACCTTCAGGAGAAAAGGCTTTCTCAAATAAAGAATGGAATATTTCAGTTAAAAGGTGCAGCAGAAACTAGGCAAAAACAAGACTGAGTACCGTCACACCCGGGTAATATCCTAATTTGCAATTATGGACATTCCAAAATGTTTGACGGAATACACTGCAATCAGTCCATGAAGGAAGATAATTGATGTCAGACAGGGAGTCAATTGAAGATACTGCTTTACTTGCAGGGTTAGAAGCATAAATGACAAGAGTTTAGGCAGCCGTAGCGAATCCCATTCTGTTGTTGCCTCGGTCATAAATTGAGTAGAACTCCCGCAGGAAGACATCACCCAAGATCCAGAAGAGGCCGTTTTGGGTAGGAGCACGCAGGTAGGTGGAGGAAATGGCAACAACACAATAACCAGAAACCTGGAAAACATGAGATGACAGCACTGCGTTAGACTCATGAAGAGATAACAGAAGCAAATATTTAGCAAAAGTTTATTAACTTCAGTTTTCAAGAATAAAATCCTACAGAAATAATTTAAGCTTACACTTTTCCGGCCTTATTATCAGACTGCCAAAAGAAAGATTTTTCTTTTTAAAGAGTTGATGATAATATTTGCACAAATTGGTCAAAGTTATTCATGTTAAAGAGCATCTTTTTTGCATCATTTTAGTTGGTAGTCAGCTATCTCTGTCGTTAAGACTTTTGACTCCCATTCAAATAGCTCAAGTTTGGGTCTTCAATTCTTCAGCCTTTTGAAAATGGGAATGTTATGATTCTTGCACCAGTGAGTAGAATGGTCTGTGGCACAATGGCATGGATTCCAAAGAGGGGAATCAAGGAGGAAGGGATGGAAGTAAACGTCTCAAGTCAATATGACCCTTCCACAGAACAGCAACTTCATAAACATCTTCCTTATAAAGGGTTTGTGAATTTACTGCAACCAGGATGCAAAGGAAATCTCTGTCCAATACTGTATTTCCAATGCTTCCCTGTTAACAAAGTATTAACGGGGGTGAAGTAAAACAGGGTTATATCCTTGGACTAGTAAAGCAGAGGCTTGGAATAATGATCCAGAGATATTCGTTCAAAGGGGAAGTTTTAATTCAATTAGTTCCATGAAATCTGGATTTAAAAAGTTGCCAACAGTACAGATGATCATGGAATTACCAGATTGTTACAAAAACCCATCTGGTCCACTTGTGTCGTTTAGTGATTGTGGCCTACATGTGACTCCAGGCTCACAGCGATGTGGTTGACATTGGAAATGGCCTAGCAAGCCACTCAGTTGTATCCAATGCGGTGGCTTGGCCGCCCGCACCTTCTCAAGGACACTTAGGGATGGGTAACAAATTCTGACCTTGCCAGTGGCACCCACATTAGACCATAAGACATAGAAGCAGAATTAGGCCACTCGGCCCATCGAGTCTGCTCCTAATTCAATCATGGCTGATATTTTCTCGTCCCCATGCTCCTGCCTTCTCCCCATAACCCCTGATCCACTTACTAATCAAGAACCTATCTATCTGTGTCTTCAAGACATTTAGTGATTTGGCCTCCACAGCCTTCTGCGGCAAAATGTTCCATAGATTCACTACCATCTGGCTGAAGAAATTCCTCCTCATCTCTGTTTTAAAGGATTGTCCGTTTAGTCTGAGATGGTGTCCTCTGCTTCTAGTTTTTCGACAAGAAGAACCATCCTCTCCACATCCACTCTATCCAGGCCTCGCAGTATCTTGTAAGTTTCAATAAGATCCCCCCTCATCCTTCTAAACTCCGAGTACAGACCCAGAGTCCTCAACTGTTCCTCATTCGACAAGCTCTTCATTCCAGGGATCATTTTTGTGACCTCCTCTGGACCCTTTCCAAGGCCAGCATATCCTTCCTTAGATATGGGGTGCAAAACTACTTACAATTGTCCAAATGGGGTCTGTTCAGATCCTTATACAGCCTCAGAAGTACATCCCTGGTCTTGTATTCTATCCCTCTCAACATGAATGCTGACATTGCATTTACCTTCCGAATTGGCGACTGAACCTGTACGTTAACCTTCAGAGAATTGTGAACAAGGACTCCCAAGTTCCTTTGTGCTTCTGATTTCCTAAGCATTTCCCATTTAGAAACTAATCTATGCTTCCATTCCTCATTCCAGAGTGCATAACCTCACACTTTTCCACATTGTATTCCATCTGCCACTTCATTGCCCACTCTCCTAGCCTGTCCAAGTCCTTCTGCAGCCTGCCTGCTTCCTCAATACTACCTGCCCCTCTACAGATCTTTGTATCATCTGCAAATTTAGCAACAATGCCTTCAGTTCCTTCTTCCACATCATTAATGCATATTGTGAAATGTTGTGGTCCCAGCACAGACCCCTGAGGCACACCACTAGTCATCAGCTGCCATCCTGAAAAAGACCCCTTTATCCCCGCTCTCTGCCTTCTGCCAGTCAGCCAATCCTCTATCCATGCCAGGATCTTACCCTTAACACCATGGGCTCTTAACTTATTTAACAGGCTCCTATGTGGCACCTTGTCAAAGGCCTTCTGAAGGTCTAAATAAATCACGTCCGCTGGTTCCCCTTTGTCTAACTTATTTGTTACTTCCTCAAAGGAATTGTCAGACATGACTTCCCCTTGCCGAAGCCGTGCTGACTCGGTCCTATTTTATCCTGCACTTGCAAGTACTTTGCGATCTCATCTTTTATAACAGACACTAAAATCTTATCAATGACCGAAGTCAGGCTAACCGGCCTATAAATTCCCATCTTCTCCCTCCCCCGCTTCTTAAACAGTGGTGTTACATTAGCCACTTTTCAGTCCTCTGGGACCTTTCCTGCCTCCAGTGATTCCTGAAAGATCACCACCAAAGCCTCCACAATCTCCTCAGCTATCTCTTTTAGGACCCTGGGGTGTAGCCCATCCGATCCAGGTGACTTATCCAGCTTCAGATCTTTCAGTATCCCCAGAACCTTCTCCTTAGAGATGGTCACTGCACTCACCTCTGCCCCCTGGTTCTCCTGGAGCTCTGGCATCCCACTGGTGTCTTCCACCATGAAGACTGATGCAAAGTAACTATTCAGGTTCTCTGCCATTTCTTTGTTTCCTATTATTACTTCTCCAGCCACATTTTCCAGTGGTCCAATGATTATTTTTGACTTTCTCTTACCTTTCAAACTCTTCCTATTTTCTTTTATATTACTAGCTAGCTTGCACTCAGTTCATCTTCTCCCCCCTTATTGCTTTTTAGTTGTCCTATACTTGCATTTAAAGACTTCCCAATCCTCTGGATTCCCATTAATCCTCGCCATTTTGTATGCTTTTTCTTCTTCTATGCTGTCCTTGACTTCCCTCGTCAGCCACATCCCCTGAATTAATAAAGCAGGCAGACTTCCCAGCTATTTTGACTAAACTGAGTCACGTCAAATGTTGGTTTAAAGAATAAAATGCAGGTGTTGGACATACCTGTTGGATGTAAGCTGAGCCTGGAATAGTGAGGTGAACTCCATTGATTATAAAGGTCAATGAAGGCAGGTTTCCGACAGTATCACAGTTGACCAAGTACTAGGACATAAAGAAGAAAACATTCAGCATACCTGTGTTCTTAACTTGAATAAACAACGTACAGCAAGAAATCATTGGGTAAAGTATTATTCCACAGATAACCTATCTCGTGCAGCTTCATTTTAGCTAATAAAGGTAAAGGTACGGTAAAGCCGCCGTAGTCCCAGATGACCATCGGCTGCTTTCTCCTTTGAAGGGGAGAGCTGACCGGTGGTGGTTTAACCAGAGGATCTCCACACCTCAGGTGAGGGGAAAGGTTGTGAAGGTGGACCTTCAGACAAGTTTTTAGATTGAAGGCCTTTTGTATAGTGCATTGGAAAATACCATTTCCATCAGATATGGAGCGCAAGTCAATGCTTTCTCAATTTAAAATCTGTACTGAGACAGTCAGGATTGTGATTAAGGAGAAATTTCTTCACAGAGAGTTTTTGCAGCGTGGGGTGCTTTGCCAGTGAGGAGATGGTCTTACTCGGCATTTTATTGAACCACATGAATGAGCCAATTGCTTCCAAAGTGCGTCCTAGTGCACTTCAGTTTAGAAGAATGAGAGTTCTAATTGAGGTATGTAAGCTGATAAAAGGTCTGGGCAGTTCGGTAACACAGTGATTAATCAACACAGGAACACAGGGGCTGGTTTAGCACAGGGTTAAATCGCTGGCTTTTAAAGCAGACCAAGGCAGGCCAGCAGCACGGTTCAATTCCCGTACCGGCCTCCCCGAACAGGCGCCAGAATGTGGTGACTAGGGGTTTTTCACAGTAACTTCATTTGAAGCCTACTTGTGACAATAAGCAATTTTCATTTCATTTCATTAGCACTGTTGCTTCACAGCGCCAGGGACCTGGGTTCGATTCCCAGCTTGGGTCACAGTCTGTGCAGAGTCTGCACGTTCTCCCCGTGTCTGCGTGGGTCTCCTCCGGCTGCTCCGATTTCCTCCCACAAGTCCGAAAAGACGTGCTTGTTAGGTGAATTGGAAATCCTGAATTCTCCCTCTGAGTACCCGAACAGGCGCTGGAGTGTAGCGACTCGGGGATTTTCACAGAAAATTCATTTCAAAAATTATTATTTTTACAAAGTAGACGTTGAGCGGATTCTTCCTCTTGTGGGGCAATCTAGAACGAGGGGCAATAGTTTTAGGGCAAGGGGTAGCAGATTTTAAACAGATGAGGAGAAATGACTTCTCTCAAAGGGTCGTGAATCTGTGGAATTCACTACCCCAGAGTGTGATGGATGCCGGGACATTGAGTAAATTTAAGGAGGAGACAGACTGATTTTGAATTTGTAATGGGGTGAAGGGTTGTGGAGAACGGGCAGGAAAGTGGAGTTGAGGCCGAGAGATCAGCCATGATCGTATTGAATGGCGGAGTGGGCACGAGAGGCTGAATTGCCAACTGCTGCTCCGAGTTCTTATGATACTGTCCCAGAATCTGTATCCATTAACACTTGTTACAAAAACTTACTTCACCATACTCGTCCTTATAGGCACCAATGGCTTGAAAGAGTTGTGCTATTTCTTGACCTGGTGCAGTGAGGTAGGAAGTGCCAGTATCGACCATAGCTTGGCATCCTTGGCTACAGAAGGTAGGCTGACCATTGAGAAGCACACTGAAAAACAGAATTCCATTATTGATGTATTCATTCATGTTAAGTCGTAATTTAGAACCACGTGGCAGTTACTCTGCAAGACTTATATTTGACTGCTTTCGTTGTATCCTCTTTTCCCATTTTAACAAGGACAAATTCGGAAAAGAAGAGGAGTCACATTGAATTGGAAATGTTAACTCTGGGGTGGAATACAGCAGCACGGTGGCACAGTGGTTAGCACTGCTTTCTCTTGGCGCCGAGGTCCCAGGTTCGATCCCGGCCCAGGGTCGGTCACTGTCCGTGTGGAGTTTGCACATTCTCCCCGTGTCTGTGTGGGTTTCGCCCCCACAAGACAAAGATGTCCAGGGTGGGTGGATTGGCCACGCTAAATTGCCCCTTAATTGGAAAAAAGGATTGGGTGCAAAAGTTTATTTTTTTAAACTCTGGGATGGATTCTCCGGCCTACCAGCCGAGTGTTTCTTGGCAGCGGGAGGAGGCGTGCCGTTTGCTGGCGGTGAGATGCTCTGTTCCTGCCGCTGTCAAGGGGAGTTCCCACTGAACCCACCCCCTCACTGCTGGGAAACCCATAGGTGAGCCACGGATGAGAGTGCCCTGCAGCAGGGCCAGCGAACGGTTGGAGAATTTCTCTCTTCACAGATGCTGCCACCCTGATGCTTGCCACACAGTTTTGTTTTTGAACAAGGAGAAATTCCGAGATTGTTCCTTTTTGGTTCTGTTTTTAATATAGCTCCTAGCTGCTCATATTCCTCTAGTAGAACTTCTATCCTTGTTCTACCTATGTCATTGGTACCAACGTGGACCATGACAACTTGATCTTTACCCTCCCACTCCAAGTTACTCTGCAGCCCAGATGAGATATCCTGAAACCGAGCTCCAGGCCGGCAACACAACCTTTGGGATGAGAAGTTATTGGTCACAAAGAGCTGGATAAATGGCCCTGTGCATTCACACCGTTTTTTGTAAAGCAAGTTCAAAAGTATATGGACGCGGATGAGGTTCAAAATATATGTAAGCAGAAATCGTGAGAGCTTGGGTTTTTTGTTCTGTAGAAATTATGTTTTATAGAACCTTGTCTGGTCTCATACATTAAAGTTATATCACCTGTTTTTCAAGGTGATCTGTTGCCAGTACAAGCCACTATTAAGTAAACACTCATTTGCTACTTACCCGTCCATGGCGATAAGCCAGTACATTTGTTGAAGAACAGGGACCCAGGTAATTGAACCAGTGTAATGACTATTGTCGATTCCTCCAAATATCATTTCACCTCCATTTTGACTCGTTGGTTTCCTGGAGAAAAGAAATATGTTCAGCTTTACTAATACTTCAATTAGTGCTTCAGTAATTGAGACATAAGTTGCCCTCATCTAGCTCCAAGTTACTGACTGAAACATAAGTCTCACTGACTACTCCACGGATTGACATAGTCCCATATCTGGCTTGAGCTAAATATATTGCCTTACATGCAGTACCACAATTAGCATCCAACAATCTGTGGCCAACAGTTTGTGGCGGACTGTATCATAACCTTCACTGCTTTTTGGGACAATCCCAGGTCAGGGATACCTCTCAGATGGCTCCCCTTAACTTCAGATTGAGAAAGGTGGATCCCAGAATCACTTAAATGAGTCCAAAGGACTGATCCATCTCCTTCAAAGAGCAAGTGCCAGCCCTGATACTTACCCTATTCACAAGTCTTTCAGTAAACTAAAGCCAGATTATAATTTTCTCAAATATTATATGAGTGTGGGTAAATACTTCTCATTGTATTCCCTCATCTATGGGATTAAAATGTCAGGCTCTATAGTTAGTGATACAGAAGACAATGCGTGACAATATAAATTCTAAAATATAAAAAGTTCAGTAAAGAACTTAACATCCATCTGAAAGAATCAGTGGAAATAGTGAATCACAACATTAGATAGGATCCAGGAGAACAAGAGATGGTAAAATGTTATATTTAACAGAGAACCCAGTTTCACATTTTAATTGTTCCAGGAAAAATATTTGAAGGATATCAATAAAATATCAAAGTAACATATTCCTTAATTCTGCCGAGTGAATGAGGCTCCCCTAAGCTGGTGAAGTGAATCTATCTTATCCAGTTTGCTTCTAAATGTATCATTTTTTAAAAACTGCATAATTCATTTCTCACGTATAAGTTTTAGTTTCTCAATTGTCATGAGGTGCTTCCTTTTTATGGTCCAAATTTTGGTTTTGATCATTGTTAGTTAACCCCTAACCTGTTAGCTGAACCTTTGTGAAATGTTGCAGGCCTGCCCTTTTTTTAAAAAAATTTACCCTAATAATCCTTTACGCTTTCAGAGGAAAATTACTCTTTCGCCTTTCAATATAACCATACTTCCTGACACTGGGGGCTGGATTCTCCAACCCCGATGCATGGAATCGGGACCGGCCCCGGTTCCCCGATTCTCCGGGGCCCGAAACGCAGCGTACCCAGAGAGTACACCGCGCAGCACCTACCTGGGGCCATTGCTGGAGGCTCACTCTGCCATTCTCCGACCCCGAAGTCCCGACGGCGTGGACGACTCATCGTCCGACCAGTCGGGAAGCTAGCGTGGCGGCTGCGGGCTCAGTTCCTGGCCATCCTGGTCGGGGGTGGGCTAATCGGCGGGCAGGGGGGACCTTATACGTAGCCGGGAATGTTCGGGCGAACGGTTAGGATCAGGCACGTGGCCGATCAGAGGATTTATTTTTCGGGTCCAGCTCCGCAGTCTGAGTCCACCATGGAGCACGACGCAGCCGCTGGAGGCCACCGCCGTGCGCATACGTGACCTCTGACCCGGACGTGCGGGGGGCCCGTATCTGCAGCGAAAGCTGCTCGGTTTACACCGGATCCCTGCTAGCCCCCTGCAGGGCAAGGAATATGTGGCCCTGGTGTGAAAGTCCACATCTTTACAACGGCGTGTGGACATAGTCCCCATAACAGTGAATCCAGCCCTGAGTTTTCATTATCAAAGGTTCAGCATTATTTTGGGTGGTCTATAGTGTAGGTTCGCAAAACCATAAGGTATAGAAGCAGAATTAGGCCATTCGGCCCATCGAGGCTACTCCGCCTTTCGATCGTGGCTGATATGTTCCTCATCCCCAGTCTCGTGCCTTCTCCCCATAATCCCCCATCGATCCCCTTAATAATCATGAAATCCCCTTATTGATCAAGATTATTGCTCACACGTGACGCCGCTCCATACAAACATGTTTTAGTAACTCATGATGATATACTGATCCTAGTGAAAAGTGTGCTAGAGCGATATTCAACTTTCAGGACATGGTTCAGCTTCAACCATGGCGCACTGGTAACATTCTTACTATTAAATCAAAGGGTTAAGTGGAAATTGCACTCCAGAAACTTGCACATAAAGAAATCTCCCCTGTCACTCCAGCTCGGAATGAGTGCTGCACCTATGCAGTTGTTGGCTTTCAGATCAGTGTTACAACAAGGCCACGTTTACCTCTGGAATTGATGTAAATGATCCCATGGTAGTATTTTGAAGAAAGACTTTAGGATTCCTCCCAGTGACCTCAGCCAATGGATATCCCTCAACCTCCGTAATTAAAAAGCAGATAACCTGATCATTGCTGTTTATGGGATCTTACTGTGCAAAAACTTACTGCTACCTTCACTACTGCGTAGCAATGTCTGCTCTTTCTGGGTTGTTAGCTGCTACCTTCACTACTGCGTAGCAATGTCTGCTCTTTCTGGGTTGTTAGCTGGCGATAAATCTTGCTTTGATCAACTTTTTAACTTTCAGGCTGTGACATTCCCCATGATTTCTCACAAAACCTCCCTGTCCTTTGACCAAAATCTATCGGTTCAATGTAGGCCGCCCTTCTCAGTTGATTTCATGACTTCAGTATGGTCCTAATTCCTCTTACCTGCTCAGGTATATAGAAAACAGAGGTGATGACACCAGATTGTCATGGATCATGTTGTCAAACACTGGGGTGGCATATCCTGCTGAAAGTGATGGGTATGCAAGACCAAGGATTCCATCATATTTGGAATAATAAAAAGAAGTCCCAGGTTCATTCTCACTGAGGCCAAACTCCTGGTTTCTGATAGTTATGCCAGCAACCTTGGGTGGGAAACAAAAAGAGAATCAGAAAATATTACATTAGGCTGGCCGCCTATTGGCTCACCAGCTGAGTAAACAAGGCAGCCACGAAGGAAATAACGCAGGTTAAGGATAGCAAAGGCAGACTGGTAACAGAGCCAAAGGATGTCAATCGGGCATTCAAGACCTTCTACCGGGGACTGTACACCTCCGAGCCCCCCCGACGGGGATGCGGGAATGAAACAGTTCCTCCACAGACTGGGACTACCGGTGGTGGGGGAAGATAGACGGGGGCAGCTGGAAGCACCAATAGACCTGGGAGAAATCATGGAGAGCATCAGCTCCATGCAGGCGGGGAAGGCAGCGGGACCCAACGGGTTCCCGGCCTTTGACAGAGTCGAAGGAGCTACCTCCTCGAGGTACTGGAACGGTTTGGGTTAGGAGCGGGATACAACGCTCCCAAAGTGAGTGTCCGAACTAACACCACCAGCTCTGAATACGTCCTGCTACAGAGAGGAACAAGGCAGGGCTGCCCCCTGTCCCCACTCTTGTTTGTGCTGGCGATCAAACCCCTGGCGATAACCCTGCGGGACGCAAAAAGCTGGAAGGGAATCCGGAGAGGAGACAGAGAGCACAGAGTCTCACTCTATGCAGATGACCTGTGTCTCGAAGCCACAGGAGGGACTGAAGGCAATACTGCAAATACTGAAAGAGTTTTGAACCTTCTCGGGTTACAAACTTAACCTGGCCAAATGTGAGACATTCCCAGTGAAACCAAAAGGGGGAGGGACAGAGCTGAAGGGGCTCCCGTTCAAAACAGCCCAGATCAGATTCCGTTACCTGGGGACCCAGATAGCCAGAGACTGGACACAGATCCACAAGTGGAACCTGACCAGCCTGGTGGAGGAAGTAAGAAAGAACCTTCAATGGTGGGGCTCACTCCCACTCTCCCTGGCGGGGAGAGTGCAGATGATCAAAATGAACTGCCAAGGTTCCTCTTCCTGTTTAGATCCATCCCGATCTTCATCCCCAAGGCCTTTTTCCAAAACATAGACAGGCTAATCATGGTATTTGTGTGTGTGTGTGTGTGTGTGTGTGTGGGGGGGGGGGGGGGGGGGGAGAGAGAACTCAAGAATTCCCAAACCGACACTGCAAAGAGGGAAAGTCAGAGGGGGCTCTGTCAGAGTTGAAGGTGATTTAGCGGTTTGGATCAGTAATTGGCTAGCTGAAAGAAGACAGAGGGTGGTGGTTGTGGTTGATGGCAAATGTTCATCCTGGAGTTCAGTTACTAGTGGTGTACCGCAAGGATCTGTTTTGGGGCCACTGCTGTTTGTAATTTTTGTAATTTTGTAATTTTTATAAATGACCTGGAAGAGGGTGTAGAAGGATGGGTTAGTAAATTTGCAGATGACACGAAGGTCAGTGGAGTTGTGGATAGTGCTGAAGGATGTTATAGGATACAGAGGGACATAGATAAGCTGCAGAGCTGGGCTGAGAGGTGGCAGATGGAGTTTAATGCGGAAAAGTGTGAGGTGGTTCACTTTGGAAGGAGTAACAGGAATGCAGAGTACTGGGCTAATGGCAAGATTCTTGGTAGTGTAGATGAACAGAGAGATCTCGGCATCCAGGTACATAAATCCCTGAAAGTTGCCACCCAGGTTAATAGGGCTGTTAAGAAGGCATATGGTGTGCTAGCCTTTATAAGCAGGGGGATTGAGTTTCGGAACCACAAGGTCATGCTGCAGCTGTACATAACTCTGGTGCGGCCACACCTGGAGTACTGCGTGCAGTTCTGGTCACCACATTATAGGAAGGATGTGGAAGCTTTGGAAAGGGTTCAGAGGAGATTTACTAGGATGTTGCCTGGTATGGAGGGAAGGTCTTACGAGGAAAGGCTCAGGGAATTGAGGTTGTTTTCGTTAGAGAGGAGAAGGCTGAGAGGTGACTTAATAGAGACATATAAGATAGTCAGAGGGTTAGATAGGGTGGACAGTGAGAGTCTTTTTCCTCGGATGGTGATGACCAACACGAGGGAACATAGCTTTAAATTGAGGGGTGAGAGATATAGGACAGATGTCAGAGGCAGTTTCTTTACTCAGAGAGTAGTAGGGGTGTGGAACGCCTTGCCTGCAACAGTAGTAGACTCGCCAACTTTAAGGGCATTTAAGTGGTCACTGGATAGACATATGGATGAAAATGGAATAGTGTAGGTCAGATAGGCTTCAGATGGTTTCACAGGTCGGCGCAACATCGAGGGCCGAAGGGCCCGTACTGCGCTGTAGTGTTCTATGTTCTATGTTCTATGGGGCCTGGCTCTACCGAACTTACAATACTGCCACTGGGCAGCAACGGCATCAAAAGTGAGGGAATGGGTACAAGAACCCAACACAGTTTGGGTACAAGGAGGAGGCATCCTGTAAAGGAACAACCCTCCGGGCCCTGGCCACGGCAACACTCCCATCCTCCTCAACAAGGTACACAACGAGCCCAGTGGTAGCGGCCACGTTGAGAACGTGGACCCAGCTGAGACAGCACTTCGTGATAACCAAAATGTCCTCCATTGTCTCCATCTGTGGCAATCACAGATTCCCCCCAGCCATGCTAGATACCACCTTCAAAAGATGGAGATGGGACGGGGGCACACTGACGGTCAGGGACTTCTACGTAGGGGGCAGACTGGCGACACTGGACGAACTGACGAGGAAGTGGAAACCAGCAAAAGGACAGGAATTGTGACACCTCCAAATAAAGCACTTCCTCCACAAAGAGACAGTAGGGTACCCCGGGGCCCCAGAAAGCACACTACTAGAGGACCTGATAGGCACAAGCAGCGAGAGGGAGGGTGGGCTATGTGGGAAAATATATGGACAGCTACTGGACAGAGCCCGAACACCACTGGATGGGACCAGACAGAAATGGGAGGACAAACTGGGGACAGAGGTAAGGTGAGGACTCTGGAGCGAAGCACTTAGCAGGGTGAACTCCACCTCCTCCTGCACAAGGCTCAGCCTAATGCAGCTCGAAGTGGTGCACAGTGCACCTGACCAGAACCCGAATGAGCAGGTTCTTCCCGGAGGTGAAGGACAAATGTGAGCGGTGCCAGAGGGGCCCGGCCAACCACACCCACATGTTTTGGGCTTGCCCCAAGCTTACTGGGTTCTCTGAGACAATGTCCAAGGTTGTAGGGGTGAGGGTGAAGCCATGCCCAATAGTGGCAATCTTCCGGTCACACATGGGGAAGGGGGCTAATGCCCTTGCTTTCGCTTCCCTAATCGCACGCCGGAGAATCCTGCTCGGTTGGCGATCGGCAGCACCACCCCAAGCTGCAGACTGGCTCGCTGACCTCTCAGAATATCTCCACCTGGAGAAGATTAAGTTCGCTATCCGAGGGTCAGAGGAAGGCTTCCTGGATACTTGGGGCAGTTCGTCGGCCTGTTCCAAAACCAGCTCGAAGCCAGCAATGAGGAGTAAGCCAGGGGAAAAAAAATAAGATGAAGAACCAAAGGACTGTGCAACCTGGGGAGGGGGAGTGGGGGGGAGGAAAATGGGGAAACCACAAGAGAAGAGGAAGCATGCTGAAACCAATGGTGGGGGGGGGGGGGGGGGGGGGAGGAGGAAGGGGGGATATCATAGACCGATCCTTGGGCAGTAAAATGTACATACAGTTAATCAAATGAAGGACAAAACAAACCTCTCTGTAAACTAAAGCAAATTAGTGCGGGCAAGAGAAATGTAATGTATATAAGCAACAACTGTTTATAAATGTGAGAAAATCCAATTTTTAGAAAATTTCCCAAAAAAAAGAAAATATCGCACTAAACTTAGAAAGAAGTTAAAATCCAACCGACTAATGATTCCAAAAACATAGCCATTGATTGATTCATCCGAACCCACAGCACTGCGATGGGCAGCTGCAGGGAATCATAGAACTACTACACTGCAGAAGCAGGCCATTTGGCCCATCGAAGATCTACTGACCCTCTGAAAGAGCACCCGAAGCAAGCTCCGTTTCTATACCCGCAACACCGTAACCACACTTAGCTCACACATCCCTGGACACTCAGAGGCAATTTTATCACGGCCAATGCACCTAACCTGTACATCTTTGGACTAGTGGGAGGAAACCGGAGCCCCCGGAGGAAACCCACGCAGACACGGGGAGAACGTGCAAACTCCACGCAGTGTCACCCGAGGCCGGAATCGAACCCGGATCCCTGGAGCTGTGAGGCAGCAATGCCAACCACTGTGCCACCGAGCCGTCCATGTTAAATACAAGTGGATTTGTGCTTTTTGAATGTTCGCCACAGGGTTCCTTCAGACTGAAATTCAGAAATCTGCACAAAAACTCTTTGTCAAGAATTGAAAATCGAGGTTTGAGAAATCACCTGTTTCTTAAGAAAGAGAAGAATGAATCATAATTTCTTTCTCTCAAGGGCTGTGGAGAAAGGTAATGAAATGAAATGAAAATCGCTTATTGTCACGAGTAGGCTTCAAATGAAGTTACTGTGAAAAGCCCCTAGTCGCCACATTCCGGCACCTGTTCAGGGAGGCTGTTACGGGAATTGACCATCTGATGAAAAGAAACTGGAGAAACAGTGATTTATCGTCACACCTGGCCCAATATGTCTCTTCTCTTGTACTGGCGTAACTCCCTGGCAAACCTTGTATACCCTGGTATTACCCCACCTCCTACAGTTAAGTCATCCTTGGATTGGAGATACAGCTGGAATTAGCAGGAGGTCGACAGGAGGTCGAAGGAGCCACTTCATCAATCACGGAGGTGTTAATTGTAGACTAATTAGCAATGGCTTAGCGCATCGCACTCTCGTCTTGGAGCCGGAGTGTTCTGGGTTCACGCCCTACTCCACAGACACTGGATTACAGTACTGAGAGGGTGCAGCACCATCAGCGGTGCCATCTTTTGGGTGAGACCTTAATACCAGGGCCCCACCTGACCTCTCAAGTGGACGTAAAGATCCCACAGGCACTATCTTAAAGAAGAGCAGAGACCCCCTCAACCAGAATGATTGAAAACAGATTGCCTGGTAACTACGTCATTTTTGTTTTGGACTTGGTTATGCCCAAATTGGCTGCCACGATTCGTGTATTAAAGAAGTGAACACGCTTCAAAAGTTTTTTAACTAACTGCAAAGCACTTTGAGATGTCTCAAGGCTATAAAAGGTGACATAAAAATGCTAATTTTTACCCTTTTCGCTTTGTGCTGTGTAATACTTACATTAGCCATGTCATATCCAAAGAACCCAGTCAAACTCCCTGAACCGTAAGCAATGCTGAAGTATTGTCCATTTGTGTAATACGTTGAGGATTTATTTGGATTATATCTCTTATGGTTCACTGAAAAGAGAAGAATGGATCATGATTTCTTTCTCTCAAAGACTGTGCCAAGTTATCTGATCATCCAATGACAGCGAAGAACTGGGAAAATAGCCACTTGTTTGAGGTATACTCACTGCACGCTGAGCTCTGGCAGTAGATGGATGGGAGCCAAAGGTTGGAGGAGCCAGTGTCGAACAGGACCAAGAAACTCTGGGGTGGGGTACCCATTGTCATGGCTCCATAATAGAAGTTCTGGTGTAAATTGAAAAACAAAAATTAGAACTGATTAACACAGGAATTAGGAGCAGGAACCGACAATTCTGCCCCTTAAGCCCACTCCGCCATTCAATCAGACCATTCCTGATGGCTTCCTGATCTCAAATCCACCTCCCTACCCGTTTCCCATACCCCTGTACCTCGATTTTTTAAAAAATCTGAAATCTCTCTACCTCCCTCTTGAAACATTTAATGGCTGACCCTCCACTGCACTGAGGCAGAAAGTTCCACAAATTCACCAGCCTCCTCGGGCAGTAGTTCCTCCTCATCTCTGTGCGAAATCTACCGCCTCTCAACCTATACCTGTGACCACTCATCCCACATTGCCCCACAAGGGGGAACATTTGGTCTATGTTTACTTTATCAATCCCTTTTCATATTTTATACATCCGATCAGGACCCCTCTCATCCTCCTAAACTCCAGCGAGTACAAGCCCAAACTGTTTAACCTCTCAGCATTCGTCAACCCCTTCATCCCCGGAATCAATCTCGGCGACTGTCATTCTGGATAAGAATCAGACTTTGTCATTAACCTGTGGAAGAGGCCAAAATATCACAATCTCAAATTATTTCAAGCTTCAGTCATTGAAAAAAATAGGAATGTTTAAATAGGGCATAGCTCTCGAGATGAGAGCTTGAAGAAAGGCTCATGGCTTTTGGCTCATTAGACTGGGGGATGGGTCTACAAACAGCAGCTCCGGACCCAGGTACCAACCTTGATCGATCATTTAATGGTAATCACGGATTGATTCTTTTCTTAAGTCATTGCTCGCATTGTGAGAAAGTACAATTCAGCTGACAATTTACTTTGTTTAAGCTTTAAAATGTTGAAACGTGCCTCTGTCCTGTTTTTGCCTATTTCTGCAATTCAGTAGCAGATTGGCAACTCTCGTGTTATTGCATTTTTGACTAAATTTTCTTTTAAGTAGCTGTTCTTCTAATTAAGGTTGGTGACCCCTGCACTGGGGCATTCATGTGCTTGTCTCCTTGGCAAAGTAGCAGCTTTAGAAGCAATTATAAACCCTGAGATATCAAAGTGTGGGCAGAGTGGGTGGTTAGCACTGCTGCCTCACGGCTCCAGGGACCCAGGTTCGATTCCGACCTCAGGTCACTATCTGTGTGGAGTTTGCACTTTCTCCCAGCATCTGTGTGGGTTTCTTCCCACAGTCCAAAGAAGTGCAGGTGAGGTGGATTGGACATGATCAATTGCCTTTAGTGTCCAAAAAGGTTCGGTGTGGGTTACTGCGTTAAGGGGATAGGGTGGAGGTGTAGGTTAAGTAGGGCTTTACAAGGGCTGGTGCTGTCTTGATGGGCCAAATGGCCTCCTTCTGCACTGTAAGGACTCCATGAGAGCTTATAATCATCAGTCTGACTGCTCACTGTACCTGCTGGTATGTGTTTTTGACAGTCAGCCTCTGTTGGAACTCAAACCAAATAGTATTTTAACACAGCCTCACTCTCCACTCTATATTGATTTTCTTTTTCTTACGTCAACATAACTCTGGAGTGGTTCACTTGCAGCCTCCGACTGGTATTCGGGGAAGAGGAGGCGGTACTTCAAGGCGGGATCACGCTGGTGAGTTTTTAAGAATTCTTTCAGCTCCCCACGCTCCCTCAGGATCTGACGCACGGATTTGCCATGGTGTAAAATCACTCTGAAATGTTAAAAAGCCAAATCAATGCTGATCAAATAATCATGGGTTGGAGCAAGCTTTCTTTAAAAATGGGAATCATGAGCTGCATTGTCATTCCACGATTTGGCACAATTCAAGACAGTTCAGGTCCCCATGAGAATTAAGAGTGGGGAAATTAGATCCTTTCTCACACGAACTTCTTCTGGAGGGAACACCCTTGATTATTTGAGGGTCAATGAAGCAGGGGCTGGTTTAGCTCACTGGGCTAAATCGCTGGCTTTTAAAGCAGACAAATGCAGGCCAGCAACACGGTTCGATTCCCAGACAGAGCCTCCCCGAACAGGCGCTGGAATATGGCGACTTTTCACAGTAACTTCATGGAAGCCTACTTGTGACAATAAGCGATTTTCATTTCATTTCAACTGTAACTTTGCTACATGGCAGGGTGAGGAGGCAGGGCCCAGTTCTAACTCAGCCAGAATTGAGATCGAACCTACCCTGTTTCAAAACCATCTAGCCCACTGAGGTAGCGTCCTTAAATTTGCTACTTCTTCCGGATTATACACATAGTCACATGTTCAGAATCAAATTTAATTGCTGAAGACATCATACAAGTTTGTGTTTGTGCTTCAGTAATTATTTTGAAGAATCATTCTCAAAACTACTCAGAATGTTAGCAGTTCAGTAACCAACTCCAGTCAACGTTTACAATGGATTCTACCTATTTAATCTCTTGATAGGAAGTTTGTCAAATGTATCCCATAATTTCTGTACCTCGAGCTCTGCGTTCCACTATTTAGCCTTGAAGGTTCCTTAATTAGCACAGGTGACAATGCCTTAGTCTCAGCTGCACAGGAACCAGGACGTTCCAGGAATTATTGCTCATCTTTTGCCAAAGTTATCTCTGCAGGCTTCAGTCTCCGTCCTAATTAGATGCTTATCTATTTGCTTGGATTGTTGAAGTAATGCAATCCAGGTTAGTCGTTAGCAACCTGCTGCATGGGTACCGTACTCCATTTGTCAGATATCCCTTTATCCATGCAAGATGTTCAGGCCTTGCCTCTATTTTTCGGTGCATGTTTATGGACAGTTTGTCTTTATTGTCCCTTGGGATGCCGGCATCATTGGCAAGGCCAGCATTTGTTTCCCACGCCTCACTGAATAATTCAGAGGCAGTTAAGACTCAACCACATTGCTGTGGGCCTGGAGTCACACATAGGCCAGACCAGGTGAGGGTGGCAGATTTCCTTCCCGAAAGGGACATTAGTGAATCAGATGGGTTTTATGGGGACAATCGATGATGGCTGCCATTGCTGAGGCTACCTTTATATTCCATATTTATTCATTGAATTGGAATCCCACCAGCTGCGTTTGGGAGGGATTTGAACCAATGAATCCAAAGCTTTAGACTGGGCCACTGGGTAACCAATCCAGTGATGGTGCTACTACCCTACCATGTCCCCGATGACAGGATAGGTATTGTGGTCAGACACGATTCAATCAGACAGAGACTTCTTTATCCAAACTGGGGAAGGCAATCCCCATCTTGACTTAAACATGTTGCTCATATCCTTGGGTTGTCCATTATAAGAACACAAGATATTGGAGCAGTTGTTGTCCATCCATCCCCTCCAGCCTGCCACACTGTTCAATATTGTGACTGATTTTAAACCTTATGGCCAGGGCTAGTGCAGGACGGTGAAGTTATCAACCTGTCTTGAGTGTGCTCAATGTTAGAGCATGCACAGCCCGCTGGGATTGAGAATTTCAAAGCATGTCGCTCATATTGGCAAGTACGACAATAACTAACCTTTTCTTAGTTTGCTTCTAATATAGGTGACCATAAATTAAGCTTAGTTTTTTTTTTTTTTTTTTCGTTTTTTTTTTTTAAATTTAGAGTACCCAATTATTTTTTCCAATTAAGGGGCAATTTAGTGTGGCCAATTCACCTAACCTGCACATCTTTTGGGTTGTGGGGGCGAAACCCACGCAGACACGGGGAGAATGTGCAAACTCCACACGAACAGTGACCCAGGGCCGGGATTTGAACCCGGGTCCTCAGCGCCGTAGGCAGCAATGCTAAATTAAGCTTAGTTATCTGATGGAATTAACTTTTCCTTTAAACAAACATCCCTCTTCATATAATGCACAACCAGCATATATTCTGGTAAAAATTTCAAGTGGTGTCCAGTTATTAAATTGCTGGATTACTTACTTGTGGAAGCACTCAGAGAGTTGGATACAGACCAAGGCAATGATTAACCATTTCATTTTGCCTCTCGATGTAGTGTCGCTGAAAATGGGAAGCAATTGCGGTCCACACAATTCCTCGAATTGTGCTGGAGACTGCAGTAGGCTGGGTGTTTTTATACTCGCAAGTAAGCAAGCGATTTGTTTGTTTTTCAACTTCACTAATGAAGGTCATTTTATCTCAAATGATAAATTATACATTTCCATTGTTCTCTTTTTAATACAAACAAAGTCACCTTAAAGTACTTGATCTCTTTCAACCTTGAAAATTCTTTGTGGTCAGAAGGCTTGCATCTGAAGACGAGCATCAACCATTCTGATGAGAATTGGACTGGTAAAGGTGTTTTAATATAATTCGGTAGAGAATGAGGACTATTCCATTCAGTTGACAACAGTGCGTGCATTTGTAGTTGTCCCCCAAAAAGTCTTGCATTTATTGAAGGTTGCAGGATAGAGACAAGGCAGAGGTTTGCAAGGACGAACGGGTTCAGTGTTGGGGTCTTTTTGAGAAATGGGGTGAAAGTGGCAAATTTGGAGAAGGGGTTTCAGAACTTGAGCAGCGAGGACAGCGAGAACAACTGGGGAGATGGTAGTATTGTCGCTGGAATATTAATCCACAGACCGAGGGCAATGCTCTGGGGGCCCAGGTTCATATCCCACCACGGCAGGTGGCAAAACCTAAATCCAATAACATTCTGGACATAAAAAACCCACCTAGTTCACTGATGTCCTGTCGGGGAGGAAATCTGCCCCCCTGGCCTACATGTGACTCTAGACCCACAGCAATATGGGTGACCTTAATTGCCCTCTGAAGCAGCCTTGCAACCACTCATTCAGTTAAAGGGTAATTAGGGAAGGGTGATAAATGCTGGACCATCCAGCGACGCTCACATCCCATGAATTAATTTGAAAGAAAATAACCATCAGCTAATATGGGAGCCAGACGGTGAAGTTAGGAGGACAGCAGTTTAGTGGGAATAGAGTCAAGGGAGCAGCAGGTGGGTCCCATGGACAAGATATCTTCTAATGGTCTTTCACAGCCCTCGGTGCTATTTTTCAAACTCCTGCTTCTAACCACAGCAATAAACTTCGACATTGGGTGACCACACCCAATAATGTGCTTTCCAAGAATCTTTAGCTGCCAAAATGCCACAGAATACTGCCTTCAGTTCCTCAAGCTGAGAAACTTTGAGCTTCCGCACAAGCAGTGAATATGCTAAAGCGTGCACTCATTCCAATTGCATGAAGCACTGAGATCTCCCACCATAAACAGCTACCAATGCATATTCTCACTGTCCCTCCATATAAAATGGACTGGTTTCGCTAAAGAATGAAATCAAACCGTGACATTTAGTGGTTGAACTCCCAAGTATTTATTTCACTGTAGGAGTACAAGTTTTAGAACTGATGTACCATCCGTTACTCTACAAAGTCTTGGCCTTTCATCCTCCTGGTCTCAAAAATGTTGAGAAGGCTGACGGGAATTGAACCCACACTGTTAGCCTCCCTCTGCATCACAAAGCTGACCTTGGGTAGATTGGTTTGTGATGCAGAGCGAGGCCAGCAGCGCAGGTTCAATTCCAGTACACGCTGAGGTTATTCCTGAAGGCTCCCCAACCTTGCCCCTCGCCTGAGGTGTGGTGATCCTCAGGTTAAATCACCTCCAGTCAGCTCTCACCCCTCAAAGGGGAAAGCAGCCTATGGTCATCTGGGATTATGGCGACTTTACCTGTATAGATGTAAATATGGGTTTTAAAATTCTTTGAAACCTGTACCACAGCTAATAAAATATAGCTCATATTACTGCACCAAAGAAAATCAATCAGGCTTGGTAAACAGAATACTTACCAGAAATCTCCAACTCATCTTACCTGAAAGGTCAGAGTTAAAGTCAGATGTATCAACTCCAATCTATACCGAGCTGGTTGATCTCAGTCAGGCGCTATTAAGGTGAGCACAGTTAGTCAAAGCATTCCTGGGCAAGGGAAGAGAAAAATAACACTTGTTCCTGCTCCTGATTGCCACGCAGCAATTCCTGCTGGGATTCTACATCCTGGGCATCCCCAATTGCGGCCATTTGCTCACTTTGTTAACTTTTTGGTATTCGCAGTCAAGTTTCACACTTGAATAACTGATACTTGAGAACATTAGAAATTGATGGTTGTCTGTAAACCCAACAAGAAACAAACAACTGGCATTTCTAATGCAGCTTTGAAGCAGTAGAATGCCCCACGACACATTTGAGGAGCGTTACCCAACAAAATTAGACAGCGAGCCATATGAGGGAGGTATGAGGGCAAGTGACCATGAGCTTGGTCAAAGGAACAAGGACCATCTTAAAAAAGGATAGAGGGGTAGAGAGGTTCGAGGGGGCAAATCCCAGAGTTTAGGTCCGAGACAACTGAAGACAGGGCCACCATTGGTCGAAGTGAGTAAAATCAGTGATACACCACGAGGGCCAGTGCCTTCAACAAACAAGGATAAAGAGAACTCAGCCTTAAAAAACTCTGGACCACAATATATTAAATGTTGTTATCACACCCTGGGCTAGTGCCCCACTGGTCCCACTTGACCCGGAGTCGCAACACAATTCAAATTGTCTATTAATTCTTTGAAAATACACAAAGTCCTTGGTCTTTGGCTGCCCAATGATGTGAGTCACCGGGTTTGTAAATTTAAACAATTAATTTTTATTAATGACAATACCGCGGCACGGACGCACAGTGGTTAGCACAGTTGCTTCACATATTCAGGGTCCCATGTTCGATTGCCGGCTTGTGTAGATTGCCAGCAGAGGGCAGCAGAGCGGAGCCGCTGATTGGCGTTTGCGGGGAAAATTCGCATCAGTGGATTGCGGTCACTGTATCCAGAAGGTGTACCTGAGCAAAACACCATCCGTGTTCAAGTGAAGGCACGCATCCAGCAGAGGGCAGCAAAGCGGAGCTGCTGATTGGCTGTTGCGGGGATTGTGGTCACTGTATCCAGAAGGTGTACCTGAGCAAGACACCCACCATGTTCAAGTGAAGGCAAGCATCCAGCAGAGGGCAGCTGAGCTGAGCTGAGCTGAGCTGAGCTGAGCTGAGCTGAGCTGAGCTGAGCTGAGCTGAGCTGAGCTGAGCTGAGCTGAGCTGAGCTGAGCTGAGCTGAGCTGAGCTGAGCTGAGCTGAGCTGAGCTGAGCTGAGCTGAGCTGAGCTGAGCTGCTGCTGTGGGGAAAATATGCATCAGTGCATTGCGGTCACTGAATCCAGTAGGTGTACCTGAGCAAGACACCCTCCGTGTTCAAGTGGAGGCAAGCATCAAGCAGAGTGGAGCCGCTGATTGACTGTTGCGAGGTCGATTTTCATCAGTGCATTGCGGTCACTGTATCCAGAAGGTGGTTTGTGGAGGAGCTGTTGTCAAGTGACAGCTAAACCCCAAAAATTTGTTCTGTGATTCCCTCCCTACATTCTCCTCTAAACAAAAAAAAACAATCACCGCAAGGATCCCAGCCGAGTAAAGATCAAGAGGGAGACTCAAGGGCAGGTGGAAGTAGAAAGAAGTTGAACCGTCACAGCCAGCAGGTAAGTGATTGGCTGGTGACTGGTAAGTAGTTTTTCTTTTTCCTGAGGTGTGTTGATAAGGTAAGGTTTTTCTATTTCTCTTCTTTTTTAGCGTGTAATTGGTAGCAATTTTTCTTTTTTTTTCCTTTTTCATTTATCTATTATTTGATATTATAGTTGGACTAAGTTAAGCTTAAGATTAAAAATAGCAGGAGATCTCAGACCCTTGTTATGCTCCTCTTGCTCAATGTGGGAGCTCAGGGACGTGGCTTATGTCCCTGGCTCCTTCAAGTGTGGGAAGTGTGTCCAGCTGCAACTCTTGTTAGACCGCATGATCGCTCTGGAGCTGCGGATGGACTCACTTTGGAGCATCCGTGATGCTGAGGAGGTCATGGATAGCACGTTTAGCGAATTGGTCACACCACAGATTAGGATTGCTAAGGGACAAAGGGAATGGGTGACCAAAGGGCAAAGAAAAAGCAGGAAGGCAGTGCAGGTGTCCCCTGCGGTCATCAGTATACCAAACAGGTATCCCGTTTTGGATACTGTTGGGGGAGATGGCTCACTTGGGGGAGGCAGCAGTAGCCAGGTTCATGGCACCGTGGCTGGCTCTGCTGCACAGAAGGGCGGGAAAAAGACTGGAAGGACTATAGTCATAGGGGATTCAATTGTAAGGGGAGTAGATAGGCGGTTCTGTGGTCGAAGACAAGACTCCCGAATGGTATGTTGCCTCCCAGATGCACGGGTCAGCGATGTCTCAGATCGGCTGCAGAACATTCTGAAGGGGAAGGGTGAACAGCCAGTTGTCGTGGTGCATATATGCACAAACGATATAGGAAAAAAATGGGATAAGGTCCAACAAGCAGAATTTAGGGAGTTAGGAGCCAAGTTAAAATGTTAGACCTCAGAGGCAGTAATCTCAGCTAGCAGTGCCACGTGGTAATCAGAGTAGAAATGAAAGAATAGGCAGGATGAATGCATGGCTTGAGAGATGGTGCAGGAGGCAGGGGTTCAGATTTTTGGGACATTGGGACCAGTTCTGGGGGAGGTGGAACTACTACAAATTGGACGGTCTACACCTGGGCCGGACTGGAACCAATGTTCTTGGGGGTGCTTTTGCTAACGCTGTTGTGGAGGGAAAACTAATGTGGCAGGGGAATGGGAACCAAATGAGGACGTTAGTGGATAGTAAGGAGGTCGTAACTGTAAGGAACTACATCATGAAGTCAGCGTGACTAAGGGGAAGAGTAGGCAGGGAGCAGATGATGAACGCAAAGGAACTGAGGTGCATTTGTTTTAATGCAAGAAGTGTCGTAGGTAACACAAATGAACTTAGGACTTGGATTAATACCTGGGAGTATGATGTTATTGCTATTACTGAGACTTGGTTGAGGGAAGGGCATGATTGGCAACTAAATATCCCAGGATATCGATGCTTCAGGCAGGATAGAGAGGGAGGTAAAAGGGGTGGAGGAGTTGCATTATTGGTCAGAGAGGATATCACAGCTGTGCTGAAGGAGGGCACTATGGAGGACTCGAGCAGTGAGGCGATATGGGCAGAGCTCAGAAATAGGAAGGGTGCGGTAACAATGTTGGGGCTACAGACCTCCCAACAGCGAGCGTGAGATGGATACAAATATGTAAACAGATTATGGACAGATGTAGGAGCAAAAGGGTGGTGGTGATAGGAGATTTTAATTTTCCCAACATTGACTGGGATACACTTCGTGTCAGAGGTCTAGATGGAGCAGAATTTGTAAGGAGCATCCAGGAGGGTTTTCTAGAGCAGTATGTAAATAGTCCAACTCGGGAAGGGGTCATACTGGACCAGGTATTGGGGAATGAGCCCGGCCAGGTGGTTGAAGTTTCAGTCGGGGATTACTTTGGGAATAGTGATCACAATTCCGTAAATTTTAGAATACTCATGGACAAAGATGAGAGTGGTCCTAAAGGAAGATTGCTAAATTGGGGGAAGGCCAAGTATAACAAAATTCGGCAGGAGCTGGGGAATGTGGATTGGGAGCAGCTGTTTGAAGGTAAATCCACATTTGATATGTGGGAGGCTTTTAAAGAGAGGTTGATTAGAGTGCAGGACAGACATGTCCCTGTGAAGATGAGGGATAGAAATGGCAAAATTAGGGAACCATGGATGACAGGTGAAATTGTGAGACTAGCTAAGAGGAAAAAGGAAGCATACTTAAGGCCTAGGCGACTGAAGACAGACGAAGCTTTGGAAGAATATCGGGAACGTAGGACCAATCTGAAACGAGGAATCAAGAGGGCTAAAAGGGGTCATGAAATATCTTTAGCAAACATGGTTAAGGAAAATTCCAAAGCCTTATATTAATATATAAGGAGCAAGAGGGTAACGAGAGAAAGGGTTGGCCCACTCAAGGACAAAGGAGGAAAGTTACACGTGGAGTCAGAGAAAATGGGTGAGATTCTTAACGAGTACTTTGCATCGGTTTTCACTGAGGAGAGGGACATGATGGATGTTGAGGTTAGGGATAGATGTTTGATTACTCTAGGTCAAGTCGGCATCAGGAGGGAGGATGTGTTGGGTATTCTAAAAGGCATTAAAGTGGACAAGTCTCCAGCTCTGGATGGGATCTATCCAAGGTTACTGAGGGAAGTGAGAGAGGAAATAGCTGGGGCTTTAGCAGATACCTTTGCAGCATCCTTGAACATGGGTGAGGTACCGGAGGACTGGAGAATTGCTAATGTTGTCCTCTTCTTTAAGAAGGGTAGCAGGGATAATCCAGGTAATTATAGACCGGTGAGCCTGACATCAGTGGTAGGGAAGCTGCTGGAGAAGATACTGAGGGATAGAATCTATTCCCATTTGGAAGAAAATGGGCTTATCAGTGATAGGCAACATGGTTTTGTGCAGGGAATGTCATGTCTTACCAACTTAATAAAATTCTTTGAGGAAGCGACAAAGTTGATTGATGAGGGAAGGGCTGTAGATGTCATATACATGGACTTCAGTAAGGCATTTGATAAGGTTCCCCATGGTAGGCTGATGGAGAAAGTGAAGTCTCATGGGGTCCAGGGTGTACTAGCTAGACGGATAAAGAACTGGCTGGGCAACAGGAGACAGAGAATAGTAATGCAAGGGAGTTTCTCAAAATGGAGAACTGTGACCAGTGGTGTTCCACAGGGATCTGTGCTGGGACCACTGTTTTTTGCGATGTATATAAATGATCTGGAGGAAGGTATACGTGGTCTGATTAGCAAGTTTGCAGATGACACTAAGATTGGTGGAGTAGCAGATAGTGAAGGGGACTGTCAGAGAATACAGCAGAATATAGATAGATTGGAGAGTTAGGCGGAGAAATGGAAGATGGAGTTCAATCCGGGCAAATACGAGGTGATGCATTTTGGAAGATCCAATTCAAGAGCGAACTATACGGTAAATGAAAAAGCCCTGGGGAAAATTGATGTACGGAGAGATCTGAGTGTTCAGGTCCATTGTACCCTGAAAGTGGCTGCGCAGGTCGATAGAGTGGTCAAGAAGGCATACGGCATGCTTTCCTTCATCAGAAGGGGTATTGAGTGCAAGAGTTGACAGGTCATGTTACAGTTGTATAGGACTTTGGTTCGGCCACATTTGGAATACTGCGTGCAGTTCTGGTCGCCACATTACCAAAAGAATGTGGATGCTTTAGAGAAGATGCAGAAGAGGTTCAGCAGGATGTTGCCTGGTATGGAGGGTGCTAGCTATGAAGAGAGGTTGAGTAGATTAGGATTATTTTCATTAGAAAGACGGAGGTTGAGGGGGGACCTCATTGAGCTCTACAAAATCATGAGAGGTATAGATATGGTCGATAGCAAGAAGCTTTTTTCCAGAGTGAGGGACTCAGTTACTAGGGGTCATGACTTCAAGGTGAGAGGGGAAATGTTTGAGGGAGATATGCGTGGAAAGTTCTTTACGCAGAGGGTAGTAGGTGCCTGGAACGCATTGCCGGCGAAGGTGATAGAGGCGGGCACGATAGCGACATTTAAGATGTATCTAGACAGATACTCGGGTGTACTCTGCAGAATCATATTGACAGCTTGCCTCACACTCCAACAAGGTCCCTTGAAGGCCCGCAAACTAAGCTCACCAACTGGGTAAAAGCCTTAAAGTGGCTGAAACAATACCCGATTGAATGTATCTTAAAATGTTTCATTTGCGTAATGCTGGAAAAAAAAAGACATGCTGATGAAGCTTTTCAACTTTGGCAAGAGTAGCAAATGTAAAGGGAAGCACAATTTATGCTGCATGAGAAAAGGGTGCTGATTGGCGGAGGTATTGCCATGGAGAATGGAACAGTTAACTGCCAAGCTTTTGTTTAAATACAAACCAGGTAGGTCGACTGGTCAAGTCAGTGCCCTGGGGAATGAACCAGGGAATGGCTGTCCCCTAATCTTCTGTTTCGATGAAAAAGGCACAAGGCCTGTAAAGGACAGGCCCTGTGTGAGAATAGCTTCGAGCACATGTAAGTGAGCCACACTGCGAGCCAAACAAACTGGTCGTCAGCACAATAAGGATTGCGCATCAAGTATTGCTCATTGGTCGGCATCCAATGTTGGACACTCTGTTCTGAGTTTTGCAAACATGGGCTGGTTGATTATAGTCAGTACTTTGCCGGTTTGATCCTTTATGGTCTGAATGGATCAAAGAGCGATGTAGAGCCTCTCTATTGAACTGAGTGGATTCCAACCATTCTTAAGTGCTTGGCATGGGATTGAACATAAAAGTCAGTAAGCGATGGTATATTTGTACAAGGCATTGGCAGGCCAACTTTGAATATCGTCCTCTGTTCTGTGTGCTTCATTGCAGGAAGGAAGAAAGGTTGGCCCACATAACTTGGCACAAGATTCATTCGAACAATATCAGTAATGAGAGCTTAGAGTTTAGTTATAGTTTTGCGGGTCGGAAAAGACAATAGAAAATGTAATAATTATTAAAATTTTAAGGGGGTAAACTGAAATATTTTACAGATTTGTCATTGATTAGAAATAAAAAGAGTCAATTTAGAATAAGGGACGAGTTACAACTTTTTCACCTCACAATAAAAAATGATGCACGAAAATGTTCATGAAAATTGGATTAGAGTTACTTCAACTAGCGTCCGGTGGCAGCATGTAGAGGGGAAGTCTCATGTTGGGTGGCTCCCGTTTGAGTTTTTAGGAGATTTTATGTCCGGTCCTGGGGATAATTTGTGAATGATTGGGTGTAGGAAGACATAATGAAGTCAAAGAATGTCAAAAGGTTTAAGGAAAATAGCCGTGAAGAAGGGAGGGAGAGATGGTTCACCGTCGAGTGAGAAGCCCAGCCCGGGAGCGAGTAAGATGGCGGATGGGTGGGGCCGCAGTGCTTACAGCACAGAGGATGACTGAGGTGATGTCTTTGGAGCTGGAGAAGCAGTTCGCAAAAGATATGGCGGTGTTGAGGAAGGAGATGGCGGTGGCTTTGAAGGAGGAGGCAATTGCCCCGGTGAGGTGGCTGTAGCGAAGACACGGCCGAGGTGCGGGAGCAGGGAGAGAAGCTGAAGTGAGTGGAGGAGGCCATGTCACAGCATGGTGATCTGCTCACCTCAATGAGGGATGAGCTGCGGAGGGTGGTTGAGGCCAATAAGAGGCTACGAACAAAGCTGGAGGATTTGGAGAACCGCTCGAGGCGGCAGAATTTGAGGATTGTAGGCCTGCCGAGGGGCTGGAGGGCTCGAGGCTGAAGGAGTACTTCGCCAAGTTGTTGGCGGAACTGATGGGTGAGGGTGAGGAACCCTCTCGGTATGAACTGGACCGAGCCCATCGGTCGCTGAGGCAGAAGCCAAAGTTGAATGAGCCGCCAAGGACAGTGATCATCTGCTTCCACAGGTAGCACATGAAGAGAAGGTTTTGAACATGGCAAAGCAGAAGCGGGAGGTGCAGTGGGCTGGTACTGGTGTTTCCATTTACCAGGACATCACGGTGGAGCTGGCAAAGAGGCGGGCGACTTTCGGCTGAGTGAAGAAGGCATTGTGCAACAGTGGGGTGCGATTTGGAGTGGTGTACCCAGCGAAGTTGAGGGTGACCTACAACGCCAGAGGTTTCTATTTCGAGACGGTGGAGGCGTTCGTGAAGGTAGAAGGCTTGGGACGGAAGTGAAGAATGGGACTGAAGAGGGCTTGTGGACTGTGAAAGAGGAGTTGGGAGAGTGTATAAATGTAGTTTTGACCAATATTGTTATTTTTTACTTCACGCTGTTATAGAGGTTCAGTTTTTTTATTGTTCTTTGTTGCGACGGTTTTATTTTGCTGAGATGTTTGTGTTTGATTGTTTTTCCTGGGACTGGGCGGGAGGGGAGTGGAGGGAAGTCCTGGGCGGGGGCCCCCACGCTAGCTAACTTGAGTCGGCTAATGAACGGAGGTGTGGTGGGGGAAGGGCTGCGTAATTGGAACCTGCCGAGCAGGTTTCGATGGGCCTAGAAGGTGTGAAAAGGGGGGAGGGGATCTATACTGAGTGAGGTTTTTTCGAGAGGAAGTGCGGGGGGTGATTCTGGGAGGGGGTTCGATATTATTGGTGAATGGGTCGGGTCAGGCTCATGGGGAGGGCCCTGAGTTATGATGATGGTGGATAGGGAGGGAGGATGGGGTGAGAGACCCACGGTTTGGATAGTTACGTGGAACGTGAGGGGGTTGGGTGGCCCAGTGGAGAGATCAAGGGTGCTGGGGGATCTGAAAGGTTTGAGGGCTGATGTGGTGATGCTGCAGGAGACTCACTTGAGGGTGAAGGATCAGGCGAGGCTTCGGAAGGGCTGGGTTAGTTAGGTATTTCACTCGGGATTTAATGGCAGGGCTCGGGGGGTAGCGGTCTCGGTTAGCAAAAGTGTACAGTTCCAGATGGAGAAAGTGGTTGCAGACCAGGGAGGGAGGTATGTGATAGTGACAGGGGCATTAGGAGGGGAGGCTGGTGGAGCTGGCAAGTGTATGTGGTGCCAACTGGGAGGATGTAGGGTTTGTAAAGAAAGTGCATGGGGCCTCCCTGACTTGGACTCACATAAATTGATAGTGGGTAGGGACTGGAACTTGGTGCAGGAGCCGAGATTGGACAGGTCACGGCTGCATTCACTAGTCCCGTCCATAGGTATAATATAACTAGTTTGGTGGGGAGGGTGAAAGCGGATTTGGCAAGGTGGGATGGTCTTCCTCTGTCACTGGGCAGGTCGGGTGCAGGCAATTAAAATGAACGTGTTGCCGCGATTTTTGTTTATTTTTCAGTGCCTGCCGATCTTCCTGCCAAAGGCATTTGTCAAGGTCGAAGAAATGATTACCTTGTTTATATCGGGGGAAGGTGGCTTTTGCAGAGAGGATGGCAGTCAGGGACATTGGTGTCTCCTGAATTTACTGTAGTTACTGGGCAGCAATGGCGGAGAAGATTAGGAGTTGGGCTAGAGATTGGATGGGGGGCTCCCAGTGGGTTAGAATGGATGAGAGTTTGAGCAGGGGTCAGGGCTGAGGGCGTTGGCAAAGCACCATGCCCGATGGCTCTGGGGAAATATTTGAGGAGTCCGGTGGTGGTAGCGACGTTGAAAACCTGGAGGCAGTTGCGCCAACACTTTAGGCTGGGGGCAGGGTCAAGGGAAATGCCGATTCGGAGGAATCATAGATTTGAGCCAGGGAGGTGGGATGGGAGTTTTCGGAGATGGGAGGAGAGGGAAGTTAGGGCACTAATGGATTCGTTTTTGGTGGGCCGGTTTACTGGACTGGAGGAGCTGGGGATGAAATATGGGCTGGGGCAGGGGGAAAGGTTTAGGTACATGCAGGTCCAAGACTTTGCTTGGAAGGAGATACAGAGCTTTCCGGTGTTGCTGGCCCCCACACTGTTGGAAGAGGTGCTGACGACACGGGGAGTGGAGAGGGGGGTTGTGTCAGCGATTTATTGGGTGATTCTGGGAGAAGGTAAGGCATTGCAAGAGGGGATTAAGATAAATTGGAAGGAAGAGTTGGGGGAGGGCATGGAGGAAAATGAAAATCGCTTATTGTCATGAGTAGGCTTCAATGAAGTTACTGTGAAAAGCCCCTCGTCGCCACATTCCGGCGCCTGTTCGGGGAGGCTGGTATGGGAATTGAACCGTGCTGCTGGCCTGCCTTGGTCTGCTTTAAAAACCAGTGATTTAGCCCAGTGTGCTAAACCAGGGGTTGTGGTGTGAGGTGCTCCAGAGGGTGAATGCTTCCACTTTGTGCGCGAGGTTGGGCTGATACAGCTGAAGGTGGTGTATAGAGTGCACCTCACAAAGATGAGGATGAGCCGACTCTTTGAGGGGGTGGAGGATGTTTGTGAGCGCTGTGGGGGAGGCCCTGCAAATCACGTTCATTTGCTCTGGTCCTGTCCAAAACTGGAGGGGTATTGGAGGGAGGTCTTCAGGGTAATCTCGAAAGTGGTGCATATGAAATTCAAATCGGGTCCCCTGGATGCCATTTTCGGGGAATCAGATCGGCCGGGGTTGGAAGCAGGTGCAGAGGCTGATCGCCCGAAGGCAGGTCCTGTTGGGCTGGAGGTCAGCTTCTCCACCCTGTGCCCTGGTGTGGCGGGAGGATCTGCTGGAGTTCTTAACGCCCGATAAAGTGAAGGATGGAAGACTTCTACAATTCATGGGCTTTGTTTATTATGCATTTTCAAGAATTGGATGACATTGAACATTAGGGGGTGGGGGGTTTTGGAGTGTATGCGTTGTTGCCGACTATGTATGGGGTGATGGTGGATTCCTAATTCATTTTCTTTGGTGTTTGTATTTTAAATGTTGGGGGCCATCTGGGGGATGGTGGGAGGGAGGGATTGTTGACCAAGGGTTTGTTGACCAGGGGTTTGACATTGTATTTGTTATTGTTGGTGAATGTAAATTTGGATGAAAATGTGAAAAACAATAAAAATATTTTATAAAAGAGTTGCTTCAATTAAAGAGCTAGCACCGGGTGATGAGGTTATTCAAATCTTTGCTGCCCGCATCTTAACTTGCAGCAAGTCCTGTTTCTCCGATCACTTCTGCACATATGCGACTCCATGTGTTGATTTTACAATTCTCATCCAGGATATGAAATCCCTTTATGGTCTTGCTGCCCCTCCCCATCTCTGTAAACCCCCTGCCTCCTCCCTCCAGGTATCTGCAGTCTGAATTCTGGCCATTTGTGCATTCCCAATTATTGGTGGCCATGCTCTTTAGTCACCTTGGCTTTAACCTGCAGTTGTAAGACTTCTTACTGTGCCCATCCCAGTCCAACGCCAGCATCTCCACACCATATTTTGAAGCAGGAAAGTTTCATTATTATTGAGGTAGGAGTTGAAGAAACAGGATTAGTCTCAGTTTTAAGAATCAGAAACTGCTTGACATTGATGTTTGGGCAACATATGGATATACTCAGGTCTAAGTCTGATCATTTGAATTCACAATTCTTAACCACAAGCTAGGGGACAAGAGCCTTTGTACAAGTCAACATCCGTGTTTGTCATCTCATCAATGTGTACTGTACAAGCCATATAAGATTTTAAATGTAATATGTCTCTCTACCTTCCTCCCCCTGTGGGGTGTGACTACTCCTTTTAGGTTTATTGCCTGAAACACTTGACTTTCTTTGATGTGGTCCAGGAGCTGTCAATCAAAGCTTGCTGTATATAGATATTGCAGTTAGTTTCACAGCTGACTACCTCAAATTCATTCAAGTGTGAAGGGAGATGAATGAAACAATGCTGACAGCTGTGTGTGTGGAAGCTGTCGATCTCAGACTAGTGAAATCAGTATCACAGAGAAATGAATACAACGCTTGCATATCAAAGATCTGAAGGGTTTAAACCCAGCAGATAGATTTTCTCTTTCCAGTTGTTGACAGATGCTGCTTCCTGTGCCTGAACCAGTAGGTGTATTGCCCAGGTGAGCTTTAAAGCAGTGGTTAATGGCGCTGAGGTCCCAGGTTCGATCTCGGCTCTGGGTCACTGTCCGTGTGGAGTTTGCACATTCTCCCCTTGTTAGCGTGGGTTTTGCCCCCACAACCCAAAGATGTGCAGGGTAGGTGGATTGGCCACGCTAAATTTCCACTTAATTGGAAAAAATTAATTGGGTACTCTAAATTTTTTTTTTAAAGCAGTGGTTATAAAGAACCTACTGGAGTGGGGCAGCAACAACAATCTCTCCCTGAATGCCAGCAAATCTAAAGAGCTGGTCATTAACTTCAGGGAGCAAAGTATTATATACACCCCTGTCAGCATCAAAGGGGCCAATGTGGAGATGGTTAGCAGCTTCAATTTCCTAGCTGTGCACATCACCAAAAATCTGTCCTGCTCCACCCACGTCGACGCTACCACCAAGAAAGCACATCACCGATACTTCCTCAGAAAACTAAGGAATTTCGGCATGTCCACATTAACTCTTACCAACTTTTAGAAAGCATCCTATCTGGCTGCATCACAGTCTGGTATGGCAACTGCTCGGCCCAAGACCACAAGAAACTTCAGAGAGTCGTGAACGCAACTCTCTGTTGTGAGAGTTGGGTCACACTCTCACAAACCTGCCTAACATCCATTGACTCCATCTACACCTCCCGTTGCCTGGGGAAAGCGGGCAGCATAATCAAAGACCCCTCCCACCCAGCTTACTCTTCCAACTTCTTCCATCAGGCAGGAGTCTGAAAACACGCACGAACAGACTCAAAAGCAGCTTCTTCCCCAATGTTACCAGACTCCTGAACGACCCTCTTATGGACTGACCTGATTTACCCTACATCCCTGTATACTTCACCCAACGCCGGTGTTTTGGACCTCGTGTTGCCCTATTATGTATTTTCTTTTATATTATTTTATTTTCATGTATTTAATGATCTGTTGAGCTGCTCGCAAAAATATACTTTTCACTGTACCTCGGTACACGTGCCAATAAACAAAATCCAACCCAATATTTTCACTGCCTCTGTCTGGACTTTTCTCTAGCTTCCAGACAGAAGGCTCTCTTCAAGGGGGCTTCTCGACAAGCGGGATTTCCAGACGGAGGGGTGGGGTCTCTTCTGGGAGTCTTCTAAACAGGGGTCTCTCTTGTGGGGGGGGGGGGGGGAGGAGGGGGTCTGGTGGGGGCCGCTTTAATTAAGGGCTCTCTGGTGGTCAGGCTTTGTACTGGGGGAGGGGGGGAAAAAGAGGGTGGCTTTCCGATAGACGTTGGGGGAACTCGCTTAATGAGTTATCCCCTTGGTCCTCGGTCCACCACGTCAGGGCCACACTCGTCAAGACCTGCAACAATCTTGCAGACGTGATTCCTGGCCCAGAGGACTGGAGAAACCGGAGGGCACGGAGAATATGGTGGCCGACCCATTAATAGGATGTAAGTGGGTCATTGACACCCGTGTGTGTTCTCCCACTGGCACGGCCTGAACCTCGATCCAGACGCCAGCGGGGGAGCTGAACATCAGAACTGGATCAGCGCAGTTTTCTGGCTCATCGCTGGAATCTCCGTCACCCTCAGCAAACTTCCCCATGCGGCGGAGAATCCCGCCCAACATGTTACTGATGATGTATTAATCTGACATCCTACTGGTGTCCACTGGAAAACTACAATAATAAATCTTTATTATTGTCAAAAGTAGGCTTACACTAACACTGAAATGCAGTTACAGTGAAAATCCCCTAGTCGCCACGTTCTGCGCCTGTTTGGGTACACAGAGGGAGAATTCAGAATGTCCAAATTACCTAACAAGCACGTCTTTAGGGACTTGTGGGAGGAACCGGAGCACCCGGAGGAAACCCACGCAGACACGGGGAGAATGTCCAGACTCCACACAGACAATGACCCAAGCCGGGTATCGAATCTGGGACCCTGGAGCTGTGAAGCAATAGCGCTAACCACTGTGCTACCATTAAAATCCTAATGCCCTTGCGGGAAGGAAATCTCCTGGTCTGGCCAACACGTGGCTCCAACTATGCCATAGTGCCGCTGACTCTGAACTGGCCCAGTTCAAGAGCAATTAGAGGTGGGCAATAAGTGCTGGCCAACGTTTTTTTTTTAAACTTTTAATAGACTACACAAGACACAAAAACAGCCAATGTAAGTTGAAATATCACAGATACCGCCTCGAGATTTTGTTATTCAGGCTTTGGAATGGCACCAAAACATTACGGTCACTGTACGATAATCAATTCACACAAAGAGGCTGATAATCAGTGGAAAACAGATAAGTGAAGGTGATAACCTTCAATAAACTTTCTTTGCTGTACTCGGGTGTACTCATCAGAGTCATATTGACAGCTTGCCTCACACTATAACAAGGTCCCTTGAAGGTCCGCAAACTAAGGTCATCAACTGGGTAAAAGCCTTAAAGTGGCTGAAACAATACCCGATTGAATGTATCTTAAAATGTTTCATTTGCGTAATGCTGGAAAAAAAAAGACATGCTGATGAAGCTTTTCAACTTTGACTGATCAGGACAGATTCGCAGGAGTAGCAAATGTAAAGGGAAGCACAATTTATGCTGCATGAGAAAAGGGTGCTGATTGGCAGAGGTATTGCCATGGAGAATGGAACAGTTACCTGCCAAGCTTTTGTTTAAATACAAACCAGGTAGGTGCCATAGCAGAACTTGATCTTGTGACTACAGAATATTAGTCCAGCTTCTGAATTACTAGCTTCATTACATAACCACTTTGTTACCATCCACCTTGACCTCTATGTTCCCACATAAGACATTCCATCGAGATCAAGTATTCCATCGAACGTTAGGGCAGGGAGGAACATTTAAAAATAGCTCCTTATTGATATGGACAACCAGCAATTCGTACCCAGTGTGGTTTAATTTGAAGCAGGAACAGTTTTATTATTATTGGGGTAGAAGAGACAGGATCAGTATTCTTAACCACAAGCCAGGGGACAAATACCTTTGCACAAGTCAACATCCGTGTTTGCCACCTATTCAATGTGTACTATTCAAGCCATATATATATATAAAAAAAGATCCTTTATTGTCACAAGTAGGCTTACATTAACACAATGAAGTTACTGTGAAAAGCCACTAAGATTTTAAATGTAACATGTTTCTCCACCTTCCTCCCCCTGTGGAGTATTTCTGCAGGGTGCGACTGTTCCTTTTAGATTTGTCTGAAATTGGGTGAAGGCTAATTATAACAACATTAGGTGGGAACTGAAGAACTTAGATTGAGGGCGGATGTCTGCCATGTGGGAGGCTTTCAAATGTCAGTTGAAAGGAATTCAGGACCGGCATGTTCCTGTGAGGAAGAAGGATAAATATGGCAAATTTTGGGAACCTTGGATAACCAGAGACAGTGTAGGTCTCATCAAAAAGAAAAAGGAGGCACTTGTCAGGGCTAGAAGGCTGGGAATAAAAGGAAAATAGGAAGGAACTTACGGAGTCAGGAGGGCCAAAAGGGGTCAAAAAAAGTCATTGGCAAATAGGGTTAAGGAAAATCCCACGGCTTTTTACATGTATATAAAAAGCAAGGGGGTAGCCAGGGAAAGGGTTGGCCCACTGAAAGATGGGAGGGAATCTATGTGTGGAGCCAGAGAAAATGGGCGAGGTACTAAATGAATATTTTGCATCAGTATTCACCAAAGAGAAGGAATTGATGGATGTTGAGTCTGGAGAAGGGTGTGTAGATAGCCTAAGTCACATTGAGATCCAAAAAGATGAGGTGTTGGGCGTCTTGAAAAATATTAAGTTGGATAAAACCCCAGGGCCTGATGGGATCTACCCCGGAATACTGAAGGAGGCAAGTGAGGAAATTGCTTAGGCCTTGACAGAAATCTTTGGATCCTTATCGTCTTCAGGTGATGTCCCAGAGGACTGGAGAATAGCCAATCTTGTTCCTTTATTTAAGAAGGGTAGCAAGGATAATTCAGGGAACTACAGGCCGGTGAACCTTACGTCAGTGGTAGGGAAATTACTGGAGAGAATTCTTTGAGACAGGATCTACACCCATTTGGAAGCAGAGGGCAGCAGAGCAGAGCTACTGATTGGCTGTTCCGGGGAAATTTGCATACGTGCAGTGCGGTCAGCCTAATTTGAAGGTGTACCTGCGAAAGAGACCTGAGGAGTTCGAGTGAAGGCAAGCATCCAGCAGAGGGCAGCAGAGCAGAGCTACTGATTGGCTGTTCTGGGGAAATTTGCATACGTGCAGTCAGCCTAAATTGAAGGTGATTTGTGGAGGGGCTGTTGTCAAGTGACAGATAAACCCGAAACACTTCCTCAGTGTTTCCCCCCCTATCTCCTCTAACCAAAAAAAAACCACGGTCGTTGGGAAGCGGGAACAGGGGCCTGTTGTGAAGGTGAGTGAGTGCCTTTAAATTTGCTTACCTTTCAGCGGGAGCAGGGTTTGAGGGAATATCAGGTAAGCTCTTCCTTTCTTTTTCTTGTTTTTTTTAAATCGAGAGGTGATGTCAGGGAAGGCAGTACAATGCTCCTCCTGCAGAATGTTTGAGGTGAGGGATGCCATCAGTGTCCCTGCTGATTTCATCTGTGGGAAGTGCACCCAACTCCAGCTCCTCAAAAACCGTGTTAGGGAACTGGAGCTGGAGCAACTTCGGATCATTCGGGAGGCAGAGGGGGTCATAGATAGAAGCTTCAGGGAGGTAGTTACGCCAAAGAATAAAGCTATATGGGTGACGAGGGGCTGGGGTAAGCAATCAGTACAGGGATCCCCTGTGGTCGTTCCCCTTAGTAACAGGCATACCGCTTTGGATACTGTTGGGGGGGACGGCTTACCAGGGGTCAACCATGGGGTACAGGTCTCTGGCACAGAGTCTGTCCCTGTTGCTCAGAAGGGAAGGGGGGAAAGGAGTAGAACATTAGTCATTGGAGACTCCATAGTTAGGGGGATAGATAGGAGATTCTGTGGGAACGAGAGAGACTCTCGGTTGGTGTGTTGCCTCCCAGGTGCCAGGGTCCGCGATGTCTCAGATCGTGTTTTCGGGAGTTATTATCTCTGGGTTGTTACCCGTGCCAGCGAGTCGAGGAATAGGGAGAGAGAGCAGTTGAACACATGGCTGCAGGGATGGTGCAGGAGGGAGGGTTTCAGATTCCTGGACAATTGGGGCTCATTCTGGGGTAGGTGGGACCTCTACAAACGGGATGGTCTACACCTGGACCAGAGGATACTAATATCCTCGGGGGAGGTTTGCTAATGCTCTTCGGGAGGGTTTAAACTAGTTCAGCAGGGGATTGGGAACCTGAATTGTAGCTCCAGTACACAAGAAGCTGAGAGTAGTGAGGTCATGAGTAAGGTTTCAAAGTTGCAGGAGTGTACCGGCAGGAAGGAAGGTGGTCTAAAGTGCATCTACTTCAATGCTAGGAGCATCCGGAATAAGGTGGGTGAGCTTGCGGCTTGGGTTAGTACCTGGGACTTCGATGTTGTGGCCATTTTGGAGACATGGATAGAGCAGGGCGAGGAATGGTTGTTGCAGGTGCCGGGGTTTAGATATTTCAGTAAGTTCAGGGAAGGTGGTAAGAGAGGGGGAGGGGTAGCATTGTTAGTCAAGGACAGTATTACGGTGGCTGAGAGGACGTTTGATGAGGATTCGAATACTGAGGTAGTATGGGCCAAGTTAAGGAACAGGAAAGGAGAGGTCACCCTGTTAGGGCTTTTCTATAGGCCTCCGAAAAGTTCCAGAGATGTAGAGGAAAAGATTGCAAAGATGATTCTGGATAGGAGCGAAAATAACAGGGTAGTCGTTATGGGGGATTTTAACTTTCCAAATATTGACTGGAAACTCTATAGTTCGAGTACTTTAGATGGATCCGTTTTTGTCCAATGTGTGCAGGAGGGTTTCCTGATGCAGTATGTAGATAGGCCAACAAGAGGCGAGGCCGTATTGGATTTGGTACTGGGTAATGAACCAGGACAGGTGTTAGATTTGGAGGTAGGTGAGCATTTTGGTGATAGTGACTACAATTCAATTACGTTTTCTTTAGCGATGGAAAGGGATAGATATAAACCGCAGGGCAAGAGTTATTGCTGGGGGAAAAGGCAATTATGATGCGATGAGGCAAGACTTAGGATGCATCGCCTGGAGAGGAAAACTGCAGGGGATGGACACAATGGAAATGTGGAGCATGTTCAAGGAACAGCTACTGCGTGTCCTTGATAAGTATGTACCTGTTAGGCAGGGAGGAAGTGGTCGAGTGAGGGAACCATGGGTTACTAAAGCAGTTGAAACACTTGTCAAGAGGAAGAAGAGTGAAGATGAGACGTGATGGTTCAGTTGGGTCACTTGAGAGTTACAAGTTAGCTAGGAAGGCTCTAAAGAGAGAGCTAAGAAGAGCCAAGCGAGGACATGAAACATCTTTGGCAGGTAGGATCAAGGATAACCCTAAAGCTTTCTATAGGTATGTCAGGAATAAAAGAATGACTAAGCTAAGAGTAGGGCCAGTCAAGGACAGTAGTGGGAAGTTGTGCGTAGAGTCCGAGGAGATAGGAGAGGTGCTAAATGAGTATTTTTCGTCAGTATTCACACAGGAAAAAGACAAAATTGTCGAGGAGAATACTGAGATACAGGCTACTGGACTAGAAGGGCTTGAGGTTCATAAGGAGGTATTAGCGATTCTGGAAAGTGTGAAAATAGATAAGTCCCCTGGGCCGGATGGGATTTATCCTAGGATTCTCTGGGAAGCTAGGGAGGAGATTGCTGAGCCTTTGGCTTTGATCTTTAAGTCATCTTTGTCTACAGGAATAGTGCCAGAGGACTGGAGGATAGCAAATGTCGTCCCCTTGTACAAGAAGGGGAGTAGAGATAACCCCGGTAACTATAGACCAGTGAGCCTTACTTCTGTTGTGGGAAAAGTCTTGGAAAGGTTTATAAGAGATAGGATGTATAATCATCTGGAAAGGAATAATTTGATTAGAGATAGTCAACATGTTTTTGTGAAGGGTAGGTCGTGCCTCACAAACCTCATTGAGTTCTTCGAGAAGGTGACCAAACAAGTGGATGAGGGTAAAGCAGTTGAGGTGGTGTATATGGATTTCAGTAAAGCGTTTGATAAGGTTCCCCATGGTAGGCTATTGCAGAAAATACAGAGGCATGGGATTCAGGGTGATTTAGCAGTTTGGATCAGAAATTGGCTAGCTGATGAAAGACAGAGTGGTGGTTGATGGGAAATGCTCTGACTGGTGTCCAGTTACTGGTGGTGTGCCACAAGGATCTGTTTTGGGGCAGTTGCTGTTTGTCATTTTTATAAATGACCTGGAGGAGGGCGTAGAAGGATGGGTGAGTAAATTTGCAGATGACACTAAAGTCGGTGGAGTTGTGGACAGTGCAGAAGGATGTTCAAGTTACAGAGGGACATAGATAAGCTGCAGAGCTGGGCTGACAGGTGGCAAATGGAGTTTAATTCAGAAAAGTGTGAGGTGATTCATTTTGGAAGGAATAACAGAAAGGCAGAGTACTGGGCTAATGGTAAGATTCTTGGTAGTGTGGATGAGCAGAGAGATCTCGGTGTCCATGTCGATAGATCCCTGAAAGTTGCCACCCAGGTTGAGAGGGTTGTTAAGATGGCGTACGGTGTGTTAGCTTTTATTGGTAGAGGAATTGAGTTTCGGAACCATGGAAAGGGTAGAGAGGAGATTTATTGAATGTTGCCTGGTATGGAGGGAAGATCATATGAGGAAAGGCTGAAGGACTCGAGGCTGTTTTCGTTAGAGAGAAGAAGGTTAAGAGGGGACTTAATTGAGGCATACAAGATGATCAGATTAGATAGGGTGGACATCGAGAGCCTTTTTCCTCAGATGGTGATGTCCAGCACGAGGGGACATAGCTTTAAATTGAGGGGAGATAGATATAGGACAGATGTCAGAGGTAGGTTCTTTACTCAGAGAGTAGTACGGGCGTGGAATGCCCTGCCTGCAACAGTAGTGGACTCGCCAACACTAAACGCATTCAAATGGTCATTTGATAGGAATATGGACGATAAGGGAATAGTGTAGAGGGACTTTAGAAGGATTTCACAGGACGGTGCAACATCGTGGGCCGACGGGCCTGTACTGCACTGTAATGTTCTATGTTCTATATTAGCGTGAGGCAGCACGGTTTTGTGAAGGGGAGGTCGTGTCTCACTAACTTGAGAGTTTTTCGAGATCACAAAAATGATTGATGCAGGTAGGGGAGTGGATGTTGTCTAAATGGACTTCAGCAAGGCCTTAGTCAAGGTCCCACATGGCAGACTGGTACAAAAGGTGAGTCACACAGGATCAGAGGTGAGCTGGCAAGATGGATACAGAACTTGCTAGGTCATAGAAGGCAGAGAGTAGCAATGAAAGGGTGCTTTTCTGATTGGAGGGCTGTGACTAGTGGTGTTCTGCAGGGATCAGTGCTGGGACCTTTGCTGTTCGTAGATATATATAAATGATTTGGAGGAAAATGTAATTAATCTGATTAGTAAGTCTGCGGACGACACAAAAGTTGGTGGAATTGCAGACAGCGATGAGGACTGTTCAGAGGATACAGATCATTTGGAGACTTGGGCGGAGAGATGGTAGATGGAGTTTAATCCAGACAAATGTGAGGTAATCCATTTTGGAAGGTCTAATACAGGTCGGGAATATACAGTGAATGGTAGAACCCTCGAGTATTGAGTCAGAGAGATCTAGGTGTACAGGTCCACAGGTCACTGAAAGGGGCAACACAGGTGGAGAAGGTAGTCAAGAAGGCATACTGCATGCTCACCTTCATTGGCTGGGGCATAGAGTATAAAAATTGGCAAGTCATGTTGCAGCTGTATAGAACCTTAGTTAGGCCACACTTTAGTGTTCAATTCTGGTCGCCACACTACCAGAAGGATGTGGAGGCTTTAGAGAGGGTGCAGAAGAGATTTACCAGGATGTTGCCTGGTATGGAGGGCATTAGTTATGAGAAGGGGTTGAATAAACTCGGTTTGTTCTCACTGAAACGAAGGAGGTTGAGGGGTGACCTGATAGAGGTCTACAAAATTATGAGGGGCATAGACACAGTGGATAGTCAGAGACCTTTTTCCCAAGGTAGGGAGGTCAATTACTAGGGGGCACAGGTTTAAGGTGCGAGGGGCAAGGTTTAGAGGAGATGTACAAGGCAAGTTTTTTTTTATACAGAGGGTAGTGGGTGCCTGGAACTCGCTGCCGAAGGTGGTGGTGGAAGCAGGGACGATAGTGACGTTTAAGGGGCATCTTGACAAATACATTAAAAAGATGGGGATAGAGGGATACGGACCCCGAAAGTGTAGATTTTAGTTTAGACGGGCAGCATGGTCGACGAGGGCTTGGAGCGCCAAAGGGCCTGTTCTTGTGCTGTACTTTTCTGTGTTCTTTGACTCTCTTTGATGAGGTCCAGGAGCTGTCAATCAAAGCTTGATGTATATAGATATTGCAGTTAGTTTCACAGCTGACTACTTCAAATTCACTCAAGTGTGAAGGGAGATGAATGAAACGATGCTGACAGCTGTGTGTGTGTGTGTGGAAGCTGTCAATCACAGTCTAATGTATAACATAGAAATGAAAGAAAGGCTTGCATATCAAAGATCTCAAGGGTTTAAAACCAGCAGACAGGCTTTCTCTTTACAGGAGCTGCTTCCTTTGCCTGAGCCAGCAGGTATATTGCACAGGTGAGCTTTAAAGTAGTTATTTTCACTGCCTCTGTCTGGACCTTTCTCTAACTTCCAGACAGGAGTCTCTCTTCTGGGAGATGTCCAGACAGAGGAGTCTCTTCAAGGTGGCTTCTTGACAAGTGGAATTTCTTCTGAGGGGGTTTCCAAACAGAGCGGTGGGTCTCTTCTAAACAGGGGTCTCCCTTGTTTTTTTTTGGGCGGGGGGGGGGGGGGGGGGGGGGGGGGGGGTATGGTGGGGGCCTCTTTAATTAGGGGCTCTCTGGTTGGCAGATCTTGTATTGGGGCGGGGGGGGAGGGGGGTAGAAAGAGGGTGGCCTTCCTATAAACATTGGGGGGAAACTCCTTTAATTAGTTATCCCCTTGGTCCTCGGTCCACCACGTCAGGGCCACACTCGTCAAGACCTGCAACAATCTTGCAGACGTGATTCCTGGCCCAGAGGACTGGAGAAACCGGAGGGCACGGAGAATATGTTGGCCGACCCGTTAATAGGATGTAAGTGGATCATTGACACCCGTGTGTGTTCTCCCACTGGCACGGAATGAACTCGATCCAGACGCCGGCGGGGGAGCTGAACATCAGAACCGGATCGGAGCAGTTTTCTACCAGTCGCTGGAATCTCCGTCACCCTCAGTAAAGTTCCCCATGCGGCGGAGAATCCCGCCCAACATGTTACTGATAATGTAGTTACATTCTACCGGCTGTCCACTAGGAAACTACAAAAGGACTTCACTGGTTGTGAAGTATCACAGGCTCTCCAGAGTTTGTAAAATGTGCTTATATAAAAACAAATTCTTCTTTCTGTCATCAATAAAATGGAAGAAAACAGCTAAATTGTGGCACCAGAAATAGCCGAGTGCATCGTGAATGCAATGTGTCTGCTGAGAGAGGCGAGGGGGTGGGGAATATTCTGGAAATACCACTGAGTTAATGCTCATTCTTTAACTGTGCTTAAAGTTAACATTTCAGGAAGAAAGTTTTAAAAAAGTAAAAGAACACTTTCTTTTAGTCCATTTCTTTATTCTATATGCCATTTTTAAAGGCCAATAAAGTATGATACAGCATTGCCCTTACAACATTTAATCGTTATATTTCATACATTTCCATACAGCATATAAACAAAGTATGAAATGGTGCTAGTTTGAAGATAACATTTGCAGTACCGTATAATACAATGCATTTATAAACATAACCTGATTTCCATAAAACAGAAACATCCAACTTAATTGTTCATCCCTAATGGGGATTTTATTAGTGTAGTCACTTTAATAAAGTCATAAATATTTAGAATAAGACTACAATTACTTTGACTGAAATTACAATACCATTATTCTGCTTAAGCGTACCTACAGTTTACCTAAGGAAAACTAGGCCATTAATTGCGTTTAACCCTTCCTTATCCATAAGGGCACAAACAGCACTTTTGTGAGAGTGAAGATGGTGGTGATTATTATGATATTGAAGCTCAATTTAAACAGGTAACAAATTACTGGGCTTTACCTTTAATAAACAGAGTGAATAATACCTTTAATATAAAGCATCAACCACTTTAGCATGAGTAGTTCTCATAATGTTGCTACAATGCAGAAGTTAACAGTATTTTGGATTTTTTTAAAATGTGCAAAATCTACTGACAGAGAAAGAAAATACAACTTGTCTGAATAATAAATGGTTACAATCCAACCAGATTATTTACTGGTTAACTTTACCTGCAGGTCCTACTTGATCAATGAAGCAGCTCTGGACAATTTGTACCATGATCCTTTGTGAATTCATGAAGTAGGTTTGAACACTTCATGGATTGGAAAGGGTTAAAAACATTCAAGTTTATAAACTCAAGGATATCACAGCTAAGGAAACAAGATATAATCACAGAATTTACAAATGCTACCACAGTTGCCTACACGTGAAAAAAATAACATTGGCATATGTGAAACTTGAACGGCGGATTTATTGCGGCCTGGTTAAAGTGGTGGCAGCATTGGTCACGGGTATGAGCAAATAGAACAAAAAGATTTAGAGGGCAACGGGATATTGATTTACAGCACACCTTTGTCTGAAAATATGTTGTATGTGCGAAGACCTGGGAAAGTAAATGTCGCAAACATCATACTGTCTGATAAAATTAAGGCACCAATTTTAACAAAGCAAATCAACAAAAGCTGGACGCATGTTAAGTTTAAAATGCCCAGGTGCCTATCTCAGGGTGCCAATACAATTAAATCACATTCTTACTAACTGTAGACTTGAAAAAAATAAATGTAGGTGCTCAGTTCAATATAATTTGCCTCTAACCAATAGTGTATATGAGGTTCTACCAGCACTACTTGATTTTGAGTAAAAATGTCAATTCGGACTGATTGCTAAGGCCTGGGAAATTCACTCTTTCTGTACCAAAAAAACATTGAATTAAACAATGTAACAAATTCCCTGCAAAGGGGAGGGGGGGAAATCCAGTTTCAGCGTCCCATTTCTTTTTTGCATATAAAGTTTTTCAAATGGCTATAGTTCAGCTCGGTTGACAGTTTGTTCTGACATTTCTTTGGGCACAATGAGTTTTGTGTACATTCAGAAAATTCTGTGATTACCCTTCTTCAGTACCTTGGATAAGCTCACAGAAGCAGACATATACAGCAGCATCCAAGGACATCTACGTACCTACGTGCAGTACACAAAAAAAAACTCTACAAACTGCCAGCAGATCAGCACATGCAGAAAAATGAAGAGAAGATAGTGATGACTATGGCCTGAAACCTGCTCGGAGTATTTATTCATGAAACTTTACACAATACTTGACGGGAAAACACCCACTGAAATTTAAAAGTGACTGTACAATGAAAGTTGCGCAATTGTGTTTGTGACGACAGGCATCTAGGATGTCACCATCAGGTCGACAAGTGTCACTTCAAATCAAATCATACGCATACTTTGCAAAGCACACCAAAATGACCAGACTTAAATACTTCCATTAAAGTCCCAGTATTTTTGTTCAGTGTGTTTTAGTCACCAGTGCGGAAGAATGAAACTACTTTCCACTTTTGCATTTGTGACAATACTAATGATTCAAGACCAAGTAACCTGATTTTGTGAAAGTTTTGGCCCCTACTACAGATATATAATTAGAAGGAAAAGGAAGAAGTGTAGCCAAACGCGACAGCATTTAAAATTCTTGCTTCCATCTAAACACCTTACTAGCACAGTGATAAGGCACTTGCTTCTCACCTCAATATTTTACAGATTAAGTCAGGCAAAGCCTTACATTCCAAACAGGTTTGTAATATTTGAATCTTGGCATTAGTAGCATCCACCTCCTAATATAACCACCCCCGCCACGCACAGAAAGAAAACACTAATTACACTATTTAGAAAACAGACACCTGCTACCAGCCAATCCATATGGCAACTTAGGCACTTGAGCTGTAAAAGAAACGTCAGTGCTAATCTGTAAACATAATTGAAATCAGCAGTCTCAGCGACTGATCAGAGGTCACGTTTCTTTTTTTTTAAAAAATAAATGTAGACAGGGGAGTGATGAAGTGGCCTTCTAAATGATTTAGTAGCAAGAGCTTTAAATTTAAAAAGCTTTACCTCACCCAAAGAACGCACAGGGAACATGGGCCAGTATTTTAAGGCTAAAATTGTACAATATGATGTTATAACTATTGTAGATTTGGCCAAGCCGGATCAACAAGGAAAGATGCAAGGATTCTTGGCTTTTATCCTTAGTTTTTAACGTATCAGTCAATGTTCACTACAAGGTTTTGGATTGAAGAGAGCTGGTGGAAAACCCTGAATAGAAATCCAGACAGCACAATAATCTCTTTAATAACATCTATTCTTGGCTTGAGAGTGCTGCGGAGGATCTGTACCTTTAGCAGTGCAACAATGGACAGAGTGAAAGTCCCAGTTTGAACTATCATTTGAGCTTCGGATCCGTCAGCCGGTTGGAGCAATTAGGGCTGTTGTGCAGTCCAAAGCATTGCTCTCTTACGCTAGGGAATCTGGATTCAAATCCTACTTCGAGAGAACACGATCTCCATCGTCTGCCAAACGTTTACGGTGACAAATTAAAAGAAAACAAATTAAGAGAAATTCTGACAAGTCTTCATCCAGTTTCCAGTTGGAATCTATAGTTCAAAATCAACCCTAATTTGGCACCGATTAGTAATTTTCATCTAAGACTGTCACGGAACTGGAATTGATGCAGTTCATGTACATCCAGGACTTGAAAGCTATACTCAATTCCAGATTTCAGAGCTCTGCCTGATCCCAAGAGTGCAAAAGGTGGCACAAAGTGGAAAACAAGTTTCATTCTTTAGCCCTGTTGAACCTCACCCTGATGAGTATACCTACATATAGAAGATAATACTGTGAAGCCATTTATTTGGCTGACTGAAGTTCAAAAGTTGTGCACAGAACTGGTGTAGGTCCAAGTTCAGTTCAAAGGACATAATCCTTAATCCCTCACAGCCATGGTAAACAATATAGATGATCCTGGAAATAAACATACAGATAACAAAGGCCACATATGCTCGTTGAGTGGAAGTCACCGTCACCCTGTAGAGAAACCAAAAATTGCAACTGCACCCAGCACAGGAAAAAGTAAATGCAATTTGGCAACGCTTAGTTTTCAAAACAGACACTGAAAATATTTTCAAAGCTGCAATATATTCCTACCAATGTGGGATCAAGCATTACATGAAACTGTTAAATACACATGTATGACTGAGCAATTGAAATGTCATCAATTGCTACTATGCTCTGACTATTAAACACAACTTTGTAATCTCAAATTGCATTGAACAGAATAAATTGTAAATTCCTAAAATATGATACTTTAGGTCCATCTAGTGGGATGCTGGGGTAGTGACTAATTTTGGATTCCATTTACTAGCTTTTTCCAACTTGTTTTTCCCCTGACAATTCTTCCTCTTAAAATGTACTGACTTTTTCCTGGGGTCTAAATCTTTAAGCAGCACTTGCTCTCACGGCAGCTAGTTCATATGGCCATTTATTCAGGCGTGAGATTTAACAGTCAACATGTTAATTCACCTCGAGAGACGAGTCCCAACCTGCCCTCAGATGTCCTCACATGCACATCATCAGCAGGGGTCACTGAATAGCAACCAGAAGGAACAGTGGCTGCTTTTACACCCCCCCACCCCAAACATCTGAGATCAACTGTACCAACACTACCACTGTCGCCAACTGAAACCAGCTCATAGATCTAATATGAATCTCGGAGATCTATAATACAAGCCACTCATTGCATTACTCACTAAGCTACTGAACTTCTCCAACCCCATTTTGAAGTTATTTCCTTATTATTCCTCTGCATTTTCACTCAAATTGGCAATTGTGCATAATCTTATAACTGTCAAACCAGGAAACTTGCACCGTGTGAATGAAGCAAGGCTGTGATTCCCACTCTTTGACTTTCTTCATCCCACTTAGAAAAACTCCTCGGTGCCTCGTTGTCTTTGCTCAGACAGCTAACCAGGATTATGGATGAGGGGCTGCTGTGTAGAAACTCCACTTTCGGCCCAAATCTCGTGTCACAATCTGCTCTTTCTACAATATGATATACAAGTCCCTGTGTAACATAAGGCACCATTTTGACATGACAATTATACAATGGAAACCTGTTCAGTAATATTTCATTCCAAATTCTTCTAAATAAATGGAGACTTTTCACTGTAGCATATTAATTAAGCCAGAAAGCTGAAATGCAGTACCATCTGTGACTCATCACCATGGTTGCTGTAAATTCAGCGAAGGGGGGGAAGGCAGTTTTAAAGAAATTAAGCTAAGCCTTCTTTATTTGAAAAATGAAAGTAATTAGTTTTAGGAATGTCATGATTAATGAAAGTTTGCGGTATCACAATAGCCAGTTTTGCAGGGAGTTGCAAAACAAGGATGTTTAAACTTTAAATGTATTTGTAAAGAATTGCAATTTAAGACTGAGACTTCATGGAGACATTTATAAGTATCAAATAAAAAATCTTTAGTGACGTCGAGTATCTAAACTACCTTTTTTTTTAAATATCAGTTTTAGGAAACAATAATGTCCTTCATTTAGTTTTCATAGATGCTCCACATCTGTCAACTCACTCCCAACAAACTTGAAAAATGGGTAATATATTGCAGCTTTGAAAGTGATATTGGGCAAGTCAGACAAATGTCAGGCTACGTGATCATGTGCAGAAAGTTATTACAGTATTTGCATTCCCACAGACCGCAGCAGAAATGCTTACGGCCAAACACCGTCATACTCACTTTTGCACTAAATGAAGTACAAGCTGAAAAGGGAATTATGGTGTTTTTGTTTAACAACAGCCAAAGTACAACAGACAAATAAGTAATTATCTTTAAAGCTCCAACAATCAGAAGGAGCGAGCAAGTCTCAGTGTAAACAAAGGTACCAGGCAGACTGGATTTTGTTAAACACTATATCATCTTATTTCATGCATGGAGGGTTGGCACTTTTTTGGCACATTTTACAATGTTTTATAACCCTGAAAATGTAAAGAGTCAATTACAGAACTAGAAATAAGAGTTAAGGATGTTCAATAGAAATTGCAGAAAGTCAGTTCGATGAATGATCGCTCTTTTGATGGGAGATTCATTCCTACAGACTATATAAGGGAACAATATGTACTTTAAAAACATATAGTACTCGTACACATAACCACCAATTGTAACTAGCTGAAGAGGAATAAAAATTTGGAATCTTTTCCTTTCTGATCCAGTCGACAGATTGGAAACTTGGGGAAAAGCTGAAACGTCATTACATGTGTCAATAGCACCTTTACTGTAGAAATTACTGCTACATAATCATTTGCCCACCTCCAATTTCAACTTAAGTTTACCTTACTGACACTCATTTGAAGAAACAGATTGAAGTTATTATTTTAAACATTTGCTTGTAACATTTTTATACAACTCCAACTTCATGTCCAATTTTGCTTGCCAATTCGTTTCTGCCGGTTTTCCATTCCTTACTTTTCCTCCCATCCCTCAAGTGTGTGTCTGTAAACACCAGCACCTCACCACAACCCGACCCCCACTACCACATCAAAATGATCATAGTTCAATGTGCAAGAACAACCTGTTCCACCTTGCATGAGCAGGACATACGCTGAAGTGTCTCTTCACCCAGAATCCATGTGCACACCCTTCCCCCAGGAGTCATGAGACTGCAGTTAAGAGGGGCAGTTCGGCCTTTTCTTCTCTTCCATAACCACGCACTGCAGAGATCAGCGAATTCAAACATTAGATTGAATTGCTATTTCCTACTAGGGCTAGGTTAGCTACTCACTAGATAAACTTAGTATTGATGGAGCAGAAATTATTACATTTGTGCTATGTTGATTTTGTCAATATGAACACACAGAATCCCCATTTAGTTAAACTTTCATTTGATTCCCATTGACAAATAAAGCAAAAGTATTTCCAATGAGCAGGCCACCGTTGAAATTTGTAGCAAACATCCTTAATCCTTTTGACAGTTGTCCATCTGAGCCAATCTGTGTAGCTTTTACATCTTTCACTACACAATGCACAGTACAACAATGTAGACTGATGCATAGTAATGAACGTCACCAAACATCTTAAAGAGCCTTCTTACACTTCGATCAAAGAGACAGTATCTGTTTTCCTGGGCCTGCAGTGTTCCAAAAAGCATTTCAAAGAACATTTCAAGAAAAACTCGAAGCACATGATACGATTTCCTTTTGAAAGTAGCAGCCCATCAAAATGCCTATTTCTGTACCAAGCCTCTTTATCTTTAACAAACAATCTTTGCAGGAATGTAGTGACAATTTAAAGCCATTCTGAAATGTCCGCGCACACAAGACCTTTATAAACAGAGACTGTCCCTTCAAAAAAAAGGCAAAGTTTTACCTAAAGAAAATGTAGACTATAATGTACCATATTTGACACTTCAGAAATAGAACATTTTTAATGGCAATTATGGCTAGCAGTGGGTCCCAACAAATGAAGAGCTGTAACAAAACATAGAAAAAGGGATTAAAAACAAGCATGAACATGGATAACTGACCTCCAATTAAACTGCCCTCCCCCTTTCTGTGCAACATCCCACAACACTCCACAGAATGTTCAATGTAAATGCCCAAGTAAAAACAAAAACAACTAAATAAAAGTGCTTCTTCTAATGCTTTAAGCCAGTAAAAGACTATTAGAAATATAAAGTACACAGAGAATAGATTTTAAAGTATGAAAGATTGATTTGAGTTCTATCTTCATTGACGTTTTGTAAAAGGCAGGGCCAGCCAGGGTTCTGACTCCCTGGTTTCTGTGAAAGAGTTTTGTCATAGCTTTGTGAGAATGGTCCGTTAAGTGGGATATCTATGGAATCTGTCGCCAAGAACAAACCACCGCCTCAAAGAGAGGGGTAGAACATCAACAATTGCCACATTAATGCTAAACGATTCCCAAATTATTCTGCAATATATATATTATGCAATAACTTAACAGCTGGAAAATAATTTTTTTTTTTAAATCACAATTCCCAAAAATATTTAACAAGGAAAAAATATATAGTTTCAAAACTTCTGCAGATCTGTCCCATTATATAAGTTAAATGAATTACTCTCGGTTTCTTTTGTAGCTCAATGGGTAAAATCATACCACTGTGCTAGCCACACACTAACTGAAAAAAACTGATCAGGTAATTGAACTCCTATTTCTACACAGGTTTATAGTGCAATGCTCTGAGGTTCCTGACCAAACATTGAGATCCTGATCGGGGAATCATAAAAATATTAGGTGTTTGGTAGAATTATACCATTTCATTTAAGTGTTGCAATGTAATCACTTGACACTGTAGTCAACGTTCTTCAGACTCGCATCTTCAGTATTTTATTATTTACGAATTTATGTTTTACTTGACCAATGGGTTGGCCAGAGGGGGTGTCTATGTGGGAGGAGAAAATGCTTGCCTGGCTCTGCTTGGGTATTCTGCTGTGCATTTCCAGCATGTTCTACTTTTGATTCAGATTTCCATCTTTTTGTTTTATTAAAAACAGACATCAGTTTTACCTTACCCTCGCCTATTTGAACAGCACAAAACCCATCATGTATCCCTTCAGTTCTGAAGAGTTGTATTGGACTCGAAACATCAATTGTTTCTCTCGCCACAGATGCTGCCAGAGCTGCTGAGGTTTTCCAGCATTATCTGTTTTTTAATTACAGATTTCCAGCAACTGTAGTTAGTATTTTGCTTTTATAACAGAAAGTTGCTGATTTAATCCGTAATCATAGAATCCTTACAGTGCAGGAGGCCATTCGGCCCATCGTATCTGCACCGACCCGTGGCAAGAGCATCCTACCGAGGCCTCGCCTCCACCCCATCCCTGGAAACCCACCTAACCTTTTGGACACTAAAGGGGCAAGTTAGCACGGCCAATTCACCTAAACTGGGCTGTGGGAGGAAACCGGAGCACCCGGAGGAAACCCACGCAGACACGGGGAGAATGTGCAAACTCCACACAGTCACCCAAGGCCGGAATTGAACCCTATTGCTGGCCCTCGTGCTGTGAGGCAGCAGTGCTAACCATTGTGCCGCCACTATCTTTGTTGTTCAGCTGACCCAGACAGGGGATGCGAAGTTAGAAATCAATCAGGATTCCCCCACTATTATTGCTACTCCTAGCAGGAAATAGGCAAAGGTGGAAATGAAAGATCAGCTGTATTGCACCTCATGGTCAAATAGCTGCCCAGGTCCATGCAGGAAGCGCAGTGATTTGGGCACAGAGGAGTCCTAATAAATGGAACTGCACCACAATCAGAACAAGATGATGTAAATGCCAATAGCTCAAGGATGAAAATTGTTGATGCTTACAATGGCAGATCTGTACTGTTGTGCCTCGTCTTCCTTGATGTCCCATCATCCCTTGGTAGTGCTTTTTGCAAACTGGACATAGCAGCTGTTTTTTTAATGTCTATCACAGCGTAAAACTCAGTCTTACGTGTTGGAGTTGGCGGGACTGGAGTGCTGGGCATTTTGGGGGTCTGGGGGTTATCCGAGTCACTCCCACCCTCCAGCTCCACTTGGATATAGTTTAATTGTCTTTGTTCGGGGCACGAACGCTTAAAGTCAAAGCTGAAGACATTTGGAGTGCAATCCCGCCGCCGGGTGAAGTCTACTTTATGTAAACCAGGTTGAATAGTTACATTCTCAGTATTGACATAGTTCCGCAGTGGGTCAAAGTTATTGTGGTATCCATTTTGTGGAGGAGTTCCAGGGTCACTCCAATCCTCTTCCTCTCGCCTTTGTGTCTGACTTTCCCACACAGGAGGCAAAGAGGGCAGGTTTTCATAGTTCAGCATGGCTGTCTTCCTATGAGCACAGTTGTTAAGGTTCTGGCCATCCCCACCCATCTTGAGCCGACCTCGCCGTAACCCTGCGCCAGCGGACACAAGTAAACCATTAATATTCTCATAAGTCATCTTGTTGTTAGCTGCACATGCCATATTGTACTCATCGCCATCGTGGATATTATCTCGGTCCACAAAGCTCAAGCCACCACCACCGTGTTCAGTGTAATCTGTATGCCACTCTATCCTTTCACGTTCCAATATTCGCTTCTGAACTGGCGTAGGACCCAGGACAAATTTGACATCCCCAGGCTGCAGAAGGACTTGCGGAGTTCGGTCCTCTGTGGCAGGGCAGTGATTTGCGTGGCTTCGCATCATTTCAGAGATGGACGGCCGTGCCTCCGTCAGACCATGAACACAGGGTCTTTTCTTCCGTTCATCGTCAACATTGGAAGTATTCACATATGTGTGAATCTGTAGAAGAGGGGGCCACAAAATATTGGCAAAAATAAATATAGTCACCACACACTTAGGATTTGTAAACATTAAGGATTTGTAAACATTACCAAATTTAATCAGGACATGGATCAGACAAATATAAAATTAATAGAAGAAACAAAATCATTTCACTTTCTCATAATGTTGTAATTCAAACTATTTTAATTCAACTTACAACTGAAGAGATTCTCCTGTTAGTTGACCTATCCTATGTGGTCACTAATAGGGGAATGCAACCTAATTTTCTTAATTTTATCCAATTAAAAAATCTATAATTTACCAGAATCAATCACCTGCACAATGACCTAAAAGGTCTATTGCTATGTTGTGAAATCAGCTTGGACAGTATAAATTAGCAATAACCATAGGAGTTTAATGTGATTAAGTGTGGCCGAAAAATATCAGGCAAATTACTATGTAAATGGAAAGCAGATTCAAAATGCATCTGGGCAGAGGGATCTGGGTGTCTTTGTTCATGAATTGCAAAGTCTGTGTGCAGGTACAAAATATAAGAACGGTGAATGGAATGTTAGCGTTTATGGCAAAAGGACTGGAGTCTCAAAGTAGAAAAGTATTGTTGCAATTGTATAGGCTGTTGGTAAGACCACATCTGGAGTATTGTGCCCAGTTTTGTTCTTATTTGAAGGAGGCATTGGAGGCAGTTCAGAGGAGGTTCACTAGGTTGATTCCGGAGATGAAGGGGGTGACGTATGAGGGGAGATAAAAAGGTTTGAGCTTATACTCGCTGGAATTTAGGAGAGGGGATCTGATCGAGTTATAGAACATAGAACAGTACAGCACAGAACAGGCCCTTCGGCCCTTAATGTTGTGCCGAGCCATGATCAACCTACTCAAACCCACGTATCCACCCTATACCCGTAACCCAACAACTCCCCCTTAACCTTACTTTTTCTAGGACACTACAGGCAATTTAGCATGGTCAATCCACCTAACCCGCACATCTTTGGACTGTGGGGGGAAACCGGAGCACCCGGAGGAAACCCACGCACACAGGGGGAGGACGTGCAGACTCCACACAGACAGTGACCCAGCCGGGAATCGAACCTGGGACCCTGGAGCTGTGAAGCATTTATGCTAACCACCATGCTACCCTGCTACCCCTTATATAAAGGAATTGATAAATAAATGTAGACCAAATGTTCCCCCTTGTAGAGCAATCTAGAACAAGATATAGGTTGAGAGGCGGTAGATTTAAAACTGAGATGAGGAGGCAGGTTCTCAGAGGGGGTGAATTTGTGGAACTCGCTGCCCCATAGTGCGGTATAGTCCGAATCATTAAATGATTTCAAGAGGGTGATAATTATATTTCTGATAAAAACGGGTGAAAGGGATATGGAGAACAGGTGGGGAGGTGGATTTGAGACCAGGAAGAGATCAGCCATGATCTGATTGAATGGTGGAGCAGGCTCGAAGGGCCAAATTGCCTATTCCTGCTCCTAATTCCCATGTTCTACAGTATTTTACTGATTTCCCTTTGGTTAGGTCAGTACCGTAACGGATAACTTAGATTTAATCGTTCATTTTTCCAATGAAAAACCATTTAACATTATTTCCAAAGATAAATTATATATATTCACTAATAAAGCACATTCTTTAGCATAAAAATGAAATATAGTGCTTTCTTCGAATTTAAATTCTGGTTAATTATTTGATAAGTAATTTTGTTACTCTATTTTGATGACAGATACAAGTCTAAATTAATGCTTACCTGGAACACCAACCAGTGAGATATTTTTATGAATTATGTGCAATGGAGGATGCGCTGTGGACTGTACATGTCATTTACACGTTCAGTATGACATTTCTAGCACATATATAGGTAAAAGAAATTTCCTGTATATGTCACAAGATATACTTTCTGATCGAGTAACTAAGTGAAGGAAATGCCTGCATGTGTGTCTTAATAGATTTAAGACTATTTATCCAGAGGTTATTGCTGCAATAGAATTTGGTATTAAATTCTGATCATTTCATGGTGATAATTGTGTATTGCATTTACGCTGTCTTTGGCTGTGCAGCATATAGCTTCTTTCTAACCAAGTATCACCATACAAAGTGGCTTGTTTATCTTCCAGCTGATAGGAACAGGAGTAGGCCATTCTAGCCCATACTGCTATTCTGTTCGGTAACTTTACAACCCTTGCCTCACGAAAACATAGCAATCTCAGTTCTGAAATTTTCAACTCATCTCGCCACAACATCCTTTTGGGGGTGGGAGGAGAAAGAGTTTCCGCATTTTGTTCTAAGCACCGTATAGACGTAAAGCTTCTTTCTATCTGTCCTTTCAGATGCTGACATTTGTTTCTTATTCCCATATTATGTCATAAAGCTATATACCTCCTCTCCAACCATGAACAATGCAATAAAAACAATGCAAAAAGGGAAAACTGCATGAACTTAAACAAACATCAATTTTGCGTGGTTACGACAACATTGAGGCTATGATTCATAGATGGTAAAAATGTTCAACCTGTGAAGTAAATTGGTCAGAAATAGATGTGTACGCACCTGATCATCACCTCCTACAATCAAAGGGTGCGTGGAATCTTCACCCACTGAGGAGAGGCGTGTGCTTCCTATGGAGGGATGTCGAGTTGATGGGTGAGACGAACCATCGCCCATTGGTGGATAACAAGGGAAACCATTTGGAAATCCCGGCACAGTAAAACCAGGGGCTGAAATAAAATTATTTGCATTCAGCTTTACTACAGCAAGCTGAACTGGATGTTCACTTTAACAAACTATTCCAAACTCTTTCCAGTTATTTGGCTCTACATTTGTTCCTTTAGCATTAGCCTTTTTCACATTCATAGGAAGATCATTGGGACCTTCCAGGAAATTCAGCAGGGAGACAATTTTTAGATTACACCAAGAGCCACACTAGCATGATATAATAGGAGAAACACAAATCAGTTTCTGCGCACCCCCCCCCCCCCTCCTTCCCCCCAGAGGGAGAAATCATGTACTCTATAAAAACAAAAGCAACATATGTAAATTTGGGATTTAATTATGAAGTAGTAAGGTGTCAGGTAAGTGACACACAATGTCGGATATTAAACTCAAGCAAATGAGCAAAGTAACTTATCTCTTCAGCCTTCATAGAATTTACAGTGCACAAAAAGACCATTTGGCCTTTCTCAGTCTGCACCTGCCCTTGGAAAGAGCACCCTACTTAATTCCACGCCTCCACCTTATCCCCGTAACCCCGTCTAACCTTTTGGACACTAAAGGGCATTTAAGCATGGCCAATCCACCAAACCTGCACATCTTTGGACCGTGGGAGGAAACCCACCCGGACACGGGGAAAATGTGCAGACTCCACACAGACAAGATACCCGAGGACGGAATTGAACCCAGGTCCCTGGAGCTGTGAGGCAGCAGTGCTAATCACTGTGCCCCGTGCCGCCCAAATTACAGTCCTGCAAAGCAATAGGGGCTTTAAATCTTGGATGTACATGGACAGAAAGAGGGCTTTTACTCTCATCCACCACTACTCCCTTCTGTGCCCATCCTTGAAAATAATTCAAGTTATTCGTAACTACACTTTCAAACGTCATGTCAAATTTGCACCATTCCATTCACCACACTATTTCTGTAGTTATTCATTTACTCAATTGGCCCTCACCTTTGCTTTTGATATCTTGGTCCATAAAACTTTAACACACCCATCCACGTCAATCCCACTGATATGACTCCCATCTTTGCTCCATTACACGTCAGTGTACCCGTTGCACAAGATGGTTTAACCAGCAACAGGTATCTATTCTTGGGGCTCGTCTCTTCCTCACATGTTGCCCTTGGTAAGTCATCTAGATAGATCAGCAACCACCTGTATGCTGACAACGCTGGCTTCTGTTCTTCAATCACCAGTCTGACCATGGTCTTATCCCTCCCCAGTGCTTTAGTTTTCCTCAGCTCTACAACCCTCTTGATGCATTTGTACTCCTCTAATTCGGGCCTTGAGCATCTGTATTTAATTGCCCCATTATTAGTGGCTACAGCTGCCTAGGTTCTAATCTCTGGAATTCCCACCCAAGCCTCATCACGTCTCTTTCCTCCTTAAAGCCAATCTCTTTGACCACATTTTTGGCCGTCTATCTTGGTATCTCATCTGGCTCTATATCAAATTTTGCTTTATAAACAGTCCCGTAACGCATCTTAGGACATTTGATTACGTTAAAGGCACTACATAAACACAAGGGGTTATTGCATCAGTGTTGTCGTACTGAGTGTCTTCCGGACTTCTATCCCCCACTCTCCTATCCTCCATAAGCTTCAACTCATCCAAAACCCAACTGACCACATTCTGTTTGACAGCAATTCCCACTAACCTATCACCCTGCTGTTGCTGACCTACAATGATGCATTAATTCAAAGTACGCATACTTGATTTAAATCAGGTGGGCACGGTAGCATAGTGATTAGCATTGTTGCTTCACAGCGCCAGGGACCCGTGTTCGATTCACGACTTGGGTCCACTGTATGTGTGGAGTCTGCACGTTCACCCCGTGACTGTGTGGGTTTCCTCCGGGTGCTCCATTTTCCTCCCATAAGTGCCAAAAGACGTGCTGTTAGGTGAATTGGACATTCTGAATTCTCCCTCAGTGTACCCGAACAGGCGCCATGGCCTTGTCCCTCCCTAGCTATGCAACCTCTTCAAGCCCTCAAACCCCAGATCCAACCTCTCGTGTGACTGTGCCCTTTTCTCCCTCCCTTCACTTCACTGATTGGTAGCCGTGTCTTCAGCCATTTACGCCTCATGCTATGTAATTTGCCGACTTATTCTTCCATCATGTCTCTCCTCCTTTTCAATCCCTTCTGAAAATCAACTTTGTCTGCCAAGCATCGCCCCAAGGCAGTATCGCCTGCCTTGTCTTTATGTTCAAATTGTCATTACACATCTGTGGAGCACCTTAGGACATTTGTTCTACATCAAGATGTTACGACACCCTGGGCTAGTGCACGGTCAACTCCAGCCCCATAGGCTTCAGAGTCCCAACTCAAGTGAATTAGTCAATAATGCATATAAAAATTTCTGAAATCTTTGGCCCTTGGCTGCCCAATAATTTAGTCACCAGGTTTGTAAGTTGAGACACAATTAATGTTTATTTATAACAGAAATAATGAAGAAATATGCAGTAATTACAACAGAATAATGACAAGCTAACCTATTCCGTCCCCTTAATTGTCCCTCCCTCGACCCACACACAAACAAGACAAACAAACACAGATGGGTGGAAAGGGATAGAAATAATAAGGATGAAGGTAAAGAGGACAAGAGTCCTTGCTTTCGATGTTGGATTCTTTGCTGGACGCTGTCCTTCCAGCAGGCTGATCGAAGCCACCAGTGTACAGTTGATGGTCTTCTTGCAGAAACATTCATTTGGAAACAAAAACCAGCCTTAGCACTGAAAAGCACCTCGGAGGCTAAATATCCAATCACCGCCTGGTGCCGGGTAGAATCACAGACTTCCGGGCCATTTCATTGGCCACCAACCACATCAATCAAATCGAGTCAGCACTGATGTCAGCCAATCAGCAATCACCAGCCTAAAATAGCACAGCCTTCTGGAATCTGCTTGTCTGAATTAAAAGGCACAAGCCACTTTCCTTAAAGTCGCAGGGCCCTTAACCTGCCTTGGATCAAAATTGGAATAGTACAAAAGAAAAGGGAAAAACAGGAAACAAATGGTTTAAATAGGAGGATCCTTACAATGATTATATCAATGCAAGTTGTTGTAGGCGGTTGCAATTATACAGTTGGATAATATGTCTTTCGGGATTATAAGAAAATATCTGTCCAGCACACCTAACTCAATAAAACACAAACCCAAATAGCCCAGAAACATCTGCCACAATCACTCACTGGTTGGTGTTTGAGGTGTCCTTGGTAAATCAAGTTCTGTTGGATGGGTGTTTCTTGATATCATCATGGGTTCCTCCACTACATTAATACTGTTGCACTGCATGATCTCCTGAAGAAGGTTAAAAATCTCCTCAGCACGCGCACATTTGAAGGCAAAAATGCCTGTAAAATAAGTAATCATCAATTAGCTACTGCGTAAAAATCACAAGGCATCAAAGAAAGGTTTACTGAGATTTTACTCAATGAAATCCAGGGCTGCTTTGATTGGTTTAACACTCGAGATCTGGCAATCAATGGCTTTGTCAAATTGTCCTAATTTCACGCACCATAACACTCAGCCACACCTACCCAGCATTCAGGATCAAGAATAGTTGCATGCAGGAAACACTGCATTTACGTGCTACAGTAATAGAACAGGTTCCCAGTTCCATTGATGGTCAATGTAAGATGGTCACTTACTGTACTTTCCTACTGCAAGACAAATCAGTGCTACAAGTTTTCCTGCAGTTACTTTTAGTGTACAGTAGGTGGTGCACAGAAACTATGAAAAATACTACGGAACTCCCAAAACAAGAACAGCATGGGCAGGATTCTCCGACCCCCCGCCGGGCCAGAGAATCGCCGGTGGGCGGCGTGAATCCCGCCTCGCCGCCAGATTCTCCGGCGTCGGTTTTTCAGCGGGGGCGGGAACCGCGTCATGGCGGTCAGGGGCCTTTGGCAGTGGCCACTCCTTGACGCCGGTACGGTCCGCCCCACCGGATAGCAGAGAATCCCGGCCCTTATCTCTCCAGCAGGATTTCTGTTTTGTCTGTTTTGCCCTGTCCAACTTCATTGCTTACATTTCCCTCCTGGTGTTTGACAAGGTGTTCATCAAAACTCACTTCCACAGCCATATTTCCTTCCTCAGCGACTGTCCCTGTTCCCGACTTACCCAATGTGGATTCCTACTCAAGTTCCACCCCTTATGTTTTGAATGCACCCAGGATTACAGGTATCTCTAGGACGTACAATGTTCTTCAGGCTGTTCTCACCGCATCCTGAGGTCCACATTCAGTGCCATGTGCCATGGTATACAAACACTCGATATGTTTCTCCAGCAGTACCGACTCACCCTACCTCAAAGCTGTCCTTGTCCCGTTTCATTTAATTCCTCGTCTCATCCAACGCATTTCAGTTGTTAAGGAACGCAAACTCTAACAGCTCATCGATCCCAACGCCCATCCAGGACCCCTCCATCCCTCCCTGTCCCTTGGACCCCATCCCTGCAAACCCCAGCCCTTGCTATGCATTCACCATACCCTCAGACCTCCCCCTCTCTGAGGCTGAACGTGCTCTACTCAGCAAAGGACTCAGCTTCATACCCTTACTTCAATTAACTTTGGGTTCGACACGATGCTGAACTCTTCTTCCCCCGCCTTAGTCTCCTTGCTCACTTCTTCAGGCATAAGTCCTCACCCCATTCAACAGATCTGCCTCAAGGATCTCTCTCCAGCTGTACCCCTCTCTCCGGCTGCTTACCTGCTCTTGATCTTTTCAGTCTCAATTGCTCTGCTCCTCTCACCCACTCTAACCAGTCTCCTCCTCTCTCTGGTCCAACCTTGCCTTTGTCATCAAAGGTGGGGTTGTTGTTGTCTGGCGTACTGACCTCTAACTCAAAGGCTGAGCGCGAACTCTCATTCACTTCCTCCTACCTCCCCCTGGGCTATGATCCCACCACCATGCATTAAGCCATTATTCCCAGGAACGTCACTGTCTTCATGTCCTATGGAGATCTTCCAACCTCAGTCTCCCAACCCCACACAGCCCGCTTCTACCTCCTCCCCAAAATCCACAAACAGGAATGTCCAGGTAGGCCCATCGTGTCAGCCTGTTCCTGTCCCACCAAACTTACATCCTCTCTTGTCCAGTTCCTTCCCACCCAGATTTTATCAATTTCGCTTCCAATTTCCACCCCTCTATCACCTTCACATGGTCCATCTCCAACACCTCCCTTCCCTTCCATGACCTATCTCCATTTCTGGGGACAGACTGTCCACTCGTATCCATTACAAACCCACTGACTCCCACAGCTACATGGACTACAGCGCCACATCCTGTAAGGACTCCATCCCATTCTCCCAGTTCCTTCGCTGCATCTGTTCCAATGATGCCACTTTCCAAATCAGTGCTGCTAGCATGTCTCCCTTCTTCCTTAATCGTGCTTTCCCACCCACTGTGGTTGACAGGACTCTCAACCGGTGTCCGACCAATCTCCTGTGCCTCTGCTCTCCCTATCTCCAAGGACCAGGATAGGGTCCCCCTTGTCCTCACATTTCACCCCATCAGTCGCCGCATTCAAAAGATCACCCTTCGCCAGTTCTGCCAACTCCAGCATGATGCCATCGCCAAACAGTTCTTACCTACACTCCCTGTTGTCAGCATTCCGCAGGGACTGTTCCCTCTGGGATTCCCTGGTTCACTCCTCCATCACGCCAACATCTTACCCTCGTCCCATGTAATCATAGGTGGTGCACACCTGCCCCTTTACCTCTTCCCGGTTACCCATTCCAGGGCCTAAACACTCTTCAGGTGAAGCAGCGCTTCACGTGCGCCTCCTTCAATTGCTTTCGCTGCTCCCAATGTCTCCTCTACATTGGAGAGACTAAATGCAAACTGGCGACCACTTTGCAGAACACATTCATCCGCAAGCAGGACCCAGACTTTAATGTCACTTTCTATTTCAACTCACCGTCCTGCTCTCACGTCCACATGTCCATCCTTGGCCTGCTGCAATGTTCCACCCAACGCAAACTGGAGGAACAGAACCTCATCTTCCAATTAGGCACATTACAGCCTTCCAGACTTCAAATTGAATTCACCAACTTCAGACTGTCACTTCTTCCATTGATTCATTTATCCCTCACTGCTATCTCCTCACCCCACTCCGCCCCACCAGGTGTTCCCTGTTCCTGGTTGCCATTTGGCACACTGCTCACCTTTGTTCTGCCATTTATTCTGATAGCTTAATGTGCCACTGTCGGCATCCTTCTTAGCCATATTCACCATCATTGACATTCCCTTTGTCTGTTAGACCATCTTTGTCAATCTCTACCTAGCCTCCACTCAGGCCCTCCACTCAGATGGGTTTTTACGACAGTCGACAATGGTTTGTTTAATGGTCATCATTAGGTTTTTAATTCCAGATTTTTATTGAATTCAAATTTCACCATCTGCAATGGTGGGATTCAAACCCGGTTCCCCGGAGCATTAGCCGGGGTTTCTGGTTTACTAGTCCAGTGACAAAACCACCGCCCCCACATATGACGAAGGGTCAACCAGACTTGAAGCGTGAGCTCTGTTCTCTGCCCACAGACGCTGTCAGACGGGAGATTTTTCAGCATTTTCTGTTTCTGTTTTAGATTAGAGCAACTGGACTCCGCACAGACAGTGACCCAGCCGGGAATCGAACCTGGGACCCTGGAGCTGTGAAGCATTTATGCTAACCACCATGCTACCGTGCTGCCCGCTTGTCCCCTTAAATAGTTAGTTGAGGTTTCATAGCAACGTGAGCAACCACCATCTGCTGTATTTTATTTCAGCAACCGGAGACAAGCTTATTGTTTTTCTGGATTAGCCTCTAGTGGTTACCTCAGTTTAGCTTTGCCTCTCTGAAGAGACAGATTGACTATTTGTGGGATGGAAGAGAATCATAGAATTTATAGTGCAGATGGGGACCATTCGGCCCATCGAGTCTGCACCAGCCCTTGGAAAGAGAACCCTACCTAAGCCCACACCCCCACCCTATCACCGTAACCCAGCAATCCCACCTAAACCTTTTGGACACCAAGGACAATTTAGCATGGCCAATCCACCTAACCTGCACATCTTTGGACTGAGAGAAAACCAGAGCACCCGGAGGAAACCCACGCAGGCACGTGGAGAACGTGCAGACTCCGCACAGACAATGACCCAAGCCGGGAATCAAACCTGGGACCCTGGAGTTGTGAAGCAACTGTGCTAGCCACTGTGCTACCGTGCTGCCGGGTTTGGGATTGTGTTCCAAAGTTTCCTATTCAACAAAAGCCGCTGGCCTGAATGATACAGAATTTGTTTAGTACATTTATAGAAATGAAGAGCTTCCAGAATATTATTAAACAGTACAGCTGACAATTCAAAAACTAACCTTGCCCAGTCTGACACCTTCTTCCACTTTCAAATGAGAAGAGGTTAGAGTCGTAACCATAGCGGCGCAGACAGAGGTACGGCCATCTCACAGCATCTCGTTTCCTGGTGTGCAAAATCAGCTCAGAACTGGTCAGTTCCATGATCCCTGAGCCCAGCTCATTACCATCATCATCGACGTTTGTCACCTGTGGGAGAGTATCATTGTGATGATGTAATGACAATCATGCTTTATCTATTCTTCGCATACCTCCAGTCAGCTTTCATATACATAGGGCTATAACATGCAGATTTACCCCTCTACCATCTCCCTTGGTCACATACATAGTGTCATTCAAAGCTATTCAAATGCTTGTCTAACATCAAGTTGTGTATGAGCCAAAATCTTCTGGAGCTAAACACAAACCTCTGAACCGCTGTCCATTAACACAACCCCCTCCCACAATCTCCAATCAAGTTCAATCCAACAATGTCGACCTTGGTGCATTTCCATCTTTCAATTACCAAATACCAAATCAGAACACCAAGTAAGTTAATATTGTGACAGTCAGAACATTTTAGAAATATTGGCTTCTAAATATTGGGACAACCTAAGGGTTAAAAGCCTGGGATTAGAATGTGTGATTAGAATGGGGGATTAGAAGGCAGAAAATACGGAGGCATGGGATTCAGGGTGATTTAGCAGTTTGGATCAGAAATTGGCTAGCTGGAAGAAGACAAAGGGTGGTGGTTGATGGGAAATGTTCAGCCTGGAGTCCAGTTACTAGTGGTGTACCACAAGGATCTGTTTTGGGCTACTGCTGTTTGTCATTTTTATAAATGACCTGGAGGAGGGCGTAGAAGGATGGGTGAGTAAATTTGCAGATGACACTAAAGTCGGTGGAGTTGTGGACAGTGCGGAGGACGTTACAAGTTACAGAGGGACATAGATAAGCTGCAGAGCTGGGCTGACAGGTGGCAAATGGAGTTTAATGCAGAAAGGTGTGAGGTGATTCATTTTGGAAGGAATAACAGGAAGAGAATACTGGGCTAATGGTAAGATTCTTGGTAGTGTGGATAAGCAGAGAGATCTCGGTGTCCATGTACATAGATCCCTGAAAGTTGCCACCCAGGTTGAGAGGGTTGTTAAGAAGGCGTACGGCGTGTTAGCTTTTATTGGTAGAGGGATTGAGTTTCGGAGCCGTGAGGTCACGTTGCAGCTGTACAAAACTCTGGTGTGGCCGCATTTGGAGTATTGCGTGCAATTCTGGTCGCCGCATTATAGGAAGGATGTGGAAGCATTGGAAAGGGTGCAGAGGAGATTTACCAGGATGTTGCCTGGTATTGGGGGGGGGGGGGGGGGGGGGGGGGGAGAGAGAGATCTTATGAGGGAAGGCCGAGGGACTTGCGGCTGTTTTCATTAGAGAGAAGGTTAAGAGGTGACTTAATTGAGGCATACAAGATGATCAGAGGATTAGATAGGGTGGACAGCGAGAGCCTTTTTCCTCGGATGGTGATGTCTAGCACGAGAGGGCATAGCTTTAATTGAGGGGAGATAGATATAGGACAGATGTCAGAGGTAGGTTCTTTACTCAGAGAGTAGTAAGGACGTGGAATGCCCTGCCTGCAACAGTAGTGGACTCGCCAACACTAAACGCATTCAAATGGTCATTGGATAAACATATGATAAGGGAATAGTGTAGATGGGCTTTAGAGTGGTTTAGGTCGGCACAACATCGAGGGCCGAAGGGCCTGTACTGCGCTGTAATGTTCTATGTTCTATGTTTGTTTGCATTGTCAGGATTTTTAAAATAATTGTTATCTGCAAGGTCTGGGTAGTTTTAGCAGCCAGCATGTGAAATTGACCAAGGAATGTGTTTTTCAGTCTGGCTAATGCCTACTGGTTTGCCTGGGGAGGTCCCTGGGGAGTTAAAGTGCATTGCAGCCTGCAGAGAGAATGCTTTTTTTTAAGCTTGGGGAGATGAGGTCATTGCTGGGTGGAGCCAAGGAAGGCAGTGAGACATTTTGAGAAGCTGTGGAGAGAAGCAGTTTTGGAGAAAGCTGTGGAGAGAGACAGGGTTTTGGAGAAAAGGCTTTTGGAAGTGATCTGATCCGACAACCCTCGGTGTTCAGGCCAAAGAAAGGCAGTTTTTTTTTCCCAGTAAGATAGTTTAAGAAAAAGAAGTGGCATTTGTGAGGCTCAGCAGTCAAGAAAGAGGCTGAAACAACCAAGTTGAAGCAGCTATTTTGAAAATATTCAGCCAGAGTCTGAACAAGAGCCAGAATGAATCTGTTCTGTAACACAAATATTACTGCATGTCATGCTGGATTGAGAGCTGTACATTACTTTTTTGTTGTTTAATGGGAAATTGTATAGTTGTGTTAAGGCTAATTGTAAGCTGTTCTTTCTCGAGTGTGAAGTTGTGTGTTAGAAATGCCAAAGCCCTATTTTTTCATGCAATCACTTCTGGAGCAAATCATTCTTGCCGCAAAGTCTCAAAAGTAAACTAAAATATTGGGGTTTGGGTCCAGTATCCCAGTCACTGTTGGGGTCTGGTCAGGGATCATAATATCCATTGGTCAATTTGAACTCTATGCAAAAAGAGAACAAAACTTTACGATATTTGCCTAAGTAGCCCATGCAAACAAAAAAGTTAAGTTGTTATTCTTAATGCAAATAATGTAGGGAACATATTAAGAACTGCTCTGGTAGGGCAGCACGGTGGCCTAGTGGTTAGCACAACCGCCTCACGGCGCTGAGGTCCCAGGTTCGAATCCCGGCCCTGGGTCACTGTCCGTGTGGAGTTTGCACATTCTCCCCGTGTCTGCGTGGGTTTCGCCCCCACAACCCAAAAATGTGCAGAGTAGGTGGATTGGCCACGCTAAATTGCCCCTTAATTAGAAAAAATTATTGGCTAATCTAAATTTAAAAAAAAAAAAAGAACTGCTCTGGCTTTTACAAAAGTACTTCTTTTCAGTTGAGGAAGGTTTCAACTAATGACAGCCAATCGATCAAATTGTTTTGGGTTAACGTGAAAATGTTACCTTGAATTTGGTTGGGTGGTTGTCTGAGATTGTGTCTTTATCCAGACAGCTCCAGCAGCTCCCCATGGCTTCAGCAGACCAGCTGATCTCTAAATAAAACAAATTAATGCAGATGCAATTCAGCTCTCGCACTCCATTGTAGAAATCATGTGCCAATACCAAAAAAGTTAACCGTTAAAGAAAAAAAAATACAGATTTTCTCCACAAACTCCACTTTGTTCAAAATGATACAAGATTAGTAGACATTAAGGTACATTCTTGTACATTATAACACAATAATTTATAACAATTGTGTAAAAATCAGCTCTGCCCAGCAGAGTTTTAAAGTTCACAACCTAATAAGCATTCGCTTTTCTGCATACAAAGTTTGTTCCTGTTTCTCTGCCTGACAAATGTTCCACCCCTCAAACTCCCCAAACCAAACAGTTTGCCTTCAATATGCCTCAAAGCTTCCCGCAAGGTTCTTCCCTCTGAGTCACTGCTGAACTATCCTCTATTCCACTCGCTCCCTTTCTTCTGCTGAACACCTCCTCCAACTGAGATTGGTTAAAGGAACAGAGATGTTTTAATACTCCATATTGTTTTGCCTTGCTGCTGTAATTTACTTTCCTAAAAAAAAAAATATACACCATCTCCTTTATCATCAAATTTATATCATTTACACAGTTATACATTGTAAAATGTCATTAAAATGTAGAGCTATTTTCCAACTCATTTGGCGGTTTACCTCCGATGTCACATTTCCGGTTTACACACAAACTCATCCATTCACAGGACCTCAAAATTGTAGAACACTCGGTCCTTCCTTCTTCCTCCAAGCTACAGGATAAATGCAACCCAGCCAATTACTGCCCTATCAGTCCACTCTCCATCATCAGCAAAGTGACGGAAGGAGTCATCAACAGTGTTATCAAGCGGCACTTACTCAGCAATAACCTGCTCACGGACACTCAGTTTGGGTTCCGCCAGGGTCACTCAGCTCCTGACCTCATTACTGCCTTGGTTCAGATATGGACAAAAGAGCTGAATGCCAGAGATATGGGGAGTGTGACTCTCCTTGACATCAAGGCAGCACTTGACAGAGTATGGCATCAAGGAGCCCTAGCTAAACTGGAGTCAATGGGATCATGGGGAAAACTCTCCGTTGGTTGGAGTCATACCTGGCACAAAGGAAGATGGTTGTAATGGTTGGAGATAAATCATCTCAGTTCCAGGACATAATTGCAGGAGTTCCTCAGGATAGTGTCCTAGACCCAACCATCTTCAGCTGCTTCATCAATGAGCTCCCTTTAATCAGGATGTCAGAAGTTGGGATGTTTGCAGATGACTGGACAATGTTCAGCGCCATTTGCAGCTCCTCAGATAATGAAGCCATCAGTGTCCAAATTCAGCAAAACCTGGACAATATCCAGGCTTGGACTGCCAAGTGGCAAGTTACATTCTTGCCACACAAGTGCCAGGCAATGACCATTACCTGCAAGAGAGAATCTAACTACCACCCCAGACATTCAGTGGCATTACCATTGCTGAATCCCCCACTGTCAACATCCTGGGGTTACCATTGATCAGAAACTGAACTGGTTTAGCCATATTAATACCAGGGCAGGTCAAAGGCGAAGAATTCTATCGTGAGCAATTAACCCCCTGGCACCCCCAAAGCCTGTCCACCATCTACAAGGCACAAGTCTGGAGTGTAATGGAATACTGTCCATTTGCTTGGATGACTGCAGCTCCAACAACACTCAAGAAGCTCGACAGCATCCAGGACCAAGAAGCCCGCTTGATTGCTCCTCCTTCCACAAACATTCAAATCCTTCACCACCGACGAACAGTGGCAGCCGTGTGTACCATGTACAAGATGCACTGCAGTAACTCACCAAGGTTCCTTAGACAGTACCTTCAAAATCCACTACCATCTAGAAGGACAAGAGCAGCAGATACCTGGAACCTCACCACCTGGAGGTTCCACTCCAAGTCACTCGCCACCCTGACTTGGAAATATATCACTGTTCCTTCACTGGCACTGGGGCAACATCCTGGAACTCCCTCCCTAACAGCACAGTGGGCGTACCTACACCTCAGGGACTGAGCGGTTCAGGAAGGCAACTCATCATCGCGTATTGATGGGCAACTAGAAATGGACAATAAATGCTGGCATAACCAGGGCGCACATCCCCTAAATGAATAAAATAAGAAATTCTCAGCTGGGCATCAACTAAGTGCCAATTCTTTATTGCCTCATATAGATGAACTACAGAAACTATGGCGGCGATTTTATGGTTGCTTCGCACTTGAGCGAGAGCACGACTATTAGATTGCTGGAAAGGCCAAAATCGAGAACCACGCCGGGCGCCGATCTGTTTGCAATCTAACCAGCCTGCTTCTGTTGGTGAAATCAGGATCCCGCGTGGTGTGGCGAAAAACCAATAATCGCCACTGAAATTTAACGGCCTCCCGTAAACTAACTGTCTCCCCAGAAAGTGGTTATACAGGCACCACTTAGTTCCTTTTTTAAAATGGCTGCTGTAGGGATCGGAGGAGATGAGTAGCTATGTTCGCTCCCAGGCAGCGTGCCCAGGGGCACTGGGGTTGCTGCCCCAGTGCTTGTTTTGGAGAGGGGGGGGGGGGGCACGTGGAGGGTGACTTTGTCGAAAGGGGATTGGCTGAGTGAACCAGGGAGGGGTCTAGCACCCAGTCCAGATAATATTACGTGCAGGCGTTTGGGGTACAGGGACCCCCGGTGCAGCCAGGGGTACATGAGCAGAACGTGTCGGATGGCAGGAGATATAGTTGTCAGTCTCTTAACCTCTCCAATTCCTTACAGATACTATATAAAACAGATAACTTGAACCCCTCAAAGGCCGTCATCGCGGCGCTGCTGGTAGGCCAGGGGCCATGTGGTGGAGAAGGCAGCGGCCCATGTGCAGGGCCCTGCCCCACACCCCGAGGACCCGGCCACACATCAAGCGAGGGAGGGACCCAGAGGGAGATGCCGGCAACGGCCATTGATGTACAGGCGTTGCTGGTTTTCCAAACAAATGACGGACAGCGCGTGCCTTAGGAGGCTCTGCCTCAACAAGGAGATGGTGCGGCACCTGTACCCGTCCTCATGGGCTTGGCACCATGTGGAGGAGGATGCATGCTCCCGGAGGCAGTCAAGGTCACCACAGCATTGAACCTCTACACCTCGGGATACACCTCAGGATCATTCCAGGGCTCGAGCGGGTATTTTTGTGGAATCTTACAGCTACAGCCCACAAGTGCACCCGGGATGTCATGGATGCCCTGTTTGCCCAGGCAGCAAGCTATAAAAACTTTGACATGGCACCAGGCCAAAGAGGCATGGACAGCAGGATTCTCTGCCAACGACGGGATGCCCCAGGTCCAGATGGCACGCTGTCACTTTGCGCACAACTGCACTACATCAACAGGAAGGGGTTTGATTTGCTGAACGACCAGCTCATGTGCGACCACCACCCTGATATCATGCACGGGTGGATACGTTTCCCACGGATTGTGCAGGACAGCTATATCCTGGGGCAGTCATACACACCCGGCCTCTTTGAGGACCATCCCAGATTGGCCGGTTGGCTCTTGGGGGATAAGGGGTACCTGCTGAGGATCTAGCACATGACCCCAGTATGGACGCCGATGACTGATGCAAAGACCTGATATAACAAAGCCCCTCATGTCCCCAGGATGATGATCAGAGATGGAAGCAACTTGCTGCTCATCGCGTCCCGTGTCCTTCAAAGTCCGTTCCTCGTAGGGTTTTGGAATGATGAGTGTGATATGGAATGTTACGAAGTTGATTTTCAAAACGCTGTTACTGTTTTGTTTATTTTGAAAATCTTTTTATTGGCTTTTCACATATTTATAAACAGTTGTTGCTTATATACATAACATTTTTCTTGCCCGCACCAATTTGCTTTATTTTACAGGTTTGTTTTGTCCTTCATTTGACTAAATGTACGTACATTTTTCTGCCCTCTGGATCGGTCTATGATATCTCTTCCCCCCCCCCCCCCCCCCCCCCCCCAATTGTGGTTCCCCCATTTTCCAACCCCCACCCCCCCCCCCCCCCCCCCCCCCAGTTGCGCAGTCCTTTGGTTCCTCATCTTTTTTTTCCCTGGCTTACTCCTCGTTGCTGGCCTCAAACAGGTTTTGGAACAGGCCGACGAACTGTCCCCAAGTATCCAGGAAGCCTTCCTCTGACCCTTGGATAGCGAACTTAATCTTCTCCAGGTGGAGATATTCTGAGAGGTCAGCGAGCCAGTCTAAAGCCTGGGGTGGTGCTGCCGATCGCCAGCCGAGCAGGATTCTCCGGCGTGCAATTAGGGAAGCGAAAGCAAGGGCGTTGGCCCCCTTCCCCATGTGTAACTCTGGCTGCTCTGATACCCCGAAGATTGCCACTATTGGGCATAGTTTCACCCTCACCCCTTCAACCTTGGATATTGCGTCAGAGAAGGCTGTCCAGAACCCAGTAAGCTTGGGGCAAGCCCAAAACATGTGGGCGAGGTTGGCCAGGCCCCTCTGGCACCGTTCACATTTGTCCTCCACCTCTGGGAAGAACCTGCTCATTCGGATTCTGGTCAGGTGTGCTGTGCACCACTTTGAGCTGCGACTGTTTTAATAAACAAAATATTCTCAAGTGCATTCTCGTGTGTACACGTGCCATAACTCAGACAATGATTACTGCATCGAATTTCAATCAAACTTTGAAACCTGAACACTTTGCCTGAACTCTAGAAGCGTCAGCACCATAGAGACAGCTGCCAACAAACAATCAAACACTAAAGAGCTGGGCTTCGCGCTGCAGATATCCTTGCGACCAAAGGGCAAGTGTGAGGATCAGGGTAGGGCACCCGATCACGATCTCCCTAATGTTCTCGGAAGGGGTCTGGGGTCTCGGGGCTCCTGCTGTGGGCCGGGGGGGTTGGAGTGGAGTGTGCAGAGCGAGGTTCTCCAGCATAACCGGCTCACTGGATGGCACTCAAAAGAAGGCGAGACATGCAAGTTGGGGGTTTTGAGGATCATGGGGTGGAAGCCCGAACTGATTTTCGGTCTATCTTCTTCTCCATTCCTTGCAGATACCAAAATGGATGGTGCTGGTCCCATAGAGGGTGCTCTTGCAGTGCTGATGATTGCCTAGGCAGCCAGACAGCAGAGAAGGCAGCAGCGTCAACACAGGCTGGATTTGGCACCCCACGTGCAGAGGGCTGCCACACACCCTGAAGACCCGGCCACCCATCAGGCCAAGGAGGAACCCAGGGGGAGACGCCAGTGATGGTCCACGGTTGATCTATTGAGATGATGACGGACAGCATGTGCCACAGTAGACTCCGGCTCAACAAAGAGGTGTGGCACCTGTCATGTTCTCGCGGACATTGAGGAGGACACCCGCTCCTGGAGGCCATGAAGGTCATCACAGTCCCTGAATGTTTATGCAACCGGTTCATTGCAGAGTTTGAGCCCATTTCACGCTACAGCCCACAAGTGCGTCCGTGAGGTCAGGCTATGTTAACTTTGAGCGAGACCAAGCACACCACGATGCCTGCTCAACAGGGTTCTCCACCATCGCGAGGATGCCCCAGGTCCAGGGGTGATTGATGGCATGCATGCCATCTTGCACCTAGGGGGAAGGGGTGGCGTAGCGGGATTATCACTGGACTACTAAACCAGAAACCCAGAGTAATGTTCTGGGGACCCAGGTTCAAATCCCACCACTGCAGATGGTGAAATTTGAATTCGATAAAAAAAAATCTGTAATTAAAAGTCTAATGCTGACCATGAAACCATTGCAGATTTTACTAAAAACCCATCTGGTTCACTTTAGGGAAGAAAATCTGTTGTCCTTACCTAGTCTCGCCTACATGTGACTCCAGACCCACAGCAATGGTTTGACTCTTAACTAGGGATGGGCAATAAATGCAGGCACAGCCTGCGATGCCCACGTCCCATGAATGAATAAAAAGAAACGGGCTATCAGGGCTTGCCCTTCATTAACAAGATGTGGTTCCACTCCCTACATGATCAACTCGCGTGTGACCACCTCTGGGTCGTGCATGTGTGTGCATGCTTCCCAAGAGTGCATAAAAGCTACATTCTGGGTCACTCGGAGATCTCCGGTGTCTTAGAGGACCACCCCAAGATGAGGAGTTGGCTCTTGGGGGATAAGCGGCACCCTCTGAGGTCCTGGCTGATGACCTCAGTAGTGCGAAGGCTGGAGACTGAGGTGGAAACCCGTCATAACAAGGCGGCCCATATTGCCACCCATGCTGTGTATCAGACTGCTCAAAATGCAGTTCTGATGCCTGGACCCCCCCCCAAAGCAGTTGGTCTTTTTCTCCCCAAAGCTAAACCGGCCGACCAGCTTTCAAACACTATTTTCCAGGCACGTTCTTTTTTCCCCAAAGCATGTGACCCTTTCATAAACAGTCCACCAGGGTCAGGAGGTTTCCAGCTTCTTTAAAACTGCTTCATTACTTCTTCCAGTATTAGCACACCCAAAGCCCTTGCATTGACTCTTTAAAGGACAAGGTCTTTTAAAGAAGAAATTTCTCGTCTTTGAAACCGAACCATTTTCAGTGATTAAAAAGTTTACCTCCTATTGTAATTTGTCTCCGGTCACATCTATTCCATTTTCAAAATGTGCAGCAGTTTTTTTTTTTAAAAAGATCTTCTTGGGAGCTTTTATTAAAAGAGGCATGAAAGTAGTCCAGGTTACAATTCGGTGCGATTCAGAGGGAAGACTCCATGGTCACTGGTGCCATCATTTCAATGTTTAGACAAGATCCTGTCTACGTTTGGGAGGATATTAAAGATCCCAAGGCACAATGTGAAGAAAATCATGAAACTTGCCCCTGGCCGAAATGCATTCAAGCAACATCATCAAAAAAGAAAACAGATTAGTGGTTTGTGGAACATTGTGCACAAATTGACTGCTGTGATTACTTATATAATGACAGCGACAACAGTTAGAAATGTAATTAGTCCAAAGTACTTTTGAGTTCTTTTTTGAATAAAGGGGACTTTGTAAATTCCAGTTGTTTATCAGGAAAAAAAATGCAACAACAAAACAGGCCAGGCTGCCGCACACGGTTATTCTGTGTAACTCAGTAAGAGTTAGCATGGATATGTGGATTATACAGTTCGCTCTTACCTAGTCTTGGCCATTAGTGGGAAAGCTGCCTAGTCTCAGTTCCAGATGCCTCTGCTTGGGGTCATGGTAAACAAACTCAAGCCATGATCGAGCACTTGTGTCTTCAACCTAAAGTAAAGTATTACAGTGATTTAGTCATCTGGTCAGATATAATTCTCACCAAGGGTATTTAATGTGGAGCTATTAATCTCAAAATAAACAACTTTCTTCCCCATTTCCAAAATCTTTAAGTACAGTAGGTGCAGACCTTCATACAGTTAAGTACAATATCACAAATAGCAGTAACCTTTCCAAACTGCCCAATCTGCTGTGAACATTTATAGTAAATGTCAGTGAATAATAAATCTTGAACTGAAGGGAACATCGCAGCCAGCTCAATGCGATCCTCACCCAATTTCGACATGTGTATACCTCCCAGTCAGAGTTACTCAACAACAATAAAGATTAGCAACCCTTGCTTATATTGCCCTTTCTTTGGGCATTGAGAGAAATTCAAGTGCCCTTGCCCGAAATCCCCCTGATCCGCATGACCGGTTATCACACTGAAATTTGATCTATGCTATAAACCACAAGCGAGGTGGAATGAGAGAGACTCACTGTATTGTAATAATTCAGTACATTCTATTTTGCAAATACTTCAGCATCTGTCAGAACACATTCACCATATATACAGCATATGAATTTTGCACATTGCAAAAAGCAACTCCTTCAGAAACCCATTTTAAGAAAACAGTGCACAAAAATTGGAATTTTTGTTGAGAATAAAAACAAATGAAATAGTAATGAGGGAAAATCCGTATAGACTCTGGAACTCAAAAGAAGATCACTGTAGTCTACTTTAAAAATATATTGTCTAATTCTGTCAAGGGTTTGCAGTACAGTATTGTGAACATTCACAAAGGGTTGCCACAAGCTCTCTGCAGACTACAGACAATGCTGAACACTTCCAAGTTTGCTGCGATAACATTTTTTAAAAACTCAACCATGCAGCATGTGCAGAATCCTGGAGCAAGTGAAAGCTGCAACATAGTCACAGCGCTTTGAGGTTTTGAAACCTATCAGTATTTCTTACCAAGTGAAATCAAATACCAATTGAAAATTCACCCACAAGTATTTATCAGTTAACAACGTGCGGTGTTAAAAGTACCAATGATATTAACACCTTTCGATGTAGAGCTAATGCCCTTGCGATATTTCAGCAAACCCACTGGTTCATAGAATCATAGAATTTACAGTGCAGAAGGAGGCCATTCGGACCATCGAGTCTGCACTAGCCCTTACAAAGAGCACCCTACTCAAGCCCACATATTTATCCTATCCCTGTAACCCAGTAACCCCCACTTAATATTTTTTTGACACTAAGGGCAATTTAGTATGGCCAATCCACCTAAGCCACACATCTTTTGACTGTGGGAGGAAATTTGAGCACCCGGAGGAAACCCACGCAGACACGGGGATTCCGCACAGTGATCCAGCCGGGAATCGAACCAGAGACCCTGGAGCTGTGAAACAACTGTGTTAACCACTATGCTACCGTGCTGCGTTGTTGCCACAAGCAAAATATTTTAGTTTTCACTGGATGCAGAGGAATTTAGGATATTATTTTTTTGAAAGGCAAGAGGAAGGAGAGCAAAGAATAAACGTTCAAAAGTTGTAACACTATTCTCCTGCATTCTCCACGGATATTTTACAAAGCGGATTAAAGTAATTCCAGTTTCATTACAGCATTCCCAATGAAAAGAATCATTTAGCATAATTCCAGCAAAGTAAATACCAAGACATAAATCATTTACATACTGTAAATTGTATAGCAGTTAGTACGATATGGTGGTAGCCTGTCCGCCGAACCACAGAACTCTTAGAAGTTTGGAATCGGTCTTCACCAGAATGATGAGCAGAGGTACCCCATGTTTACAGAGAAAAGTCAGCAGAGTAAAACAGCACTGTTCAAACTCATCACTACAGAACAATTAAAGAAACAGCTGGCAACTTGGCTTCTTGGTCAAGCATGGGAGTGGCACAAGGCTAATGCACACAAAATTCATGAAAAACAGCAGAAAATATTAACAGCAATCAGCATTGTGGTGCAGTGAGTCGTGGGATGTGGGATTCGCATCACTTTGGAAAAGGAGGTCGGAAGAAAAATCAGAGACCATGATATCATCAAACCACTCTCTAGAATGTCCTTGAGACTGGTCCACGTTGGCAATGTTAGGGCCCCAGCAGATCAGCTACCCACCCTCTCAACCAGACAGTATGCAGCCCAGAAAACAAAGCCCAGAAACAAAGCAATTGAGATTTTTAAAAAGTAGCAGCAGATTATGATGATGAAAGGCTGAAGTATAAAACTCAAGTACCGCAAAAATCAATGCTCTACAATAACTTCTCTACCATAACCATTACTGCGGTGTAACTGGTACAATCAGTGGCACGGGAAAGAACCAAAATGGCATGTCACAAACATAAATTATGAAAACTTTAAATTTAATCCAGAGAGGAGAGAGAAAAAGCAGTACTTGGGCCTCCCGAAGATGTTAGCATTTCCCAGCATATTGCTGGGACGCACATGACATACAGAGCGGAGTTCAACAGGATACAACTATTCCCAGCGTTTGAAGAAGTGGAACCACTAATACAAACAAGGAGGGTTGTATCTTATCACTGACTATAACAATGTTTCTTCCCCCCCCCCCCCCAATTTCTACAATACTTGCAACAATCCCCCCCCCCCCCCCCCCCCCCCCCCCCCCCACTGTTTTTTAAAATTACTTTATCAGGATTACAAAGCCAGAGCGAGTGTGGACGGGGCAAACCCCTAATCCAGCTTCTTGCCTGCTCCAAAAACCAATTCAAATTGAATCCAATTCATGGCCCCCAGAAAAGAGACAACAGATCCAGGCATTACACCTGACCTCATGCTCATCTTAGCCAAAAGGCTTTTAAGTGCTGGACTCTTGGTAATTTTCATTCCCATATGAAGAGGACAATTTATATTATTGCGTTTTCTTATTGTAAGTATTTAACGAGAGGAAGTCTGTTAAAACCTAATCAAATGATTGACACCAGTGTTAGTAGAAAGGAATGATGGTTCGCAGCAGTCGGTTGGTTCAGTTGTCAAATCAGAAATGGCTTTCAAAAGGTGTATTTGTATCAAAATCCTGGAACTCTGCCCCTAACAGCACTGTGGGTGTACCTGCACCAGGCGAACTTCAGCGGTTCAAGACAGCTCCTTGCCACCTTCTCAGGGGCAATTAGAGCAATAAAATTCTGACTTTGCCAGTGACATTCGCATCCCATGACTGAATTTTAAAAATTGGTTCCGATGCACAGGCAGACACAATGCGGGCTCCCAATAACTCCATTTTAACAAGGAATCAAAACTTGGAAAAGGAAAGGGTCGCTGACAACATAACATTTAAGATTCATGGCCAAGCAGCATCGCAAAACTCCCCACGCAACCCACACACAAATCAACCCTTTTAAGTTACCTTGGCAACACACACAATTTAAAGGACCCACATACAGCTCGACTGTACGCTAAAGAAAACATTGTTGGTCCTGATCAAAATCATTCTCGCGTGGGCCCACACCCGAAAGATAAAGCAATCTATCTACAGGTGCAGCCTGATCAAAAATGTTGCCGTTTTCTTTTTTCTTAGATTTCCAGTGTTTGCTTTTCCTTTACTTGATGGTTAATCAATTTATGTTAAAATCTGATTAAACATTTTTCCATACTTCAGTAAATTTATCTACTCGAGCCTGACACACTGACAGTTCCCAAGCATGCCTCTTTTGAATATCACGCGTGAAGTTCCTTACCCTTGCCCCATAATTCTTCTGTAACACACCAGCATAAAAGATCTTCTATTTATTTTCTGGGGCCACAAAAATACTTTACAGTGCGCTGTGACGAGCATTTTGTGTAGCATACTGATATTGTGGAAATACCCAACATTGCAATTACAGATTGTTACTCTTCCAAATGGGCTGTGCCGTGATAGATGATTTTCAGTTTTAGAAAACCAGGGTGAAGTACTGGTGGTTACAGGGCTGTCACTGGTGCCAGCAATTTGAGGTGATGAATTAAAGCTGTGCTTCTGCTGCACTATTGGCTCGAGACCAATTGCTGCATTCAGAGGCTTGCAGCTGGCAACACCTAATTTATAACTCTTGGCTGGAAACGAGAGTCCTATGCATGCAAGTACATGTGTGTAGAGTTCTACTCCCAGACGGTAAATATTAAAGAGTGTGTGTGTGTGTACACATAGAAGGGCCCACATTATCCAATAACTTAGAGGATTTTAAAAATCTGCTTTACAGATTTTATTTCATACTGCCTGACGCCAAAGTACGTCAGTGAGACCATCAGAATTGGCTAAATGGTCACTTTTTTGCTACATTGATGAGAACCTTCATATCAGCGATGCTAGGGCGGCACTGTGGCGCAGTGGTTACCAGTGCCGTCTCACGGCGCCTAAGGACTCAGGTTCGATCCCGGCCCCGGGTCTCTGTCCGTGTGGAGTTTGCACATTTTCCCCATGTCTGTGTGGGTCTCACCCCCATAACCCAAAAAGATGTGCATGGTAGGTGAATTGGCCACACTAAATTGAACATTAATTGAAAAAAAAGAATTGGGTACTCTAAAATTTTAAATCTCAGCGATGCAAAATTAAATTACAATGATCAAATATTAGAGACTATTAAATAATATTATGTCCATGACTTTCCTGCAGATCTGGTGACAAGAACTACCAGCTGAATACATCACAGCCAGCCATGACATTCACCTTAAGAATTAAACTCATCTAGTGAGTGGACATGAGCGTGGAAATAAATCTTCAATGACTAACTCATCCTGTTATAGCTTAGGTGGCAGAAGCACTGAATGTTCCAAACACACTTGTTCAGGAGTGTTTGATCTGTTTGTTGATACCCAAATGACTGCAACATCTGCTCTAAACCAGATTTGTGATAGCATGTAATTCTGCAGAAGAAAAAAAGTCATGCTGAAGCCATAAACTGCTCTTAAAGTCATGTTTGAACCATACAAAGTATTAGTCAGACTGTAGAGCAGGGGTGGGCAAACTACGGCCCGCGGGCCGCAAAGGTCTTTATGCGGCCCACCAAGATCAAGTCATTAAAAAAAAAAAAAAAAATTTTAATTTTTAAAAAGTTTTTTTTTAATTTTAAGGTTAATGGGGGGGGGCTGTTGGGTTACTGGTATAGGGTGGATACGTTGACTTGAGTAGGGTGATCATTGCTTGGCACAACATGTGTTTCATGTGAAGTTTCTACTTTAAAATATTAATTAATAAAAATTAATTGCTTTTTTTCTTTAAAAACCTTTTATTTTGGCTATTTTAAATATTAATTATTTTACTTAATATACTATGCGGCCCTTTAAAATTGTGAATTTCTGAATGTGGCCCTTGCACGGAAAAGTTTGCCCACCCCTGCTGTAGAGTATGTGTCACCGAGACACAAGGAGGCATTCAATCCTTGGGAGATTGTGCAGGGAAAAAAAAGACAAAACTATTACCGAAACTCAAGGAATGGAGGAAGAAATATTGGAGAATTTAAGCTTTTCAAACTTGAAAGGAAGTGAACTTGTTCTCTAAAATATAGTCATGCAGACAAATTCAGGAGTACTAAATAATTCCCTAGAAATAGATTGAGCTTCCAGGTTAGAGATGGTGATAGTACCAGATTTGGGTACAACCATCAGTTATTATTTTTAGCAATGGTGAGCAGGACATAATTAGCCCTAATCAACCAAGTACACTTCTAGGAAAGTAGTAATTTTTTTTAAAGCAGCTTTTAGTTTGAACATCACTAAATTTCAAGGAAACAAGTGAGACACTAATCAGGTAGTTAGAAGTAACAATTTGGATTTACCTGCATTTGCATTGTTCAGATACCACTTTGATGAGGCTCAACAGCAATTTATTGCTCCAGCAAGTGTATATTTGCAACAGTTACATTTAGTTATCAGCATTACATGATTTCATTTGTGCGTTGAGACTCCAATGAGATGGAGATCTTATGGTACATTGGTAACCTTCCAGACTTTGGGCCCAGATGCTCTGGGTACAAGGCCCACTTAGCATTCACCGAAGGTGCTTTCATTACAGGAGGTATAATGGTAATGTCACTGGACCAGTAATCCAGCTAAGGACCTGGACAGGTGTGTTCAAATCCCACCATGGCAACTGGTGGAATTTAAATTCAATTAATACATCTGGAATTGTAATGGAAACTACCACCGGTTGTCATAAAAATCCATCTGGTTCACTAATGCCCTTTAGGGAAGGAAATCTGCATCTACCATCCTTACCTGGTCTGGCCCTGTCACTCCAGAACAGCAGCAATGGGACACTGCCCTCTGAAATGGCCTAGCAAGCCAGTCAATTCAAGGGCAACTAGGAATGGTCAGCAAATGCTGGCGTTGGCAGAGAAGCCCACATGAAGCATAATAAAAATAAAATTGATTGTCAGCCTAGAAATCCTTCCAATACACACGATGGCAGGCAGTTCAGGAGGTACAGATCCTGGTCAGCCATAATGCAGAAGGCAATAGCAAACCATTGCAGTACTTTGGCAAGCATAGACCAATCCAATGAAAGTCATGGTCGGCAATTGCTTCTTGGGGAATGGTACCTGACAGAGGAGGGTTAGGTTCATGCCTGTGCCTCAACCTTGATCACAAGTAAAATAATGTTGGATCTATATTTGGGTTCAGTGCAGGTTTATTATTTGCCCAATTTTTGCTACGTTCCTTTGAAGAGTGATTTTGGTTTTGCATCCACGAAACTGCGTACCTATTAATGGGAACTCACCATGTAAGAGGAATCAAAGAACCCATGTATCCTCAAACAAAGCAATCCTGAAGTAATGGGAGAAGACAAGCAAAAATGAAGAACTTCAGTAAATCAGTAAAGTAATGATACAGGACTGTGGTAACAAATTCCCTGCATGCCTGGGTTTTAAAAGATCTAGCAGCAGAGAGCAGATGCATGGCTTTGATCGTCTAGAAATCCTTAGATTCTAGAATGGTTCTCTTGGATTGGAAGGTAGCAAATATGCGTTTGATAAGGTTCCCCACGGTAGGCTATTGCAGAAAATACAGAGGCATGGGATTCAGGGTGATTTAGCAGTTTGGATCAGAAATTGGCTAGCTGATAGAAGACATAGGGTGGTGGTTGATGGGAAATGTTCAGACTGGTGTCCAGTTGCTAGTGGTGTACCACAAGGATCTGTTTTGGGGCCGCTGCGGTTTGTCATTTTTATGACATGGAGGGGGGCATAGAAGGATGGGTGAGTAAATTTGCAGATGACACTAAAGTCGGTGGAGTTGTGGACAGTGTAGAAGGGTGTTACAAGTTACAGAGGGACATAGATAAGCTGCAGAACTGGGCTGACAGGTGGCAAATGGAGTTTAATACAGAAAAGTGAGAGGTGATTCATTTTGGAAGGAATAACAGGAAGACAGAGTACTGGCCGAATGGTAAGATTCTTGGTAGTGTGGACGATCAGAGAGATCTCAGTATCCATGTCCATAGATCCCTGAAAGTTGCCACCCAGGTTGAGAGGGTTGTTAAGAAGGCGTACGGCGTGTTAGCTTTTATTGGTAGAGGAATTGCGTTTCGGAGCCATGAGGTCATGTTGCAGTTGTACAAAACTCTGGTGTGGCCGCATTTGGAGTATTGCGTGCAGTTCTGGTTGCCGCATTATAGGAAGGATGTGGAAGCATTGGAAAGGGTACAGAGGAGATTTACAAGGATGTTGCCTGGTATGGAGGGAAGATCTTACGAGGAAAGGCTGAAGGACTTGAGGCTGTTTTCATTAGAGAAGGTTAAGAGGTGACTTAATTGAGGCATACAAGATGATCAGAGGATTAGATAGGGTGGACATTGAGAGCCTTTTTCCTCAGATGGTGATGTCCAGCACGAGGGGACATAGCTTTAAATTGAGGGGAGATAGATATAGGACAGATGTCAGAGGTAGGTTCTTTACTCAGAGAGTAGTACGGGCGTGGAATGCCCTGCCTGCAACAGTAATGGACTCGCCAACACTAAACGCATTCAAATGGTCATTGGATAGGCATATGGACGATAAGGGAATAGTGTAGATGGGCTTTAGAGGGGTTTTAAAGGTCGGCGTAACATCGAGGGCCGAAGGGCCTGTACTGCGCTGAAATGTTCTATGTTCTATAACCCCCTATTTATGAGGAAGGAAGAAAATGAGAAAACATGGTGCTAGTTAGCCCATCAGCAGGAGGCAAAATGCTAGGATCGATTATTAGAGTTGCGATAACAGGGCACTGAGAAAAATAAAAATATATTATTGAGCAAAGTCAAAACAAGTTTAATAATAATCTTTATTAGTGTCACAAGTAGGCTTATATTAACATTGCAATTAAGTTACTGTGAAAATCCCCGAGTCGCCACACTCCAGCCTGTTCGGGTACACAGAGAATTCAGAATGTCCAATTCACCTAACAAGCACGTCTTTCAGGATTTGTGGGAGGAAACGGGAGCGACCGGAGGAAACTCACACACATGGGGAGAACATGCAGACTCCGCACAGGCAGTGACCCAAGCCAGGAATCGAACCCGGGACCCTTGGCGCTGTGAAGCAACAGTGCTAACCACTGTGCTACCATGCCACGTTTTTATGAAAGGGAAGTTATGTTTGACAAATCTGCTGGAGGTTACAAAACGAGTAGGATGAATTAGGGGGAACCATTGGATGGATTGCATTTGAATTTTCAAAAAAAATATTCAACAAGAAGTGATTCCACAAAATTGGGACTCGTGGGACTCAGGGTCTGGACCGTGGACTGGTTAATGAATAGAAATGGGGAGTGGGAACAATGGGACATTTCAGGTCAGCAGGCTGTAACTAGTGATGTATGGCATGGATAAATACTTCGGCCTCAGGTATTTACAATCTATATTAATGACTTAGATGAGGGGCTGAGTATAACATTCAAGTTTGCTGACAATACAAAAAGTTAGATGAGAAAGAAAGCAGTGAGGAGAACAGAAAGGAGTTGCAGAGGGATATGGGCAAGTTGGGTGAGGGGTGAGAAGTGACACTTGGAATACAATGTGAAGAATGATGTTATCCCCTTTAGTAGGGAAAACAAAAATACACTATTTTTGAATGGCGGGAAACAGGGGGATGTTTGCATTTGTGGGGGGCCTGGGAGACCTTTTATGTGAATCATAGAATGTTAACATGCAGGCAAATTGTATATTTGTATATTAACAGGAAGGCACATTGTATATTAATACAAGTTAAAAAGCAATTGGAATAGGAGCATGAATACGAGAGTAAAGGCAGTCTTACTACAATTATACAAGGATTGTTGAGCTACATCTAGAGTACTGAATATAGTTTTGATCTCCTTATCTCAGTAAGGACATACTTGTCCCAGTGCAAATAAAGTTCACTGAACTGAACCCTGGGATGAGAGAATTGTTCTATGAGGAGAGATTGAGTGGACTGGGTCTATATTCGGGTACACTGAGAGAATTCAGAGTGTCCAATTCACCTAACAAGCATGTCTTTCGGGACTTGTGGGAGGAAACAGGAGCACCCGGAGGGGCTAGTTTAGCACAGTGGACTAAACAGCTGGCTTGTAATGCAGAACAAGGCAGCAGCGTAGGTTCAATTCCCGTACCAGCCTCCCCGAATAGGCGCCGGAATGTGGCAACTAGTGGCTTTTCACAGTAACTTCATCAAAGCCTACTTGTGACAATAAGCGATTATTATTGTTCCCTGGAGTTTGGAAGAATGCAAAATGATCTGATGAAACATTAAAAAATTCTAAAGGAATACACATAGATGCTGAGAAATATTTTCCTTGAATGAGGAATAAAGAAAAACAGGGTCAGAGTCTCAAAATAAGGAGTTGGCCATTTAGAATGGAGATGAGAAGAAAACTGTTCCCTCAAAAGAGTTGTGAATCTTGGATTGAGAGCTGTGGATGCTCAAGAGGTCACGTACATTCAGAACGGATGCTAATTGATGAGTATTGAGGACATTAATGAACATGGGAATGGTAGAGGAAGGTGAAGTTGAGGAAGATGATCAGACATGGTGCTGTTGTATGCCAGTGCCGTCACCAAGGGAAAAACACTCTCTTCCTACTTCTAATTCTCTTGTTATGTTCAAACTGGATTTTTGAGAACAAAGTTTAACGTGTCGGCAATGGCATCTTTGAAAGAGAGACAGATAAATAATTTTGTTCCAGAACAGTGAACAGCTACATTGTGCTTTCACTTTGGTACAGGTATATAGAGCAATATACTAAATATTACACCAAATTTAGGTGGACAAAGAAATGCAGAAGTTCTTATCAGTGGAATTCATCTGATCAATCTTCACATTTAAATGAGTGGTTTTACAGGTAGAAATATTTACACTGGGGCGGCACGGTGGCGCAGTGGTTAGCACTGCTGCCTCAAGGTGCCGAGGACCCGGTTTCAATCCCGGCCCCAGGTCATAGTCCGTGTGGAGTTTGCACGTTCTCACCTTGTCTGCGTGGGTCTCAACCCCACAACCCAAAAGATGTGCAGGCTAGGTGGATTGGCCACGCTAAATTGCCCCTTAATTGGAAATATATAATTGGATACTCCAAATTTTTTTAAGAGAAAAAAAAAGAGAAAGATTTCCACTGGTCAGTGACTGCTATAGAAAGAAATTGTATAGCCCAACACATTTCTGTTAAAGTTCATCCCTCCTCTTAAAAATGCCAAGTTATTCTGAAACCTATGCTAACACTCCATCTGGTGATCACACAACTATATTCTAGTCCAATATCTTACAGTACAGTGGTAGTTTTCACAGTACTTAGCAATCACTTCCCATCTCCAACCAATGCCAACATGGCCAAATGCACAGCAAAGTGCAATTCTCAGCCATTTTTGCTTGATCAGCCGTGTCTAATTAGCTAATTAGGACACTAAAATTGGTTTCCATCCGCATGTTAGTGAGTGGATGGAAAAAATCATCCAAAATTTGCATTCCCAGTGATAGCCACTGAGCCCTACTAGGATGCTGCTCGTCATAAGGTCACGCTAGGTTGCTTGCACTTGCAAACACTGCTTCAACATAGTGTCAGGCTCGGCTTTGATCTCCACACTTCCCACAAACGGCCTTCTGACGCACAACCATGTCCAAGCTCTCACTTGTAAAATGGGACAGCCATCTTAAAAACAGTGTGCTTTCATATTGTGGTGTCATATGCATTATCAATTCTGCAGAAGTAGTGTTATTGTGGGAGTCAAGTTTCATTGTTCAATTGTGTTTCAGAACTTTTTCTTTGACCAAAGCAACAAGCAGCATGCCAAAATCCTCTGTCAGCAATTATTGCCAAGAAAGCCAATTAATTAAAAAATAAACAAAAAAATGGATGATAGCAACAACTGTTCCAAATCCACGGGATTAAATTTATATTGCAGAAATATGCTTCATAGGTTTGCCACTGTAAAACAGCAAAATATCAGTACAGAAGCCTAGAAATTGCTGCACTCTTGGGATTTATAATAGAATAATGTAAGAACACATTTGATCATTAAAGGCATATTATTTTTCAATATAAATGCATGCAACATCCCAAGTGAAAACTGTACTATGGAAATGGAATTGTTTAATTCCATCGCATTCTCCATCATTTTTCCATATAAAGTTTGAACAAACTAGAAACAGAATGTAGGCTTATCCAAAAGATCAAACATACAAAGCAGATTTCAAGATTAACTGAGCATTACTGCATGCATACAGCATTTGATCTGATATTTGATGATTTGAGTTCGTCTTTGTACTCACATTGAAAATAACCCACCTTCCCCTGCATAAAGTATAAATAATTAGATCACATTGTGGAAATCTGCTCTCACCACTAAATTTATAACAAGGTTGTAAATGTGCACATGTTTTATCTATGGACCTATAAATTATGCTCCCTGCAAATTAATTATAAATTTGCATTTGTTTAGAAGAAAGAACTGACAAATGTCTGAATTCCATATTGCTCAACTGTTTAGAGCTTTCCTGCAAGTTAAGCTCAGTGTTAGCCCTCACATATATTACTCCAGATATATCACTGGCGTTGGGGTACAGCGGAGGAAATATAAATCAAACTAGTAAAGGATACTTCGCTCAATATCAACTGTGGCTTGGTTATTTTACCATTTTATTAAGAATTCAAATGCAAATCAGCTGCAAATCTACATTAGAATCCAAACAAGAAACTGCAGTATAGTAAAGAAAGGCTTCTTGCACTATGTATGCTAAACTATTGAATACGAAGCTATGATTGTTTACATACAAAAGTGTATACATAAAAGAACATGGACCTCCCTAGTTGAAGTATCAAAGACTACAAGTTAACTCTAACCAACAAGTCATCATTCGCGTTATATTTAATGTTGCGACGAGGATATTTTAAAAATTAAGATAAAGAACTGAAAGGTATCAAAAACTACATTCTAAATATGTGTTCACTAAAATAAAAATGGAAAGAGATCAGAGATCCAAGGTAGACTTTTCATGGATAATGTTGTGGACATGTACATGTAACATCAAGCTGACCCTTATCCGAACCAAAGAGGCAAGATGGTGGCTTACAAGATACTCAACACCTTGCTGTCCGGTTTAGCTCACTTGGCTAAACGGCTGATTAGCGACGCAGAACAATGCCAGCAGTGTGGCTTCAATTCCCGTACCAGCTGAGGTTATTCATTAAGGTCCTGCCTTCTCAACCTTGCCCCTCTCCTGAGGTGTGGTGATCTTCAGGTTAAATTACCACCAGCCAGCTCTCCCACTCAAAGGGGAAAGCAATCTATGGTCACCTGAGACTATGGCGACTTTACCTTTGGGCTTGAAACATGGACAACTGACAGCTATCAAGTAAAGGTGGTTAACAATTACTATCTTCGTTGCGTGCAGCGCATGATGGGTATGTCCTGACAGGACAAAAATCATGAATGCAACGGTTCTCTCAAAGACAGGAATTACAGGTCTGTTAGCAATCATCAGAGCATAAAATTGGGATACCATTCTGCATTAAACTGGCAACTTTATTCAGAGGTCACGAGAGATGGCAGGTCTACAAAATTATGAGGGGCAGGTCTACAAAATTATGAGGGGCATAGACAGAGTGGATAGTCAAAGGCTTTTCCCCAGGGTAGAGGGGTCAATTACTAGGGGGCATAGGTTTAAGGTGCGGGGGGCAAGGTTTAGAGGAGATGAACGAGGCATGTTTTTTTTTTACACAGAGGGTAGTGGGTGCCTGGAACTCGCTGCCGAAGGAGGTGGTGGAAGCAGGGACGATAGTGACATTTAAGGGGCATCTTGACAAATACATGAATAGGATGGGAATAGAGGGATACGGACCCAGGAAGTGTAGAAGATTTTAGTTTAGACAGGCAGCATGGTCGGCACAGACTTGGAGGGCCGAAGGGCCTGTTCCTGTCCTGTATTTTTCTTTGTTCTTTGTAAAAAAAAAAATCAAATTGGTGCTGCTGGGCATATTAGGGTGGGGAAAATGCACATTATTCAAGCACAACAAAACCTATGTTCCAACAACATGACATTGACAATGAGTGACAAGACTGGAAGGAAGGGGATTCCTTTCCCCAGTGTTGATAGCTGTCATCCGGAGCTAAAATAATTCATCATTAAATAACAACAAAAAACTCTGCAACTCAATCACTTGGTGAGTAATTGAACCGAGCAAATCATCAGTTGTCAGTTATAATATCTCGATTGATTTCTACCAAGACCACAGTAGAATGGTATAATTAGCCTCCAGCATCATCATAATAATCATCATCTTAATAATAATAATAATCACTTGTCACAAGTAGGCTTCAATGAAGTTACTGTGAAAAGCTCCTAGTCGCCAAATTCCGACAAAAGGGGAGAAAAGGCAACCATGATGTGAATGTTCTGAAATTAAGCCCAGTCAAGCGTGTGGGTGGACATGGTCAGACCAGGTTACTAAGCCTCTGCAGTCTAATATCCCAGTACCACGGTGGAAAAATGAACCAACGGAAGTTAAAACTTGCATTCCAGCCTAGAGCCAGTTTAAGTGAGAATGCAAATGGAAACATATGTATCGATTTAAGACACAAGAGGGCTGAACATTTTAAAAGAACTCTTCAAAATAAAACATTGCCACCAGAGTTGTTTATTATCCAATGTATATACCAATAGATCAGACGTTAACAGACAACATGAAAGCAGAGAAATTTAGTTTATTCCGCTACCTGCCCTTTCGTCATATACTGAAATTCTTTCCATCAAATATTTGGCCATTTCCCTTGAAGACTGTACTGAATCTGAATTAATCACTCAGGCAGTACATTCCAAATCCTAACCATTCGTTGCGTAAAGAATGTTTTTCCTCATCTTGCCACTGGTTCACTTGCCAATCACCTTAGGTCTTTACCCAGCCTTCCCCCGAGATCCTGACCCTTCAACCACTGAAACAGTTTATCTTTATTTTCCTTATTTGAATCTTTCGTTGTCTAAACCTCTAGCAAATTTGGTCTCTGTTTTAAGGAAACCAACCCAATCTTCGCCAGTCTATTCACGTAAACGAAAGCATTCGACTGAAATCTCTTCCATATAATAATCTTTATTATTGTTACAAGTAGGCTTACATTAACCCTGCAATGAAGTTACTGTGAAAAGCCCCTAGTCGCCACATTCCGGCGCCTGTTTGGATACACTGAGGGAGAATTTGGAATATCCAATTCACCTATCAGCATATCTTTCGGGACTTGTGGGAGGAAACCAGAGCACCCGGAGGAAACACAGGGAGAACGTGCAGACTCCGCACAGACAGTGACCTAAGCCGGGAATCGAACCTGGAGCTGTGAAGCAAGTGCTAACCACTGTGCTACCATATCCTCACTAAAAATTTCCACGTCCTTTCTAATAACCGTGGTGCCCAGAATTGGGTGCAATACTCCAGTTAGGATCAAACTGGCGTTTTAAATAGCTTTAGACTCCAGACCCGCAGCAATGTGTTTGATTCTTAACTGCCCCTCAAGGGCAATTAGGGATGGGCAATAAATGCGGGCACAGCCTGCGACGCCCACATCCCATGAACGAATAAAAAATAGAAGCATAATTTCCCACCTTTTGTACTCTATCCCTCCTTTTTTTCAAAGCCTAGGATCCCATTTGCTTATTAACTGCTTTGTCAACCAATCCTGTCGCCTTCAAAGACTTGTGTACAAACACCTCCAGGTTCTCTCTCTTCTTGCTGACTCCTTAAAGTGGTGTTATTTTGATTGTACTATTGCTCATTATTCTTCCTACCAACTGACATTTTCCTGCATTGAATTTCAACTGCCATGTTGAACCCATTCTATGTCCTCTTGAAGTAGACCGTCTTCCTCACGATTGACTAACACTTCCAAGTTTTGCGTCATCTGCAACGTACAGAGTAGGCCAAGTATCATATTAATGTCCATCACAAAGAGCTTGGATTTCTTTACCTATGCAACTTGTAATGATGTTCTGGGGATTAAAAATTGAAGCAAAGCTTGAAAGGCTTGCTTGTTTTAATGTCGGTCGTGGAATTTGATCACAGTAAGTAAAATTATGGTTTTTGTAATAAACTTATGAAATCGACAAGATACCCCCTGAAGGATTTCAACAAAATTGAGTAAGGGAACAAAGTGAAACACAATTAATCAAACCTCAATGCACTAAACAACTGTCTTGGATAAACTGCTCTAAATCTTAGCATGTGCCAAGAAGTAGTTTACTTGTCTAGCCACACTCCTCCTCACCGTAACTGTAACCATTTATTGGCAAGACTCTCTGTTTGGTATTCAAGGCAACACCATTTCATTTGTATATTAGGATTTTTGATCGTTTTAAGCACAGGTCTTTAAAGCCGGGGAAACTTTCCAATTTAGTTTTAATTTGTTCCAACCTTCAAAATGAACCGTGCAAGCCAGAATCAACAACACAAAATTAGTGCTAGATTTTAAACAAGAAAAAAAGAGATTTTTGTAGAAGATTTTGAACAAAAAAGACAAGAAATTGAAAGAGAGAGAACATGAATACCCACACATGCAGGTCACCTTTAGATACAAATGTCTATTTAGTGCAGTGTTGCTGCCTATTAACAAACTGTCTGGAATGCCCATGTAAAAATACTGTATCAATGCCAAGTTGCACATAGTCCCTTAGGATGAAAGCCTGAGTGAATCTTGGCAGAGTTCAAACCCACGACTTTCTGGTCTAAATCCAATTTGGAACGGATTGAGCTACGCAGCACAGTAAAGGAGAGACGATGGGAAGAACAAAGGAAGGCAGGGAATGTAGAATTAAAAAGTGCTTTCATTTTTATTGCCAATTAAAGCTAAGTACTTTTATTGCACTGGACTAAAATCTTGCTTTTAACAATTAGTGTTTGCTCCACACGTTACTTTTAATGGTGATCAAAATGATCACAGTAAATTTTTGATGGCTTTTACTTTTAAAAAATAAATCAAATTTTAACGACAACAAATAATTTAAACACTGGAAACAATGATATGGCTGTTCGCACAAAGCTTAGTACATAGCAAGTTCCCCCCAAAAATAAAACTAGTTTTGCAGACCCCCTCACTACATCTACAGCCTTTGCTTATCGCTAGATGCCAGCAACACTTAAGGTACTGTACTGTAAGAATGCAAGCAACATGTCTGAAAACCAATACAGCTGGTTAATTTCATGAATTTGTGGTGAGTTTTTATTTTTTAAGCACTGCCCATGTGAGTAATAACATTGGCATCAGAGATGCAGGTAAGAGCAAGGTTTTTGATGTTGTGGCAACAGTATGTGATATTGTTCAAAGCCATCTTACACAGCATGAAGAATAAGTAATATCTATGCTAGAACAGTCAGCATTTATTGAGCTTTAGTGGTTTCTCCCCACATGGGTGGAGTACAGCCTCCACCCACACAGTGACTAAATAAAGGGTTAATAGGAGATGCCTGAACAACAGGGCCACACAACTTTCCTAGGTTCTGCAAAACAAAATCTACCAATTCATTGGAAACCTTTCAATAAAATGCAATAGGCATGGCAGAGGAAAGCAGCATAAGGCCACAAGGTGATTTATCAAATAGCATTCAATGATTTACTAGAATAGCAATTGCCTTCTAGCAGTTTCTTTTCTATTATTTTTGCCAATAATACTCTTTGAATTATCATTTTGAATTAGCATTAATACCCATTCATGTCACAATATACTTCATATCTTATTTTAAATTTTTTAACAGTTTAATGTGATTTTTTTGCGAAATCCATGCTTTAAAATTGCTAGTCGGTGGTTCATTACTCCCACCTTCCAGGGGAAACATAGCCGATGTAAAATGAACACACATACTCAGAGATTTTAAAAATATACATTTACAGCAGAGCTTTGCAACCCAGAGCAGCTTCGGTGATTCCTGGCTGAACAGGAATTACCACGCGCCCTTGCAAGCAATTCAATCTTGCTTTCCAGCCATTCACTTGGACTACATCACACTGTTTACAATCGTGGCATATTACTTGGCCCCAAGCTGAGCTTTGCATCCAATACCCCATCCATCACCAATACCATATATTTACCCTCCACAAAATAACCTACCTCCACGCATTCCTCACTGCATCAGCTTCAAAACACCTCTTCAAACCCATGTCTCCTGGCTAACCTCCACAGCCTATAAACTCCAACTCATCAAATCCCTGCTGCTTGCAGCACCACATCCCACTCATCCATCATCCCCCATCCTGACTGACCTACATTAGATTCGGTCTTTCAGCATTTTAAATTTTAAATTCCCATCCTGGTCTTTGCTGCCTCATGCCATTCCAGGTCTCGACGGACGAGCTCGTCCCTTAAGCCCGATCATCACCTCCCAATTTCTCCCGACGTTCATTTTCTCCTCTCTTCATCACTCAGCCCCCACCCTCCCCTTTTACTGGTGGAAGAGTTTTCAGCCACGTCAATCCCTCAGTCTAGTACACCCTCCTTAAAGTTCTCTACCTCTCCAATTCTTTTCCTCCTCATCACGTTTTCCCACCGCTACTTCAAAACCCAACTTTCCAAACTTCAGTCTCATTTCCCAATCTTTCCCTTCGTGCCTCACCATAGCTCCCTAACTTACCTCCATCTATAAAAAATGTGTATTATTTGTGTTAAAGGCACTACAGAAACGTACGCTGTTATTGACTGAGACCAGAGAAGAACTGCGGCCTGTACCTGCTGTATTGGTTCAGCGATACTGTCACTTGTTGCTCCAACTAGCCAGTAAGTAGCCAGGCACAGAGTTCCATCTATAAAGACCGATAGTGCAATAAATCTTTCTTTTTGAAGGATGTGGGTTTATGATTACAATACAAGATCAGCTGCACATTTCAAAGACAACTTATTGACAGCCGTCATTAGCAACATACACTCTGTTGGTACAGAAATGGACACAGTCACCTTAGTAGTGATTCCTTAACAATTTACCAACTGCTAAACTAACATTTTGCAATCTAGGTTAATGGGTTGTAAGGAGAAATACAATTCTATTCCAGTAAACACAGTAACTCAATCCAGATAAATGGCAAATACACCCACTCTTTGCCATTCCCAGCACAAGTTTCAGAATGACGTACGACTACATCAAGCTCCAGACACCCACTATCACACATAACAAACTGCAGTCTCAGTTAAAGCCACATTGACAGTGCCAGGATTACCTTGGTAACCCAGCACTCCCATTTTGCATGGCTTCTCTTTGATGCAGCCTGCGCTGATGACCATGAACTCTGTATGATACTCTTACTGGGGTCAAGAGTTAAATGCAATTCCCACACAGATTTATTATCTTACAAACAGAGTCTACCCTCCCACTAAAGCAAGTTTATAGCCTGAAATACACTAATTATACTCATAGAAAAATGCTTCTTTATTTGCAAGAACAGAGTTGTAATCTTTAACTCTTCAAGTCACAAAAGTTCAGACAAAATAGACGCATTAGTCCACATAGGGCTCTTCTGTGTGGCACTGCAATCTGTACCAAGCAGCAGCTAGTACTGTCACTGCACTGTCAGTGCAAGGCAGGTGGCACACTGACACGTTCAAACGCTTTGCCCAATATAGTCACACCTCATTAATCCAAGATTTTGAAGTGTCATATTAATTAGGTTACTGGATTTTCAAGGCTGCTCTGCTTATTAAAGTCAATTCACATGTGCAACTTGTCCCTTCTAGTTCTGTTAGGAAAGTTGAATTCAAGAACATATATGCTTAGTCTCAATATTCACCACTGAGGAAGAATCTCGCACCGTGTCACATATTTCCAGGTTATTTTCAACAACGCACAAAGCGTACAGTTTAACACCGCAATGAGCATGTTATGCTGTTGACTAAATACTAAAAGGCCATGATTACACAGTACACTGAAACGAACTTAAGTTCAAGATGCAATGATGTTTTGAAAGGAAGTTTTGAATTCTTATACCATTAGCTAACTATAGACATGCACACGTGTACACAGAATTAGTTTGAAAATGAAAAAGAGATTGACAGAAACAAACAAATCTTTGAAATATTGAACAAGAATTAGAAAAATGAGGGGGAAATCATAACAAGGAACAGAAAAAGTAAATATAATCTCGGAGATCAGAATATAAACATCAAAGTGTCTGCGTAAATCCTATGCAGTAAAAGTATTTCAACTTACAATACACATTACTAGCAGAGGGTGATTTGCAGTTCATCTCTAAATTTCCTCAGATGTTCAACAAAGCAAAGTAGGTTATCTGTTAATCAATAATGAAGTATTTACACAAATGTACTCCCAATTATTTTAGATCCCTAGCATACTGAGAAAATACATGTCACAGAAATACCACAGCCATTTTCTGGAAGCAGTAAGAAATGAGTTAATACAGGATTATGATATCAGTTTTTAGTTGTACTGTCCATTAAAGATATTGAACGCGCAAGCCCTTTAAAAAAAATGTAGATACATTTCAATAATTTATCACTGTTTCTTAAATAGTTGCTTACTAGATTTTAGAAACAGGTTACTTCCAGAATCTCCTCATTATTTGGACCTTTGTTAGTTTGCTAAAATTTCTTTTGAAATACACAATATTTTGTGCTCCTGCCAGCTCTATTAAACAGATGCTTCATCGTGGAGCTTCTTTTCCTCATTTCAAACTCAGCAACAAGTGCAACACCAAGACCTGATTTCCCCAGTTCCAGTGCTACACTGGTATGAAGGATTTCCTCACTCCACTCACTGGTACAAAAATATAAAAAGACAAGAATCTCTTCCTGGAGACACGTGCTTTTGGCATATCTGGCTGAAACTCACCAGCACTACTTAGATATCCTACTTACTGTATGACTCCTCCTGGAGTCTTTAACTCAATTCTGGAACAGCGTGAGCTGTTGTCAGACATTAGGTGATACTTTTGCAAAATGTGTGCATCATCTCTGATTTTCAAAACGTGTGAAATAATTCTAATACTTTGAGCAGTGAAGTTAGCAATCACACCAATAAAAGTTAAAAAGAACATACCCTAATTCATAACATTACACTACATGCCATACGTACATATTAAATAACCCTAAATGAAGTGATTCACAGAACAATTTCACAGTAGGCTGAATCATTTTCTCTCGAGCCAGAAACAAGCTGTTCTCTACAGCAGCAAGCTTGATCAAAGCTCTGAGGATTTGAGTGGAATACTGGTATTACACCTTCATCCACACATTTTTGCTCATCCAAAATAGATGATTTTTGTTTACTCCTGCCACAGGAGCAGTTCACAAAGGGATCGTAATGTTTTTTTTTAAAAAGCAGCCTACCTTTCAAGCAACTACTCTTTTACCAAATTTGCAGGAAATAGATTAACCACGCAATTCCAAGATTATGTATCCACTTCTGAGAGTAGGATTCATCAGATGACCCATAAAATTGCCTTCAAGCTGACATCAATGGGAGTTACAACCAAGTAAAAGATTCGCTGGGGTACAGCTCATGTCACGCTTTAAAAGGAATGATCATCTTGATTTTTCATCTGACAATTAGATATGAACTGAAGCTAATGGGAGTTGGAGATAAATGTGATCAGAAATTCTACTCATCTACAAAAGTAGTGTCACGGTTATATTAGTAAACTCCCAAGCTTCCAAAATTCATTTTCCATTCTAAAAGTTAATGCTAACTCTTGTCTGCATTTAAAGACAGTTAACCACCAAGATCTTACAACATTGGCCCCTACTGCGTGTCCATACTACCCTCCTAACCTTACAGCACACTACATAGGGCCGTCCCAGACTCTGTCACCTCAAAACTATAGTACTATAGCAATCTACATGGAAGTGTTTAGCCAAGGTTAAACACAGAAATATGAAGGTTGATTCTCTGGCCAGGTGCACCAGCAGCAAGTGGTATTCGCAGAGAACGATGGACCCTCAGCCCCGATTTTCTGTTGAGTGTTTTTAATGGATGGAAAAAAAAATCAGACCATCCCATGCACTCCCTGCGATGTACCGAAGAAGAGCATCCAGCCTTACAATCGGGCTTATACACTCTATAACTGATATTCTGACGATGTTTTTAACTTTGAAAGAGCACAGACAAACTATTCTTCCGTTGTACATCTAAGTTCAATGGCCAGATCTGTAGGAGGACTCCTGAACATTTGAGTTCAACAACTTACCATCCAGGTAATACCTCTCATTCTAGAAAACCAGACACGGGAGCCAAAGGCCAGCATGCTTAGAGAGAATAGCATCCAACATCAATTGAAACACATGCAGAGCAGCACGGTGGCACAGTGGCTCGATCCCGGCCCAGGTCACTGTGTGGAGTTTGCACATTCTCCCCGTGTCTGCGTGGGACTCACTCCCACAACCGAAAGATGTGCAGAGTAGGTGGATAAGCCACGCTAAATTGCCCCTTAATTTTTAAAAAAAAAGCATACAAACGCACTGAGATCACACTCGGGAACTATAAAACTTGGTGAACTCAAATTACTTTGAATCTGAGAACACTGGTTCTCAAAGTGTAGTCCATGAGGTCCCTCCAACTGGTCAAAAATTTAAGTGAATGTGCAATGCTGTGGCCAAGGTGATAAGGAGAAAAGAGGCATGAACTTTCATCCCAACTCTCAAGCGATATCTCACAACTTGATCAGCTCCAGTGTTTGACACGAGTAGTCATAATAGCTAGATTCAATATTGAACACTTGTGGGGTGAAAACAAAGAGGAACCAGCTGAATGAGACTGAAGCTCTCCAGCCTGGAGCCAGACATCTCGTTACTATCTGATCAAAATACATGCGAGAACACCACCCACCAGGTACGCGGTACATACTCGTGCAACCCGATCAACGTGGTGTACCTCATACGCTGCAGGAAAGGATGTCCCGAAGCATGGTACATTGGCGAGACCATGCAGACGCTGCGACAACAGATGAACGGACATCGTGAGACAATCGCCAGGCAGGAATGTTCCCTTCCAGTCGGGGAACACTTCAGCAATCAAGGGCATTCAGCCTCTGATCTCCGGGTATACATTCTCCAAGGCGGCCTTCAGGATGCGTGACAACGCAGAATCACCGAAAATAGTTTACATAGAACATACAGTGCAGAGGGAGGCCATTCGGCCCATCGAGTCTGCACCGACCCACATTAAGCCCTCACTTCCACCCTATCCCCGTAACCCCTCCCAATCTTTCTGGACACTACAGGCAATTTAGCATGGCCAATCCACCTAACCTGCACGTCTTTGGACTGTGGGGGGAAACAGGAGCACCCGGAGGAAACCCATGCAAACAAGGGAAGAACGTGCAAACTCCGCACAGACAGTGACCCAGCAGGGAATCGAACCTGGGACCCTGGTGCTGTGAAGCCACAGTGCTATCCACTTGAGCTACCGTGCTACCGAACAGAAACTTATAGCCAGGTTCCGCACACATGATTACGGCTCCAACCGGGACCTTGGATTCATGTCGCATTACATTCGCCCCCCACCATCTGGCCTGGGCTTGCAAAATCCTACCAACTGTCCTGGCTTGAGACAATCTCTGGATCTGTAAAGACTTAATTACCTGCAAATGCTCACATTCAAAACATTGTCTTGCATCTTTGACTCTGTCTGTCTGTATATATAAAATATGTTTCTGGAACCTATTTCTTCATTCACCAGAGGAAGGGGGTAATGCTCCGAAAGCTAGTGATTTGAAACAAACCTGTTGGACTTTAACCTGGTGTTGTAAGACTTCTTGCTGTGATCAAAATAAATGCCATTCTTCTCATTAATTCTGAGGTGCTCTTCTGTGAAAAGTAGCAATTGAAAGGAGGTCCGGTGAGACCAGTAGGTAGGCCAAAGGGGGTTTTGCCCCACCCAAGTGGGTTGTGGGCAAAACAAAAGTTGAGAACCAATGTCCTAGAAGTATTTTTGTTTTATATCGGAACAGGATGTGGCCACTTAGCCCCTCGAGCCTGCCCCATCATTCAATGAGCTCACAGCTGAATTGCAAACTAAATCCATAAACCCACCTTTGCTGCATATCCCTTAATATATTTGATTAATCTATCAATCTGTTTTAAAATTAACTGATCTTACGTCATCTGCTTTTTTCGGCAGAGATTTTCAAACTTCCTACTGTACCACACTTGATCCAGCATTTCCAATTTTAATCCTGAAAGCCTGGGTCCAATTTTTAGGCTCTGCTACCCAACCAGAGTTCTACTAAATCTGTTCAATATCTTCAAACCTTCAAATCAAACACCTTTTATAGAATACAAACCTAGTATTTCCTAGTAATTTAACCCTTGGTGTCCAGCTACCATTCTGGTACATCTACGCTGCATACCTTCCAAGGCCAATATATCCTTCCTATGATATGGCACTCAGAACTGCTCACAATACTCCAGATGTGGTCAAAAAGAGCTTTGTGTGGCTGAAAACAGGACTTCAACTCCTTTGTATTCTAGTCCATCAGATTATGAAAGCCAGCATTCAATAGCAATTTTGATTATCTTCTGCATTTGTGACATGCCACCTTATTGATCCATGTACGGGGGAAGGGACCGTAAAACTCTTTCACCATTTCAAAAGCATTCTGGTCTGACCATCTGAAATCCAAAGTAGGTAACCTCAAATGTTCCTCCACCGAAATCCATTTGCTACACTTTTGCCCATTTAATCAATATTCATCAATGTCATTGACTTTTTAATCACGTTATAATTTAATGGCAATCAGATTGTTGACTGGGTGATGGGTATTTGCACACCTATAAATGGGGAGACCATTTGTTAATTTGTTTTAAGTTTCACCAAAAAAAAGTATAAATGAGGATTGCTACTTGTTTGCTCAAATGAGTAGAAATGCAGATAGCTGGGACACTAGTACTGTGAGCAGTTTTGGGCCCTGTATCTAAGGAAGGATGTGCTGGCCTTGGAAAGGGTCCAGAGGAGGTTCACAAGAATGATTCCTGGAATGAAGAGCTTGTCATATGAGGAATGGTTGAGGACTCTGGGTTTGTACTCGTTTTTTAGAAGGATGAGGGGGTGATCTTATTGAAACCTACAGGATACTGCGAGGCCTGGATGGAGTGGACGAGGAGAGGGCGTTTCCACTTTTAAGAAAAACTAGAACCAGAGGACACAATCTCAGACTAAAGGGGCGATCCTTCAGAACAGAGATGAGGGGGGAATTTCTTCAGCCAGAGGGTGGTGAATCTGTAGAACTCTTTGCCGCAGAAGGCTGTGGAGGCCAAATCACTGAGTGTATTTAAGACGGAGATAGATAGGTTCTTGATTAATAAGGGGATCAGGGGTTATGGGGAAAAGGCAGGAGAATGGGGATGCGAAAATATCAGCCATGATTGAATGGCGGAGCAGACTCGATGGGCCGAGTGGCCTAATTCTGCTCCTATGTCGTATGGGCACTCGTGGGTTGCAGTAGCACTGACCATGAACTAAGTTAAAATGCTGTCTCCATTAGCTTTGTATTTGATTTAACTTCACCAAACGGCGTAGATCCAGAACAACGATCAACAAGGTAAGCAACCGGGCAGCCCGGTGGCGCAGTGGTTAGCATTGCTGCCTCACGGCTCCAAGGTCCCAGGTTCGATCCCAGCTCTAGGTCACTGTCTGTGTGGAGTTTGCACATTCTCCCCGTGTCTGCATGGGTTTTGCTCCCACAACCCAAAGATGTGCAGGCTAGGTGATTGGCCATGCTAAATTGCCCCTTAATTGGAAAAATGAATTGGGCACTCTAAATTTATTTTTTAAAAACAATGTAAGCAACCTATGTGTCTTTGGAAAATTTGGATATCTGGCTTTATATCACATCTAAGTAGTTAACAAATACAATAAATAGTTGAGGCTCAACACAGATCCTTGAGGGTCACCATAGTATCACCTGCAAATTAGATCACCAGCCATTATCCCTACTCTCCATCTCTTGCCATTCAATTAATTACCTTACCAACTCAACAACTTAATTGCAATTCCGAGGTTTTTCAACTTCAGTAATTCTATAGGCATTCCGGTGTCTATCACTATATCAAAAAAATAAATCACATGTGCCAGGTATGACCTTTCATTCCAGAAATGCTCCATTAAAAAAAACCATTGAACAAAATATGATTCAATTATCATGCAATGGGAATTCTTTATGCTTTCTCCAATTTTCTTCCATTCCTCTCACTGGGCTACATTTCAGTGCCTCAAGCAGGAGAGTATTATTGGACTGTTTATTTTTCTGCGAGCAACTCAACAGATCATTAAGTACATGGGAAGAAAAGGGAATAAAAGAAAATACATAATAGGGCAACACAAGATACACAATGTAACTACATAACACCAGCATCGGGTGAAGCATACTGGGGTGCAGTTTAATGAGGTCAGTCCATAAGAGGGTCGTTTAAGAGTCTGGTGACAGCGGGAAAGAAGCTGTTTTTGAGTCTCTTTGTGCGCGTTCGCAGATTTTTGTATCTCCTGCCCGATGGTAGAAGTTGGAAATGAAATGAAATGAAAATCGCTTGTCACAAGTAGGCTTCCAATGAAGTTACTGTGAAAAGCCCCGAGTCGCCACATTCCGGCACCTGTTCGGGGAGGCTGGTACGGGAATTGAACCCACGCTGCTGGCCTTGTTCTGCTTTACAAGCCTGCGGTTTAGCTCACTGTGGGTAAGTCAGAATGAGTAAGTTAGGTGGGAGGGGTCTTTGATTATGCTGCCCGCTTTCCCCAGGAAGCGGGAGGTGTAGATGGAGTCAATGGATGCAGAGGCAGGTTCGTGTGATGGACTGGGCTGCATTCACGACTCTCTGAAGTTTCTTGCAGTCTTGGACCAAGCAGTTGGCATACCAGGCTGTGATGCAGATTATTCATGTATGGAGGCTTGATTGTGTGCACTGGAAGACTGGTCTAATTGTGGAGATGCGCACAGCCAGGCCCAATACTGTCCTCACCAGGAATCCATATATTAGCAATCAATTAGCTAATTTTCTCCAGAGTCATATTTCCATTACAATCAAAATACTCAGGTCTTGCAATGTATACACACATATTAGAAAACATATTGTATTGAGAAATAATTATACAGCTTAAATCAAGTTTACGTCATTGCTCTCCGTGGTATGAATACTCGCTTAAGCACATTGCATTCAAACCGTAATTCTAAACCCAAATTAACATTGCATTGCTTCTGTTAAATTTCTATATCACATGGTTCAGTGTTCTTAACACCTATGAAGAACAGCTTGCTGATCAGTCTGTTCAGCAAGAGTGTTTCGACCATAATTCCATTAACAAGTTTATTTTCTCCCCCCCTCGAATCAGTTGAAATCTCACATCTTGGTTCAGATGGGCTCAGCAAGATCACTGCAGGATTTATACTGCATTCAAAGGCAGACTGCTTCCTTCAAAAGGGCACAGGATCCATCAGGATTCTGACGGATGGAATGCTTCACCAGGGCACTTGAGAAATCGCCATTTCCCACATGGCTGCTCCAGCCACGTCTGTTAAAGAACTGTTTCCAATTGCGTAGCATCATGTCGTATATACTTTTTTTTTTATAAAAGTAAAATATTGTGGATGGGTGTACTGTGTTTTATAAAACCTGCTGGAAGAAGATTGCTCAAGAAGAGATCATTCATGTATATTGGCTGGTTTAGCTCAGTGGGCTAGACAGCTGGTTTGTGATGCAGAACAAGGTTAGCAGCGCGGGTTCAATTCCCGTACCAGCCTACCCGAACAGCACCGGAATGTAGTGACTAGGGGCCTTTCACAGTAACTTCAGACTTGTGATAATAAAGGGTTATTATTATTGACAGGAGCATTTGATTTTCCCCTCAAGTAACCATGTGCCATGGGGTTGGGTAGCTCAATTGGCTAGATGGCTAGCCTGTGATTCAGAATAAGCACCAACAGCATAAGGTGCAATCCTTGTTCCAGCGGTGGTGAATTTGGAGCCTATCTCTTGACCCTGCCCATAGTAAAATAGCAACATAAATAATGGTTCAACACCCTTGAATAAGCGAGGATGCTACCCCACTCTCAACCCCACCCCCCACAACTCCCCAAAGTGAGGACACCCCGCTATGGGTTCGCTAAGGCCTTTTCAGGCTTCACCACAACTCCTTTCATATCCCACCCTTCCAGGACCCAGACCCCTCAACCCACTAACCTTCCACCAGAGGCCTCTTCATATCCACCCTTCATCTCGCCCCCCACGCTTCACCCATCCCTCCTTTCATGGGCATGACCCCCCCTCAGGCACTGACCCTTGGCAGTGCCACCCTGGCACCCAGCATCCTGGCAGGGTTCCTGCCAGCACCATCCAGGCACCTTGGCAGCACCAGCCCAGCAGTGCCAAGGTGTTCGGGTGCTGTGGGGAGAGCCAGGGTGCCCCTCTGCCCTGTCCCTGACCACACAGCAACCTCCAATGACCTGAAGAACCCCCCCCCCCAGGTGCCATTCCACCTGGTCCTCGTGTAGACCAGCACTAAACGGCATCCGGCAGGGCTCTCCCTGGGTAGGCAGATAGATGCTTGGAGCCAGTTAGATCTGGTGTCAGCACAGTTAAGTAGGTTCTTAAACCCACTTGGCCGTGCAAGACTGATCATAAAGCCTCACAGGGTTGTCGGGAAGCCGGGGGAGGCCTCCCTTGCCCGGCATCCACCGGCCACGTCGCACTCAGATTCCAGTGGGGCGTGGCCGCTAGCTCACACCCTATGTGTTTCCCTTCTATGACGATCATGTTAATGAAGGAAAAAAAGGTACCTTGCATTCTCATTTCCCCTTATCTCTACTGCTCAAAAATTAAGAGCCTGCGCAAAAATGAAGTATAAATGCTGCAAAATGACAAAAATCAAAAAGCGTGTGCAACAGCTCATCGATGTGGGGAGGCTTTTGACACTTTTCTTTTGAAGTATAATTGCAAAGTTTATTGGTCAGCAGCCCATGTTATCAGAGCTGTGCCCCAATATCAGTTCGAGACATGTAGAGTACAGCAAGTGCGAACAGCATAAACAGGAGACCATTTCCAATACCAAAAAGGCATTTTTGTCATTTGCTACTCAAAGGTTTACATGCATTACACTTATAGCCACTTGCCTGTTTTTGAAAAGGTTACTACATAATGTTACTCCAACAGTGCCTCCATTTTTAAATCGTCATGGTGGCAGTCAAGGCGGCCAAGCGCCAGAGACATAGTGGTTAGCACTGTCACTTCACAGCGCCAGGGTCCCAGGATCGATTCCCGCTTGGGTCACTGTCTGTGCGGAGTCTGCACATTCTCCCCGTATCTGCATGGGCTTCCCCCAGTGCTCCGGTTTCCTCCCACATGTCCCGAAAGACAAGCTTGTTAGGTAATTTGGCCATTTTGAATTCTGTGTGTCCCCGAACAGGCGCCGGAATGTGGCGACTAGGGGATTTTCACACTAACTTCACTACAGTGTTAATGTAAGCCTACTTTTGACAATAATAAAGATTATAATTAAAAGGTGGTGGTGGCAGCAGTGTCAACAGAGGCTCAAAGCAGCTGTGCAGTGATCCACCCCACACCCGACAATCAGGTCAGAGAGGGGTCCAGAGGGGAGGCCAGTGACTGCCCAAGGTGTACAAGCGCCCTGGTCATTTGAAGGGATGTCAAACAGCATGTGCCGTAGGAGGCTCCGCTTCAAACAAGGGGACGGTGCGGCACCAGTGCCATATCCTTGCAAACTTGGCACGATGTGGACTAGAAGGCTACCTGCTCCCAGTGCCGGTCAATGTCACCACAGCTCTGAACTTTTACGCCTCAGGTTCATTCCAGGGCTCGAGCAGGGAATTGAGTGGCATATCCCAACCAACAAGTGCATTCGCGAAATCACAGATGCCCTGTTTGCCCGGGCAGTTGACTATATAAACTAATGTCCTTTAGGGAAGGAAATCTGCCATCCTTACCTGTTCTGGCCTACATGTGACTCCAGACCCATAGCAATGTGGTTGACTCTTAAACGCCCTCTAACATGGCCTAGCAAGCCACTCAAGTTGTATTCAACCACTACGAAAACACAAAAAAAGGAATGACCGTAGAATTTACAGTGCAAAATGGAGCCATTTGACCCATCAAGTCTACACCGGCCCTTGAAAGAGCATCTCTACTCAAGTCCGCACCTCTACTTAAGTCCACACCTCCACCCGCTTCCCATAACCCAGTTACCCCACCTAACCTTTGGACACGACAGGAAATTTAGCATGGTTAATCTGCACATCTTTGGGCTGTGGGAGGAAACCGGAGCACCCGGTGGACACCACACAGAGACAGGGAGAACATGAAGACTCCGCAGAGACAGTGACCCAGGCCGGGGCCCTGCCATTGTGAAGCAACAGTGCTAATCACTGTGCTATCGTGCCGCCCAATGAAACCAGACGACCACCCGGCATTGAACCAGGCAGTGGAAACGACAATGGCAAACCCAGTCCGTCAACCTGCAAAGTCCTCCTTACTAATATCTGGGGGCTTGTCAAGTTGGGAGAGCTGTCTCACAGACTAGTTAAGCAACAGCCCGACAGTCATACTCACAGAATTATACCTTACAGACAATGTGCCAGACACCACCATCACCATTCCTGGGCGTGGAATGCCCTGCCTGCAACAGTAGTGGACTCGCCAACACTAAACGCATTCAAATGGTCATTGGATAGACATTTGGACGATAAGAGAATAGTGCAGATTGGCTTTAAAGGGGTTTCATGGTCGGCACAACATCGAGGGCCGAAGGGCCTGTACTGCGCTGTAATGTTCTATGTCCTGTCTCACCGGCAGGACAGACCCAGCAGAAGTGGTGGCACAGTGGTATACAGTCGGGAGGGAGTTTCCTGGGAACCTCACATTGAATCTGGACCGCAGGAAGTCTCGTTGCTTCAGGTTAAACATTGGGCAAGGAAACGTCCTGCTGATTACCACATACTGGCCCACCAGCAGCTGATAAATCAGTATCCATGGTGAACCACCACTTGAAGGAAGCACTGAGGGTTGCAAGGGCACAGAATATGCTCTGGTGAGGGACTTCAATGTCCATCACCAACAGTTTGGGGCAGCAAGGTAGCATGGTGGTTAGCATAAATGCTTCACAGCCCAGGGTCCCAGGTTCGATTCCCGGCTGGGTCACTGTCTGTGTGGAGGTCTGCACGTCCTCCCCCTGTGTGCGTGGGTTTCCTCCGGGTTGCTCCGGTTTCCTCCCCACAGTCCAAAGATGTGCGGGTTAGGTGGATTGGCCATGCTAAATTGCCCGTAGTGTCCCTAATAAAAGTAAGGTTAGGGGGGGGGTTGTTGGGTTATGGGTATAGGGTGGATACGTGGGTTTGAGTAGGGTGATCATGGCTCGGCACAACATTGAGGGCCGAAGGGCCTGTTCTGTGCTGTACTGTTCTATGTTCTAGTTGCTCGGTAGTACCCCCACAGACTGAGCTGGTAGGGTCCTAGAGGACATAGCTGCCAGACTGGGATAGCAGCAGGTAGTGAGGGAACCAACAAGAGGGAAAAACATACCTGACCAATCTACCTCCTTCATATGCATCTGTCCATGACGGTGCTGGGAGAAGAGACCCACAGTCCTTGTGGAGACAAAATCACGTCTTCACATGGAGGATACCGTCCATCGTATTGTGAGACACTACCACCATGCTAAATGGGATAGACTTTGAACAGATCTACCAACTCAAGACTGGGCATCCATATGGCGCTGTGGGCCATCAGCAACAGCAGAAATGTATTCAACCACAATCTGCAACCCCATGGCCCGGCATATTCCCCAATCTACCATTACCACCAAGCCAGGGGATCAACCCTGGTCCATGAAGTCTGCAGGAGAGCATGCCAGGAGCAACATCAGGCATACCAAAAAATGTGGTGTCACCCTGGTGAAGCTACAACACAGGACTACCTGTGTGCCAAACAGCATAAACAGTAATAGACAGAGCTAAGCGATTCCACAACGAACGCATCAGATCTAAGCTCTGCAGTCCTACCACATCCAGCCATGAATGGTGGTGGACAATTAAAAAACTCACTGGAGGAGGCTCCACAAATATTCCCATTCTCAATGATGGAAAAGTACATTCATTTTTGTCAATCTTTTTCTCTTTACATACCTATAGAAACTATTAATCAGTTTTCATGTCCCCCGCAAGCTTACTTTCATATTGTATTTTCCCCTTCTTAAACAATCCCTCGATGTCCGCCTTTTCTGAAATTTAAACTGTTCCCAATCCTCAGAATCTATTGCTTTTGCTTGCTAATTGGTATGCCTCTGCTTTGAATCTAATACCATCTCGAAATTCTGCTATACAACAGATGATCAGCAGTAGTTGCTCTTTACTGAAGTATGGAAATTACTCTGATCTGCGAAGCTTGCTGATTTTCACTTTTACCCACCCCACTTCGTTGCCGCTGCCCCCCCCCCCCCCCCCCAAAGCTGTAAGGAACACAAACTTAACATCCTCCCACTTCCATTGCAGTCTTGTCACATGGTGTGCATGGCCAAAACACAGGTTGTAAATCCATTCACTCATTTATTACTGCCCAATAACCTTTTAACAAATGCAACAGATCCCTTTCATAAACTGAAGAAGGCCCAGATTCTTTAGTTCAGTCAATGAATGGCAATCATAAAGAAACAGCTGAAGTACTGTTCATTGTGTGTATTCCAAACGATTGTCCACAACCTTGCTAAATATCAAGGAACAAAATTCAGAACGGGCTTGGATGCTCATAATGCCAGGCAAATTTATGGGGTTAATTAAACCTGAAGCAAAGGATGTTAAGTGGTCTGCTACAAATTCCTCAAAGTGGTTTTGATGCTAAAGCTCAGACGTTTGCATAGAGCAGGATACGCAACAATTTGGGGACTGGGGAATAATACACAAAATTGCAACTGTTCCAAGAGTGGTCTAATACAAAAGCTACGCTACGCTATTCCAATTAGGCTTTTACCAATTGCGCAGGCAAGTTCCCAAGCATAACTTGTTTTACATTACATCCTTCTCACCATTGTTCCAGAATGTATTAAGTTTTAAACCACCATTCAACTTTCACCTTTCCCTGGGCCATAATTTAGATTCCAGCTTTGAATGTCACGATCTCAGATCCAGATCGTCAGAGTTGCCACCTGGCATTTCAGCCCTTGCATTACCCCAGTCCCTGGCCCAAATGTTTCCAGCTCCCCACCCCCCCAATTTTGGAAGATTCTGATGTGGGAAATACAAGTGAATCTACATTTTATTATTTATCTTGTTTCCTCTTTCTGAAGACAGAGGTGTCCATGAAGTATGGGGATTTTCTCAAAAGCCAAGGTATCAGTATAGTCCAGTGTTAATAGCTCATAGTTGTTCCTGTTATGGATTCTGGGTTACCGCAGTGCTTATTTCTTTTCAGCCGTCGGTGACTATAGCATTTGCACATGCAACAAGATGTCTGAAATCGCAAATAATGAGAAACGGTGGTAGGAGAGAGATTATAAATAAAATGGAATGAGAAAAATACAAGGAACGTGAGAATGAGGAAAGATGAGGGGGGAAGAGAAAGATGAGAAGGAAAAGGTGAGATATCCCATCAATTTATATTGCACTGAAAGATTCAGTCTTGCTTCTACTTCACAGCAAGGCAAGTGTGAACCATGTTTTTTCAGATTATAATAAAACTGGGAAAGGTACAACACGTGCTGCTGTCCACCCTAACTCCAGTGCAATATTAAAATAATGCAAAATAACTGATGAGTCGGCTCTTTTTAATTATTAAAATAGGAAAATATGGCAGTTCCTCGTTAGTATAGTGGTTAGTATCCCCCACCTGCCACGCAGGAGACCAGGGTTCAATCCCCGAGGGGGAGTTTGTACCTAGCCAGAAAAACAAAAATATGAAAATACTGTTAACAGCAATCTATCAGACCTGGTTTTAACTTTAACGTTTTGTTTAGCTGGCTTTGCACCAGTTTTTTATTTCTGGGAAGGATGTTCTCCATCCTTCCGAATGTGCAACATTCTCTGCCACATGATTTTTGATAGGCAATTGGTTGAAAGCACGTCTTGGGAGTTTCCAGGAGGTACATCTTATTTGTGGTAACAGCAATGGAAAAATTACACGCACTCAGAACAATCACAACAGCAAGGAGGGATTAAATCAGAGAGAGACCATCTGATGATTAGCTTGCCATTTTTAAACCATGAACATTCTTTGGCATGAGGAGACTGGCCAATTAAGCATACAAACTTGCAATTGAAAATTTAGACTTCCCAATTCTGGCAGCCCTAGTTTCAAGCACATAGCGGCAGCACGGTAGCACAGTTGCTTCATAGCTCCCAGTTCGATTCCCGGCTTGGGTCACTGCCTGTGGGGAGTCTGCACGTTCTCCCTGAGTTTGCATGGGATTCCTCTGGGTGCTCCAGTTCCTTCTCAGTCCAAAGATGTGCAGGTTAGGTGGTTGGCTATGCTAAATTGCTTTTAGTGTCCAAAAAAGGATAGGTGGAGGTGTGGGGGCAGGGTGGAGGTGTGGTGGGAGGGTGTGGGGGGGGGGGGGTGGGGGGTGTGGGGGGGGGGGGGGGGGGGGGGGGGGGGGGGAGGGGGGGGGGGGGGGGTGGGGGGGGGGGGGGGGGGGGCAGGGTGGAGGTGTGGGGCAGGGTGGAGGTGTGGGGGCAGGGTGGAGGTGTGGGGGCAGGGGAGGTGTGGGGGCAGGGTGGAGGTGTGGGGGCAGGGTGGAGGTGTGGGGGCAGGGTGGAGGTGTGGGGGCAGGGTGGAGGTGTGGGGGCAGGGTGGAGGTGTGGGGGCAGGGTGGAGGTGTGGGGCAGGGTGGAGGTGTGGGGGCAGGGTGGAGGTGTGGGGGCAGGGTGGAGGTGTGGGGGCAGGGTGGAGGTGTGGGGGCAGGGTGGAGGTGTGGGGGCAGGGGGAGGGTGGGGGCAGGGTGGAGGTGTGGGGGCAGGGTGGAGGTGTGGGGGCAGGGTGGAGGTGTGGGGGCAGGGTGGAGGTGTGGGGGCAGGGTGGAGGTGTGGGGGCAGGGTGGAGGTGTGGGGGCAGGGTGGAGGTGTGGGGGCCGGGTGGAGTGTGTGGGTGCAGGGTGGAGGTGTGGGGGCAGGGTGGAGGTGTGGGGGCAGGGTGGAGGTGTGGGGGCAGGGTGGAGGTGTGGGGGCAGTGGTGAGGTGTGGGGGCGGGTGGAGGCTTGTGGGGGCAGGGTGGAGGTGTGGGGGCAGGGTGGAGGTGTGGGGGCAGGTGAGGTGTGGGGGCAGGGTGGAGGTGTGGGGGCAGGGGTGGAGGTGTGGGGCAGGGTGGAGGTGTGGGGGCAGGGTGGAGGTGTGGGGGCAGGGTGGAGGTGTGGGGGCAGGGTGGGAGGTGTGGGGCAGGGTGGAGGTGTGGGGCCGGGTGGAGGTGTGGGGCCAGGGTGGAGGTGTGGGGGCAGGGTGGAGGTGTGGGGGCAGGGTGGAGGTGTGGGGGCAGGGTGGAGGCTGTGGGGGCAGGGTGGAGGTGTGGGCAAGGGTGGAGGTGTGGGGGCAGGGTGGAGGTGTGGGGGCCAGGGTGGAGGGTGGGGGCAGGGTGGAGGTGTGGGGGCAGGGTGGAGGTGTGGGGGCAGGGTGGAGGTGTGGGGGCAGGGTGAAGGTGTGGGCTTAGGTAGAGTGCTCTTTCCAAGGGCCGGTGCAGACTCGATAGGCCGAATGGCCTCCTTCTACAGTGTAAATTCTACGTCCGCAAAATGCTTTGGGATTCTTACAGGCACACAAAATTACAATCAAGCAAATTTTTACTTAGGATTACAGATCACAATGAAAATAGAGAAGTCAGTGACTCATCCTGGTTTACACCTTCAGATCAAAGGTTCTGGAGGTTTAGGGCACATTTCATCCATATCAAAACAGCATTACTGCAAAACTGCATTAACTTCCTATTCTGCCTCTGCTGTAAAATAGCTAGCAGTAAGCTTAAAGTAATAAGTCAATCTCAAAATTAAATAATGTTTATAAGCATCTGGAACTTCTAATACTGTAAGCTATGAAAGGTAATAATTCAATTGCATTGCCAACTATGATCACACATCGACCTATACCTTCCTAATGAAATCACCTTTTATTTATGAGCAGTAACTTTAATATATTTGGCATACTGTCATAATACCTTTACAGAGTTTGACTAGTATTTATCTTACTTTAAAAACAAAATTAAGATCAACAGTAGCCAATAGAAATAGTGAGATCCTCAAGTGAATAATTCTGCTCAAGTCGTTTAATGAAAATGATCATTTGCAATATACTTTAGACATCAGAGAAAGCACTAATGTCAAGTTCCTAAATGTTACTGGAAAAGCTTGGAATATAGAATCCCTACAATGCAGAAGACATTCAGCCCATCGGGTCTGCACCAACTCTCCAAAAGAGCATTTCACCTCGACCCACTCCCCCACCCTATCCTCGCAACAGAAAATATTAGCTTCTCAACTAAACACAAAAATTCAGGAATAATTGAACCATGTAAATACCACACCTTGGTAAATTGATCCATACATTATCTATTTGTATAGTTTCAAAAGAATTTCCATGGTTTGTGTGGTTTGCCTTGTGGAAATTTGATACAACGGAGTGACAAGCTAAGGCACTTCTGAGAGCAGTTGTCAACTACACTGGGGTAGGACTGGAATCCAGGCAAGGCCAGGCAAAAATGGCAGGTTTCCTTCTCTAAATTACATTAGTAAACCAAACGAGGCGGTGTCTTATGACAACCTGAAACCTTTAAGGCCACTTTTGAACGGTGCCAGCTTTTCGCTTCCAAATGTCTTCAAATTGAGATCAAATTCTCAAAACGTCATGCCGAAATTTGTATTCACAAATTCCGGATTATTAATAAAAAATAGGACATTATTGCCCACACAAAGTGGAAATTTGGCTTCACTGCCAATGAATAATCATAGAAGTCATTGCTTTAAAAACTAGAATAACAATAATCCATGCCATATAAACGCAACACATTGCACTCTGCCATTGAAGCACTTACTGCAGTTGAATAAAAATAAATAAAAACAGCGGGTTAAGTTCACAATGTTATTTAGTAAGCTTATGGCATTGGAAACAAAGGACCTCTTCAACAGATTTTCCTGGCAATGGGCATTCTAAAGCGTCGGCTTGCAGGGAGCCTTTCAAACTGAGGATATAAAGAGTGGGAAGCACCAATATCCCTCTTAACTGCGTGATTAAGTAGATTATCGAGTAGTGTCTGCTATCTACCAGGGATTTTGGCCGCAGTGTTGACAATTCTGGACAGTTTACTTTTGCACATCACACTCTGGTTACCATACCAGACTGTCATGGTAAGGATTCTCTCGACAAGAATCCTCTTGAAAATATCTTGATTCACTCCAAACCCTTTCAATTTTCTAATTAAAAACAGACGCAGACCGGCCTTTTCAGAAACTGCTGGATTGCTAATCCGGGAACATAACTACCTTAATCTGAGCCTGGTTTTAGAATAAATCCTGTGCAGATTTAATTCTGAACCAAATACAGCCATGTGAATAATGCCAAAACAAAATAAGCACAGACCAAGGCCAGAGAGATGCAGTGATGGGGACATGACTGGTCTAAATATGCATTCTGGCATTACATGAAATCCTATGTACCACTTTTATAACAAACTGTTCCAGGATAGGCTCTGTATATGTAACATAAAGCGATCATAGGCTACATTTTTAATTTTCATTATTATATTAGTGGACCAGTGGCTTTCATTGCAGATCACTGCCTTTCAGTCTGTTGTCAAATTTTGAATGATTCTCTCTCCACAAAGTCATTTCACATCACTGGATATTGATAGTTCATCTGCAGTGTACTATTTCTGAAAGAGCCTTTGGTGGAATAACAAATCACACATTAATATAACCTTACACAAACAGGTCTTGTGACAGCGGCCTCAAAAAAAAATACCCTCATGTCAATATTTCTACCAGATATAATTACTTAGCCTTTGCCACAATGCACACTTCTTGAGGATTAATCAAGGCCACTGACTTACATTTTCCACAAAAGAATGTCTGGTTTTGTGGAATACGATCTCTGGAACAAAAATTTACCTTGCCCTCCATTGGTTTTATGAAGACCGATGAAAGCACACTTCTAGCACAGCACTTTGCATTTGCCCAAAAATACAGGCACAATATCTCATATTGCCAATTGATATTTGTCCTTTACACTTATCTCTGCAATGTGGCTGATTGTGACTAGTCAGGAGTTGTTTCACTGCAATGAGTAATTTAGAAAGACCAGTGAAAATTATCCACCTTCATACCTCAGCGATACGTTAATGTCAATGGAATCTAAATTCCTTTCCCAGCTCTCATGTTGTAACACTTCAATACACAAATAAGGTAATAATTAATGTTTTAGCATGTTTGACTGGAATAGCAGAATTCAGCAGGATGTGCATCTCCTTCACTTGTTGAGAGTATCTCAGAGAAAAGCTGGCAGAAAAAGCTAAAACTCCAAAATCCTGAGGTCAAGGGGCTCCTCTGAAGTTGACCTTCGAACATCTGTTGATCATTCTAAATAAAGCTATTGCTATTCATCTTAGGCCAAACAAAATCACTCCATTTTCAGCAGAAAAAAAGGTGGAAAGCAATAGTGAGTGAAAGGGGAAGGATCACAGGAACACAAACACAAGGTTATATAGCACAACCAAGATTGTAAATCTCATGGGGCCACTCTGAGATGCAAAAAGAAAAGCCAAGTTGAATTGATTAGCCCATGATGGCTGGCTATGGTTGCAGGACAGTTCTATGACAACTTACTGGGATTGGGCCTATGTCAATGTTAATGAAAGCAGCCGATCAGCATTTTATTTTTCTCCTGTTCAAATACTTAATAAATCCAAGGTGCCTGATCCTAATATCAAGGGTCGAAAACATTAAATCACAAATGCCTATATCAGAAGGAGATTAAAGACAATTTCAGCTGTCTTATCTCTATTACCTAATTTTAATCTCCATTCATAAACAAGAATCAAGATACATACTGTATCTTAGGCATGTAAATAACTACTGGCGTATTGAAGTCACTGATTCTCTCAATTTCTCTGAAGCTGAAATAACAATTTAAATGGTATAAAAGAAATGGGCTACCCTTTTAAAATTTCAAAAGGAATAAAGAAAATCATTCTATCAAATTTATCCAGCGAAAACTAAAAGGCAATTGCTGAACTGGAAAAGTTTCATAATACTGTATACAGAAGCTTCATTATTACAAACCTGTAACAAATTATACAATAGTCCCTCATGGGGTTTACAACAATGTGCCTGTCTGCAGAAGTTTACTATACAAGCAGTCCTCGAACTTGCAACACAATTGCTTCCTGAAAACCACACCGTAAGTCAAAACATCATATGTTGGAACCATTTTTTTCAGAGAAACAATGCTATAAATGGGGGATTGATTCCCGAACCCTATTCACTGAAGAATAGTGTTCCCTTTCAATCAGCAGGGCTGAGGGGAGTAGTGTGGGGAGGAATTTGCAAAAACAAGAATTTGAATTCAACATGTTGGGAACAGGGATCAGTAGAGATTGACAAGGACAAAGGGCGACGGGGGGGTGGGGGGAGAGATTTAGTACAGGATCGGATTAATTTCAACTTTAATGGAACTCTAGCCAATGCAAATAATAATATAATAATTGCTTATTGTCACAAGTAGGCTCCAATGAAGTTACTGTGAAAAGCCCCTAGTCGCCACATACCGGCACCTGTTCGGGAATTGAACCCGCGCTGCTAGCCTTATTCTGCATTACAAGCCAGCTGTTTAGCCCACTGTGCTAAACCAGCTCCAAAGAAAGAGAGCCTGGTCTAACAGGAGGCTGGTCATGAATAGGTTACTGTGCTTTAAAAAAAAAGTATTAATTGATTATCTTTGTAGCAGGCTGCTATAAAAAAAAATCTAAATACCCAGTCACTAATAATTTTGAGAGACATCTACTTATTTATCAGTTGGATCATTTCTTTGGGGGTCTGAAATGCACTGCCTGCAAGGGTAGTGGAAGCAGGAAATCTCACAACCTTTAAAATACCTGGATGAACACTTGAAATGTCACAACATTCAAGGTTATGGGCCAAGTGCTGGAAAGTGGGATTAGTGTAGGTTTAATGTAGTTTTGTCGATGCAGAGTCAATGGGCCAAAGGGCCTCTTCTGCATGGTGTGACTCTATAAATAAATACTAATCTCAAATGTATAATAAACCTCAAGAATCCCTGAGAGGGGATCTTTATTCCTTTACCGAAAATGTCAAAAATCAAAATGAGGCAGGGGTGTAATCTATGAAGTCAGCCATTTGAACTACCAGAGTCATCACTGTTAACTGTACGTTCAAGCAGCATTTAAACATTGGCCTCGCTTCTAATATACCAATTTTAAAAACCTAAGCTAATTAAACAAATTAAATTTTTATTCATAGCCTATATTTTTTCCCCCCCCAAAAAAGAAAAAGACATGAATGTTTAAACACCAATATAACAAGAATCTCAGCAATTTAATCCTTGGAAGTCCCACTGTAAATACATGCCTCAGGTCAAGAAAGTAACACTGAAAGATCACCACTGTGATGCCACAGCATAATAACGCTCAACATATGCAGCAGAGGCAATATTACTGTAGATGAAAACAGGATCTGTACAAGACAGAGACAGGTCGAAGTCTATTCACTCATGCTGAAATGGAATAGTCAGTAGGACAATTTGGTCTCAGGAATAACCTGCTTTCAATCTCCTCTGTTAAATCACAGCCTGTCTTTTTCCCCTCAGATTTTTATGTAGATTTGTAAAATGCCGAGTGTCAAATTTCAGAGGAAGTTTATCTACTATACATACAAATAAACATAATATTCAACCAATATTTTCAATGTTCCTCAAACTGTTAGAAAGATTGTGTAGTACTGGGTTTGATAGAAGATTGACTGGGAAAAATTGAAAACGCTATATAAATTTTAATTTGGTCACAAACATATTAAAGTTCACTGCATTGAACTGCACTGTCCATTTTATTTCTTTATATATTTCCAGCAGCAAAAATAAAGGCTAATAAAATATTTATTTGGAGCTTTGCCTTGTAACACTAATCAAATACATACTGATTAAATTACATAAATTATGTACTATATAAAGTTCCTTAAAAATAAGCATGGCATTTGAAGTGATCGCCCCCCAAAAAAATCCACTTTTTATAATATGAAACAAAACATACATCCCTATCTCCTTCCTTTGCAGATGTAACTTTCCAAGATCTACTGGAATCACAGACACCACTGAATCTAGCATAAATCGAAAAAGTAGAATGCTATGGATGCTGGAAATCGAAAATAAAAATCGAACATGCTGGAAATACTCAGCTCTGAAAGGTCATCGACCTGAAACGTTAACTCCACTCCTCTCTCCACAGATGCTGTCGACCTGCTGAGAATTTCCAGCTTTTTCTGTTTATATTACAGAATCTAGTACATCAAACATGTCACATTTTGTAGAGTGAGCAGGACACAAAACTAGGCACACTGATGCATTAGCTGCTCTGGCTATAGAATTTAATTGGTTAACTACTGGCAGAAGAGTTATAACATCCACCAATTAAGGCAATCAGACTTATGATGAAGATTGTACTTGTAGAATTGTTACTGTTGAAATTCAAGCGGGAAAAAATTAATTCTCATTATAATCTATAAAGCACATTATACTGAAAACTGAAGCAGAATGATAGCTCAAAAGAAAAGAGAGAGATTGGACAATCAAGAATGCATTGAGACAAGAAATTGCTGGGAGTATATAAAAAGACTGCATAACTGATGGAGCTCAGATACATTTTTCAAAAAGCATTGCTGGAGCTCAAGTGATTTACAAACGAAGAGAATGTGTCATGGTGTAAAATACTTTCACATTATCCACCCTTAGAATTTACACAATATTTCCAATTTCTTTCCTCTAACTACTAAGCTTACCCTTTCCATTTTTGTAGTTGAAGTTTCTGCCCCCACCATTAATTAGCATCCTATTCCCAGTTTCCTTGTATGGGTTTATCTCATATCGGAAGTGGTTGTTTTACCTATCAGCTTGACTCAGTTGGTAACACTCTTGTCTCAGGGTTAGATCATAGAATTTACAGTGCAGGAGGACATTCAGCCCATCGTGTCTGCAGCAGCTCTTGGAAAGAGCACCCGACCCAAGTCCACACCTCCAGCCTATCCCCACAACCCAGGAACCCCACCCAACACTAAGGGCAATTTTGGACACCAAGGGCAATTTAGCATGGCCAATCCACCTAACTTGTACATCTTTGGACTGTGGGAGGAAACCGGAGCACCCGGAGGAGACCCACGCACACATGGGGCGAACATTTTCATTTAATTTTCATTTTTTCATGTGCAGACTCCGCACAGACTCAGTGACCCAAGCCGGGAATCGAGCCTGGGACCCTGGAGCTGTGAAGCAATTGTGCTAACCACTATGCTGTCGTGCTGCTGTTATGCTAGATGTCGCAGGTTCAGCCCCACTCCAGAATCTAACCATGGAATTACGTCAGACACTTCAGCGTAGTACCGAATTACAAAATTGCTAACATTTCAGATGATTCTTCCCGACGGCATTGCATTTGGGATCAACAAAATGCTCGATCCTCTCCACCATTGGAAGGTGGCAATCCACGGAAAAGATATTTCAGTGTAGGGACAAGATGACTGGAGATCTTTGGTGACACGCGATGGAACAAGGCTGGGATGGGGAGATTGCAAAGGAGGAGGAAATAATTGTTCTAGTTGGAGGCATGAGGCTGTGGGGGGACCTGTACAAAAATCAAGTTAAGGATAAAGATTTTGAGTAGAATCCTTTGGGGATATATGCCAATGGAAATTGAGCTGCGTCCCTGCCCGTTTCCCTTGCTCTTTAAAAGAAAAAAAACTCTCATTTCATACATACGGACAAACATATGAATTAGGAATAGACGTAGGCCACTCGGCCCCTCGAGCTATTCAAGTAGATCACGGCTGGTCGGATTGCAACCACAACCTCAAGTTCCTGATGACCTTTCACCCCTTGTTGATCAAGAATCTATCTACCTCTGCCTTAAAAATATTCAAAGACACTGCTTCCACTGCCTTTTGGGGAAGAGTTCCAGAGACCCACGGCCCTCTCTTCATCTCTGTCTTACAACAGTGATCCCCCCCCCCCACCCCCCAATTCTAGATTGTCCCAAAAGAGGAAATATTCTCCCCACAACCGCCCCGTGAAGACTCCTTATGATCTTAAAGGTTTTGATCACAGTCTCTTACTCTTCTAAACCTCCAGTGGATACAAACGTAACCATTTCCTCATAAGGCAAACTGCCCATTCCTGGTATTAGTCTAGTAAACCTTCTCTGAACTGCTTCTTACGCATTCACATATTTCCTTAAATAAGGAGACTAATACTGTACACAATACTCCAGGTGTGATCTCACCAATGCCCTGTATAATTGAAGCACAACTCCCTACTTCAGTAATCAATTCCTCTCACAATAAATGATAACATTCTATTAACTTTCCTAATTACTTGCTGTCTCTCCACACTAGCCTTTTCTGATTTGTGCACCAGGAAACCTGTCTGCATCAATGGCTCCAAAGTGGAGATGGTCGATAGCTTTAGGTTCGTGGGGGTCCATCACCACAGTCTGTCCTGGTCCACTCACGTTGATGCAACAGTCAAGAAACCCAACAACGTCTCTACTTCCTACGGAAGATAAAGAAATTTGGCATATCTGCATCGACTCTCGCAAACCTCTACAAATGTGCGACAGAGAGCATCCTATCCGGCTGCATCACAGCCTGGTATGGCAACTGCTTGGTCCAAGATCGCAAGAAACTGCAGACTGTGGTGAACTCAGCCCAACACATCACACAAGCTTGCCACCCCACATTGATTCTCTATACACCGCCCGCTGCCTCAGGAAGGCAGACAGCATTATCAGAGACCCCTCCCACCCAGGCATTGCCTTCTTCCAGACCCTTCCATCAGGCAGAAGATAGAGGTCTGAAGACCCGCACATCCAGACATAGGAACAGCTTCTTCCCCATAGCTACAAGACTCCCCCTCAGACTGATCTGTTCCCTGTAAGAACACTATTCACGGCGCCCTATGCAGCTCTTTCTTATGTATTTGCTTTGTTTGGCCCCTTGTTCCGCACTGTAACCAATCACTGTTTGTCGATGTACCATTTGTCAATTTTCTCTGTTGATTATTCTTTTGTCTACTATGTACGTACTGTGTACGTTCCCTCAGCCGGAGAAAATACTTTTCACTGTACTTCAGTACATGACAATAAATCCAATCTTCATCATCATCAAAACATCTGATTCTCGGACCCCTGAAACCTCTCACCATTAGATAATAAGCTTTATTCTTCCTACAAATGGAAAATTTCATATTGCTCACATTATAATCCATTTGTCAGATCTTTGCCTACTTACTTCTATGTCCCTTTGTAGCCTCTGCCCTCTCCACAATTTACGCTCCTACCTCAGTGTCACCAGTAAATTCAGCAACCATACCTTCACCATCCAAGTCATTTATAGAAATTTTTTAAAGTTGAGGCCCCAGCACTGATCCCTGTGGCACACCATGTCACATTCTGACGACCAGAAAAAGACCGATTTACACCAACTCTCATGGGAACTACTGAACAAAGAGCCGGGAACTTCTGGTGTTCTGGCCAACACATTTCCCTCCTAAAGCAATTCTGATTTCTGATCATGTACCTCATTTATTGGAACAGAGCTAGCTAGAGGGAACAATGCTTCCAAAATGAAACAATGTGTTAAAAATGCTACATAAATGCAAGTTTATTCTTTCTTTACATGATGTCAGAAGCAAGTAACTGGGGCTTCCTCTGCTGGTTGAGTGCACATTCCAAAAGTGACTAGATTGCAAAAGTACTTCATTGGCTGTAAAGCGCTATGGGACATTTTACAGTTATGAAAGTGCCAAATAAAAATGCAAGTCTTTCTTTCTTACACTTAACACATGGTGTAGCATCAAGACTAGGAAGCTTGCAAATTGTGATTGCTATTCAGTAGTTTTGTCTAATTAACAGTTGCAGCACTGTCATTTACACCAATATCTCATAATTATCATGATCATTACCCAGCAACACCTATTTGAAAGGATTTTCATTCAGGCTGAAATAGAAAGCTTTGTCTGCCAACCTTCTACCCCAACAGTTGAATGACTAATATTACAGCTGAGTTATCCCTGTTCTTGAAGAGTGGCCCAGTTATTGAAGTACTGGAGCTCCGTTAGTGCCTATGAAACAATACCTCAAGTTAAGGGGCAAGACAAAATATATATGAATTTATTGAAGAATAATGCTGTATTACCAAAAACAGTGCCTTTATATTGCAGTTACAGGCCTAATATCAGTTGTTTAAAACAAGTTTTCTAAAGGCAATTCCCTATTTTCCATTCCTACAAGGGTGGAATTCCAATTCTCCTCCCAAAACAGAGTTCTTTATATGCTTCCCGTAGCAGTTACAATGTAAATGTTCAGAAAATAGGGGTAGGGTTTCCATATGTAACATTGAAAGTATCCAGGAGATCCAGTGGGTCCTCCTGGCACTTTACAAACCTTTTTACAACACGTGTCACTGGATTGGCCAGCATTCGTTGCCCATCCCTAATTTTATTCGCAGATGGTGGTGAGCAGAATGGACTTAAAGTCCATACATGTACATACTTCCGTAGTGCTGTTAGGAAGGGAGTTCCAAAGTTTCACCCAGCAACAGTAAAACAGTTGAATAGTTCCAAGTCAGGATGGTGTGCGCAGCCTGGATGGAGAAATGAAAGGCTGCTGTGTTTCCAAGAACTTGCTGCCCTTGTCCTTCTAGGTGGTAGAGGAAAAAAGGTGCTGCTGGAGGAGTCTTGGAGAGTTGCTCATGCAGCTTGTGGATGCGGCCACGGTGCAGTAGTGCAGGGAGTCAATGTTTTAAGGTGGTGGATGGGGTGCCAGCCAAAAGGGTTTTTTGGTCCTGGATGGTGTCAAGCTTCTAGAGTGCTGATGCATTCATCCAGGGAAATGGACAGAACTCCATCACACTCCTGGCCGTGCTTTGCAGATAAAGAACGGGTTTTGGGGGAGTCAGGAGGCGAATTATTCACCTATAATTCCCAGCCGGTGAGCTGCTCTTGTAGCCACAGTACTTCTATGGCTGTGACAGTTCAGGCTCTGGTCAATCCTAACTCCCAGGATGTTAATAAAGGGGTTTCAAGCAATTGTAATGCCATTGTAGGTCAAGGAGGGGATGGTTAGTCTGTTGTGTTGAAGGACATTTTTATTGGATGTGGAGAGGGGTGTTTCCTCTTGTGGGAGAATCTAGAACTAGGGTTCACTGTTTTAAAAAAGGGTCGCCCATTTAAAATGGAGATTAGGCAAAATGTTTACACTCAGGAGGGTTAAGAGTCTTTGGAACTCTCTTCTGTGAAGGTAGTGGAAGAAGAGTCTTTGAATATCTTAAAGGCAGAGGTGGATAGATTCTTTATAAGCAAGGGGGTGATTGAGGTGGGCAGGATGCAGATTTGAGGTTACAATCAAATTAGTCATGATCTTATTAAATGGCAAGCAAGAGGCTCAAGGTTGAATGGCCTACTGCTCCTTGTTCATATGTCTAGCACTTTGTTGCATGAATGTTATTGTCCATCAACAGCCTAAAGCTGAATGTCGTCTAGGCCTTTCTTCATATGGTCAGGGCTGTGTCAGTACGATAGTCATAGTCAAAGGATGTTTACAGCATGGAAACAGGCCCTTCGGCCCAGTTTGTCCATGCCGCCCAGTTTCTATCACTAAGCTAGTCCCACTTGCCCGCATTTGGCCCATATCCCTCTATACCCACCCTGCCCATGTAACTGTCCAAATGCTTTTTAAAGGAATAAATTGTACCCGCCTCTGCCACTGACTCTGGCAGCTCGTTCCAGATGCTCACCACCCTCTGAAGAAATTTCCCATCAGGTCTCTTTTGTATCTCTCCCCTCTCACTTTAAACCTATGCCCTCTACTTCTAGACTCCTCTACCTTTGGGAAAAGATGTTGACTATCCACCTTATCGATGCTCCTCATTATTTTATAGACCTTCACACAGTTACACAAGGCCGGAATTGAACCCGGGTCCATGGCGCTATGCTAACCACGGTGCCACCCACATCTACATTTTTGTAGTAATTGCATTATTTGAACTTACCCCGGCAGTCAAGTTCTGTCCCCAATTGCACAGTAGGTCTCAAAAGTGTGCAGTAGCACCTCCACACTCCCATAGGTCAAAATGCAGCAAATGTTTTCAGTTGAAATAATGCAAGATACAAGTTATTATATACAAGACAGCATCTGAAACGACTGCTTGTACATTTATTAAACACTGTAACAGGCCATTTTACTGCCACACAACAGAATGACCCAAGAACTTATAAAAGTAGTATGTATCAATCATATCACAGCAACGGACTGTAGTGACCCATCGCCAACTGAGCAGATCACAGTTAACTTTTTTGTAATAATTGAATTTTCTTCCAGAACCTATAGCAGTCAGGGTAGGATATTTAAAGTGAAGTAATTAATGCACGACCCCATATTCAGATTTAAACGATTCCAACATTTCATTTATAGTATAACATTTCAATTATAGTATATGCAGATTGGCAAACTCAGTAAAAGCATTTACTTAGCACCTTCCATGACCTTTCAGAAAGATAGTTATAGGAGCCATTCAGCCTCTTTCACCATTTCACTAGTCAGCCAATCTGTTCCTGAACTCCAATTACCCACATGTGTTCCATATTCCTTAATTACCTTTACCTAACTAAACCCATCTTGAACATTTCGATTTGATCCACCATCCATAGCCTTCTGGGAGAGAAAATTCCACACTTCACCAACCCTCGTGTGAAAATACTGCCATATGATTTATTCCCAAGTAGCCGATCTTTAATTTGATTGTGCCCCATTGTACTCCAACTTGCTACCAGATCACTAGCTCTACTCCAATAAACCTTTAGCTAGTTGAATGGATCACCGTAACATCCTAAACTTGATATATAGCAAGCTTGTGCAACCATTCCTGACCGAGGTCTGCACAACTAAAACACCAACAACTCCTCACTTGTGATAAGGACAAACATTCCTAACATTTTGATTACTTTTTATATCTGTACACCAGCTTTAATTGATCTATGCACGTGGACCCTATATCCTTTTGCATTACTACTCCTAGCGTCCAACCATTAAATAAATGTTCTGATTTATCTTGCATAGATCCAACATGCAAAACATCACACTACCCCATTGAACTAACTATATCTGCCAACGGTTTTCCCACTCATTTAGTTGTATGTCCTTTGTAACTTCCTGCGCCAATCTATCAGATTACTGGGCTTCCTAACCTGGTGTCATCTGCAAACTGCTAAGTAAAACTCTCTATTTCCTTCATCCAAGTGAAAAGCCTCAGATCTGAGTCTTGGAGGATGTCATATGCCAGTGACCTCCTCAGAAAAACAAGCACACTGACTTAGTAATATATTCCTTACGAATTTGAGCTCTCTGCTGCTTTTTGAGAAAAGTAGCACGGTAGGGTCGCACAACGAGCAGTCAGATAATTGGACAGTTAATTCATTGTTCTGCTGTTGGTTGAAAGATGAACACTGGCCACGGCACCAGAACATTTTGCTTCTTCAAAAGAAAAAAGTGCCATGGGATTTTTAGTATCCACCTGAACAGGTTTAATACCTCATCCAAACGATTACACCTCCAACAATGCACCATTCCCTCAGTTTGTATTTAAACGTACAAGCATTAGTACTGCTTTGTCATTATGTACCTTTACCACTGTATTTATGAACCTTCACCATCATACTTCTACCACATTGTTAAGTGAACTCACATGTACGCAATATTGTATTTTACAACATCTGAAATGTTGGCATTCAGAAGGGATGCACTACACCTTTGAACTGCTCCTCACTGATTGAGCTCATTCACATACCTGTCCAAATAAATCCTACAATATTTATAACATCACTTGCTTTTGAACATTTTCTCAACATCGGCACATTAATCACAGTAGAGTTAGTATGACAGCAGAGCACAAACATGCAACAAGATAGTCAAAGGATAGTCAAAGATAGCCTTGGGACTGAGACTCTAATGAAATTTGCTAATTACAGTCAAGGGTAAAAAATATTTTCTAGTTCTTACGGAAGGCAAAAAATGTCTTGCAATGCAGTACTACATTTTGTTTTGCCACAGTTTTTTGAGGCATGGATTCTTCGGAAAAGCGCCAGTCCCCATGGAGGCCTTAACAGTAAACTTCAGCAGAACGTCGACAGTGGAGCAAAGCAGTGGACCCTGATCTACTCCTACTCGCTAGTTGGCACTCAGGAGCAGTAACCATGACAGACATTATCTTTGACCCAAAGGATACAAAGACAATTGTAATGTCCCAACTGATACCCGGCTCAGATCACTAACCAGGGACATAGTGGAAATCAATTCTGGGGCTTCCTAGCCTCAGCAGGTTCAGCATTCCTGCTTAGTGTTGAAATTTGAAGCAGGGCAAGACAGACTAACATTGCACTCCATTATAAACACCAATCATATAGCAGTTGTAGAAGAACCTACTGCCTAATAATCTACTGCTCGTGTGTTGAGGAATGTTGATTGGTTTCAGAGCAAACTTCTCACAAAGCACCTATTTTTCTGCTACCAATCTCCAAGTTTTCAAGAATACTAAAACATAGTCTCAAAGAATGGTGAAGATACCATTACCGCACATACCAATTTACAAATAAAGAAATCACAGGGCAAATCGGTAATAAGTACTTTACTTTTAACTTTCTCCTGACTACCAAAATCACATTTATTTTTATACCATTAAAGGGAGAAAAAGAAATGCTGCCCTAACTTGGTTTTCAATAGTAACATATTGCTGACACTCGCAGTGACATGGCCATTCCTCCACATGACTATTTGTGGTGGATGTAGAATCCAAAATCTAATAACTAGGCGATAACTAGGGGCTGGTTCAGCACACTGGACTAAATCGCTGGCTTTTAAAGCAGACCAAGGCAGACCGGCAGTACGGTTCAGTCCCGTACCAGCCTCCCCGAACAGGCGCCGGAATGTGGAGACTAGGGGCTTTTCACGGTAACTTCATTGAAGCCTACTCGTGACAATAAGCGATTTTCATTTCATTCATTTTTCATTATTGCCTTCATTACTACCCACATCATGAGAGCACATTTAACCATATGAACACAGCCATACTCGGTATGCCCCAAACAGTCACATTAAACACTGCATACCCTAGCCCATATTTATCCCCCCGCCCCCCCCTCGATCAATATCACAAGACTCTCCGGTCAATATTATATTGCTGTCTGTCAGAGCTTGCAATGTGCAAACTGGCTACTGCGTTTCCCACAACAGTCACTGCACCTCACCGTGTTGTCTGTGGAGCACTTTAGAGGAGTCAACTTGATGTTATTCCATGTATGTTTTGAGTCAGCCAAAGGCGGTGGTTGCTCTCCGTGTGTGCGCCAGATTCTGAATCAAAGGACAGATTGTCTGACACTGTGGACCCCGCCGTGAAGGTCACTAACTAAATGTAAGCCTTCAGAAACAAAGTGTGACCCAAGTTTACAGAGTGCAAACCATCAGTCATTGCAAACACCAATCAGTGAAATGTGTAAAATACACACAACCAAATATGGAAACATATTAACACACACCATATCATAAATATTCAGTCACAGTGAAATAGGGGGCACGGTGGTTAGCACAGCATCAGGGATTCGGGTCCAATTCCAGCCTCAGGTGACTGCCAGTGCGGAGTGTGCACGTGTTCTCCCCGTGTCTGCATGGGTTTCCTCACACAGTCCAAAAATGTGCCGGATGGCCATGCCCCTTTAGTGTCCAGGGATGTCAGGTTAGGTTAAGGGGGATGGGACGGGGGAGTGGATCTAGACGGGGGTGCTCATTCATAGGGTCGGCGTAGACTCGAAGGGCCAAATGGCACTATGGGGGATTCTACAAAACACACATGATATGGGTTAAATCCCTGTACCGGCGGAAGTTGTCCATGAAGGTCCATCTTCTCACCCTTTGCCCCTCACCTGAGGTGTGGTGAACCTCAGGTTAAATCACCACCAGTCAGCTCTCCCCTCAAAGCAGCCTCTGGTCATCTGGGACTTTACTTCAGATATAATCATTTTTATTACTGTCACAAGTAGGCTTGCATTAACACTGCAACGGAGGTACTGTGATTATCTATATCTGCTGGGGAGGGAGGCAGCAGCTCAGGCTGACTGAGACCAGACCCGGGTCGCAGCTTGTGGGAGAGCCTGGCCGGAGCTGCAGGGGGAGAGCAGGACCCGGAGCTGTTCAGGGCCCGGAGCTGCAGGGAGAGAGCGGGGCCCGGAGCTGTGCAGGGAGAGAGCGGGGCCCGGAGCTGTGCAGGGAGAGAGCGGGGCCCAGCTGCAGGGAGAGAGCGGGGCCCGGAGCTGTGCAGGGAGAGAGCGGGGTCCGGAGCTGTGCAGGAGAGAGGGGCCCAGAGCTGTGCAGGGAGAGAGCGGGGACCGGAGCTGTGCAGGGAGAGTTAGGGCCGGAGCTGCAGGCGGAGAGGGGGCCCGGAGCCGTGCAGGGAGAGAGCGGGGCCCGGAGCTGTGCAGGGAGAGCGGGGGCCGGAGCTGCAGGAGGAGAGCGGGGCCCGGAGCTGTGCAGGGAGAGAGCGGGGCCCGGAGCTGTGTAGGGGGAGAGCGGGGCCCGGAGCTGTGCAGGGAGAGTTAGGGCCGGAGCTGCAGGCGGAGAGCGGGGCCCGGAGCTGTGCAGGGAGAGAGCAGGGCCCGGAGCTGTGCAGGGAGAGAGCAGGGCCCGGAGCTGTGCAGGGAGAGAGCAGGGCCCGGAGCTGTGCAGGGAGAGAGCAGGGCCCGGAGCTGTGCAGGGAGAGAGCAGGGCCCGGAGCTGTGCAGGGAGAGAGCAGGGCCCGGAGCTGTGCAGGGAGGAGAGCAGAGGCCCGGAGCTGTGCAGGGAGAGAGCAGGGCCCGGAGCTGTGCAGGGAGAGAGCAGGGCCCGGAGCTGTGCAGGGAGAGAGCAGGGCCCGGAGCTCTGGGGAGGAGAGCAGGGCCCGGAGCTGTGCAGGGAGAGCGGGGCCCGGAGCTGTGCAGGGGAGAGCGGGGCCCGGAGCTGTGCAGGGAGAGCGGGGCCCGGAGCTGTGCAGGGGAGAGCGGGGCCCGGAGCTGTGCAGGGAGAGAGCGGGGCCCGGAGCTGTGCAGGGGGAGAGCGGGGCCCGGAGCTGTGTAGGGGGAGAGCGGGGCCCGGAGCTGTGCAGGGGGAGAGCGGGGCCCGGAGCTGTGCAGGGGGAGAGCGGGGCCCGGAGCTGTGCAGGGGAGAGGGGCCCGGAGCTGCAGGGAGAAAGCGGCCCCGGAGCTGCAGGGGGAGAGCGGGGCCCGGAGCTGTGCAGGGAGAGCGGGGCCCGGAGCTGTGCAGGGGGAGAGCGGGCCCCGGAGCTGCAGGGGAGAGCGGGCCCCGGAGCTGTGCAGGGAGAGAGCAGGGCCCGGAGCTGTGCAGGGAGAGAGCAGGGCCCGGAGCTGTGCAGGGAGAGAGCGGGGCCCGGAGCTGTGCAGGGAGAGCGGGGCCCGGAGCTGTGCAGGGAGAGCGGGGCCCGGAGCTGTGCAGGGGAGAGCGGGGCCCGGAGCTGTGCAGGGAGAGCGGGGCCCGGAGCTGTGCAGGGGAGAGCGGGGCCCGGAGCTGTGCAGGGAGAGAGCGGGGCCCGGAGCTGTGCAGGGAGAGAGCGGGCCCGGAGCTGTGTAGGGGGAGAGCGGGGCCCGGAGCTGTGCAGGGGGAGAGCGGGGCCCGGAGCTGCAGGGAGAGAGCGGGGTCCAGAGCTGGGCAGGGGAGAGCGGGGCCCAGAGCTGTGCAGGGGGAGAGCGGGGCCCGGAGCTGTGCAGGGAGAGCGGGGGCCTGAGCTGCAGGGAGAAAGCGGCCCCGGAGCTGCAGGGAGAGAGCGGGGTCCGGAGCTGCAGGGGGGAGCGGGGCCCGGAGCTGCAGGGGGAGGGCAGAGCCCGGAGCTGTGCAAGGAGAGAGCGGGGCCCGGAGCTGCAGGGAGAGAGCGGGGCCCGGAGCTGTGCAGGGAGAGAGCGGGGCCCGGAGCTGTGCAGGGAGAGAGCGGGGCCCGGAGCTGCAGGGGGAGAGCGGGGCCCGGAGCTGCAGGGGGAGAGCGGGGCCCGGAGCTGCAGGGGGAGAGCGGGGCCCGGAGCTGCAGGGGGAGAGCGGGGCCCGGAGCTGCAGGGGGAGAGCGGGGCCCGGAGCTGCAGGGGGAGAGCGGGGCCCGGAGCTGTGCAGGGAGAGAGCGGGGCCCGGAGCTGTGCAGGGGGAGAGCGGGGCCCGGAGCTGTGCAGGGGGAGAGCGGGGCCCGGAGCTGTGCAGGGGGAGAGCGGGGCCCGGAGCTGCAGGGAGAGAGCGGGGCCCGGAGCTGTGCAGGGAGAGAGCGGGGCCCGGAGCTGCAGGGGGAGAGCGGGGCCCGGAGCTGTGCGGGGCCCGGAGCTGCAGGGAGAGCGCGGGGCCGGAGCTGCAGGGGGAGAGCGGGGCCCGGAGCTGCAGGAGGAGAGCGGGGCCCGGAGCTGCAGGGGAGAGCGGGGCCCGGAGCTGTGCAGGGAGAGAGCGGGGCCCGGAGCTGCAGGGGGAGAGCGGGGCCCGGAGCTGTGCAGGGGGAGAGCGGGGCCCGGAGCTGCAGGTGGAGAGCGGGGCCCGGAGCTGCAGAGGGAGAGCGGGGCCCGGAGCTGCAGGGGGAGCGGGGCCCGGAGCTGCAGGGGGAGCGGGGCCCGGAGCTGCAGGGGGAGCGGGGCCCGGAGCTGTGCAGGGGAGAGCGGGGCCCGGAGCTGTGCAAGGAGAGAGAGCGGGGCCCGGAGCTGCAGGGGAGCGGGGCCGGAGCTGCAGGGGGAGCGGGGCCCGGAGCTGCAGGGGGAGCGGGGCCCGGAGCTGTGCAGGGGGAGAGCGGGGCCCGGAGCTGCAGGGGGAGAGCAGGGCCCGGAGCTGTGCAGGGCCCGGAGCTGCAGGGGGAGAGCGGGGCCCGGAGCTGTGCAGGGAGAGCGGGCCCCGGAGCTGCAGGGGGAGAGCGGGGCCCGGAGCTGTGCAGGGGGAGAGCGGGGCCCGGAGCTGCAGGGAGAGAGCGGGGCCCGGAGCTGTGCAGGGGGAGCGGGGCCCGGAGCTGCAGGGAGAGAGCGGGGTCCGGAGCTGTGCAGGGAGAGCGGGCCCCGGAGCTGCAGGGGGAGAGCGGGGCCCGGAGCTGTGCAGGGGAGGAGGCGGGGCCCGGAGCTGTGCAGGGGGAGAGCGGGGCCCGGAGCTGTGCAGGGGGAGAGCGGGGCCCGGAGCTGCAGGGGGAGAGCGGGGCCCGGAGCTCCAGGGGGAGAGCGGGGCCCGGAGCTGCAGGGGGAGAGCGGGCCCCGGAGCTGCGGGGGGAGAGGGGGCCCGGAGCTGCGGGGGGAGAGCGGGCCCCGGAGCTGTGCAGGGGGGAGAGCGGGCCCGGAGCTGTGCAGGGGGAGAGCAGTGCCCGGAGCTGCAGGGGGAGAGCGGGGGCCGGAGCTGCAGGGGGAGAGCGGGGCCCGGAGCTGCAGGGGGAGAGCGGGGCCCGGAGCTGCAGGGGGAGGGCAGAGCCCGGAGCTGCAGGGGGAGGGCAGAGCCCGGAGCTGCAGGGGGAGGGCAGAGCCCGGAGCTGCAGGGGGAGGGCAGAGCCCGGAGCTGCAGGGGGAGGGCAGAGCCCGGAGCTGCAGGGGGAGGGCGGGGCCCGGAGCTGCAGGGGGAGAGCGGGGCCCGGAGCTGCAGGGGGAGGGCAGAGCCCGGAGCTGCAGGGGGAGAGCGGGGCCCGGAGCTGCAGGGGGAGAGCGGGGCCCGGAGCTGTGCAGGGGGAGAGCGGGGCCCGGAGCTGTGCAGGGAGAGCGGGGGCCTGAGCTGCAGGAAGAGAGCGGGGCCCGGAGCTGTGCAGGGAGAGAGCGGGGCCCGGAGCTGTGCAGGGAGAGAGCGGGGCCCGGAGCTGTGCAGGGAGAGAGCGGGGCCCGGAGCTGCAGGGCCTGGAGCTGCAGGGGGAGAGCGGGGCCCGGAGCTGCAGGGGGAGGGCAGGGCCCGGAGCTGCGGGGAGAGCGGGGACCGGAGCTGCAGGGGGAGAGCGGGGCCCGGAGCTGCAGGGGGAGAGCGGGGCCCGGAGCTGCAGGGGGAGAGCGGGGCCCGGAGCTGCAGGGGGAGAGCGGGGCCCGGAGCTGCAGGGGGAGAGCGGGGCCCGGAGCTGCAGGGGGAGAGCGGGGCCCGGAGCTGTGCAGGGGGAGAGCGGGGCCCGGAGCTGTGCAGGGGGAGAGCGGGGGCCTGAGCTGCAGGGGGAGAGCGGGGGCCGGAGCTGCAGGGGGAGAGCGGGCCCGGAGCTGCAGGGGGGGAGCGGGGCCCGGAGCTGCAGGGGGAGGGCAGAGCCCGGAGCTGCAGGGGGAGGGCGGGGCCCGGAGCTGCAGGGGGAGAGCGGGGCCCGGAGCTGCAGGGGGAGAGCGGGGCCCGGAGCTGTGCAGGGGGAGAGCGGGGCCCGGAGCTGCAGGGGGAGGGCAGAGCCCGGAGCTGCAGGGGGAGGGCAGAGCCCGGAGCTGCAGGGGGAGGGCAGAGCCCGGAGCTGCAGGGGGAGAGCGGGGCCCGGAGCTGCAGGGGGAGGGCAGAGCCCGGAGCTGCAGGGGGAGAGCGGGGCCCGGAGCTGCAGGGAGAGAGCGGGGCCCGGAGCTGCAGGGAGAGAGCGGGGCCCGGAGCTGCAGGGGGAGCGGGGCCCGGAGCTGTGCACGGGGAGCGGGGCCCGGAGCTGCAGGAGGAGAGCGGGGCCCGGAGCTGCAGGGGGAGAGCGGGGCCCGGAGCTGTGCAGGGAGAGAGCGGGGCCCGGAGCTGCAGGGGGAGAGCGGGGCCCGGAGCTGTGCAGGGGGAGAGCGGGGCCCGGAGCTGCAGGGGGAGGGCAGAGCCCGGAGCTGCAGGGGGAGGGCAGAGCCCGGAGCTGCAGGGAGAGAGCGGGGCCCGGAGCTGTGCAGGGGGAGGGAGAGCGGGCCCGGAGCTGTGCACGGAGAGAGCGGGGCCCGGAGCTGTGCAGGGAGAGAGCGGGGCCCGGAGCTGTGCACGGAGAGAGCGGGGCCCGGAGCTGTGCACGGGGAGCGGGGCCCGGAGCTGTGCACGGGGAGCGGGGCCCGGAGCTGCAGGGGGAGAGCGGGGCCCGGAGCTGCAGGGGGAGAGCGGGGCCCGGAGCTGCAGGGGGAGAGCGGGGCCCGGAGCTGCAGGGGGAGAGCGGGGCCCGGAGCTGTGCAGGGAGAGAGCGGGGCCCGGAGCTGTGCAGGGGGAGAGCGGGGCCCGGAGCTGTGCAGGGGGAGAGCGGGGCCCGGAGCTGTGCAGGGGGAGCGGGGCCCGGAGCTGCAGGGGGAGAGCGGGGCCCGGAGCGGCTCCACCCGGCCCGGGGCCCGGAGCTGTGCAGGGGGAGAGCGGGGCCCGGAGCTGCAGGGGGAGAGCGGGGCCCGGAGCTGCAGGGGGAGAGCGGGGCCCGGAGCTGTGCAGGGGGAGCGGGGCCCGGAGCTGTGCAGGGGGAGCGGGGCCCGGAGCTGTGCAGGGGGAGCGGGGCCCGGAGCTGTGCAGGGGGAGAGCGGGGCCCGGAGCTGTGCACGGGGAGCGGGGCCCGGAGCTGCAGGGGGAGAGCGGGGCCCGGAGCTGCAGGGGGAGAGCGGGGCCCGGAGCTGCAGGGGGAGAGCGGGACCGGAGCTGCAGGGGGAGAGCGGGGCCCGGAGCTGTGCACGGGGAGCGGGGCCCGGAGCTGCAGGGGGAGAGCGGGGCCCGGAGCTGCAGGGGGAGAGCGGGGCCCGGAGCTGTGCAGGGGGAGAGCGGGGCCCGGAGCTGTGCAGGGGGAGCGGGGCCCGGAGCTGTGCAGGGGGAGAGCGGGGCCCGGAGCTGCGGGGAGAGCGGGGCCCGGAGCTGCAGGGGGAGCGGGGCCCGGAGCTGCAGGGGGAGCGGGCCCGGAGCTGCAGGGGGAGCGGGGCCCGGAGCTGCAGGGGGAGCGGGGCCCGGAGCGGCTCCACCCGGCCCGGGGCCATTGTTCCCTCTCTCTCGTTAAAGGCGATTTTTCCGCCTCCGACACAAACCCCGGGGCGCCGCCGCCACGCTGGCCTGGTACTTACGCCTCGGACACGGCCTCGTTCCTCCGCTCCGCCCGCCGCCGGCTCCGCTCTCATCGCTGCCCGGCCGGCCCCCAGTCTGACAGGCCGGCGGCCGCCTCAGGCTGCAGCCTCCGCTCGCAGGCCGCAACTGACATCTCCCGCGGGGGAGGGAGCCCTGGCGCTGAGGAGCCGCACCGCGCCGCAAGATGGGCACCTCCCGCCCTCAGTCAGCCGGCGCCTGCCTCACACTGCCCCCTCCAGGCCGGTCCTCCCAGTCCTCGCCAGCCTCACACTGCCCCCTGCAGGCCGGTCCTCCTAGTCCTCACCAGCCTCACACTCAGCAGCTGTGCAGAGTAACAACAATCTCACCCTGGCACAACCTGCCCAGGGAAAGTGTCACCTGAAATCTTCCAAGCCCATCATTTTCATTTATAAGTTTTTTTTTCCATTATCAAGGAGGGTTGCCAACTCTGATTAAATGCATTCCTGAAGATTTCATCATATGGTTCCCCCCTCCCCCCCCCCCCCCCCCCCATGATTTTGCCATTAGTCAGACAACAGACCTATCCTAGTGCTACACAGTAGCACAGTGGTTATCACAGTTACTTCACAGCTCCAGGATCCCTGGTTCGATTTTTGGGTTGTGGGGGGTGAGACTCACGCAGACAAGGGCAGAATGTGGAAACTCCACACAGACAGTGACCCCCCCGGGACCAGATTGAACCCGGGTCCTCGGTGCCGTGAGGTAGCAGAGCTAACCACTGCACCATTACGCTGTACTTTTAGCAGGTATTCAATTCTCTTGGGGCCAGTACAACTTTTTAGCTCCTAGGTTTTATTTTTTTTCTTTAGCTTTCTCTGGTAACATTTAATCTCAGAACCGCCTCTGATAGTGAGGTTCTTCCCCAAACATTCTTCCTCTCGCGCAAGCTAGGTAAACCTTCCAACCTTGTTTTAACTCCTCATAAATTTGTTCTTTGCTCCCCTAGTGACACTGGATCTATATAATTCCCCAGAACCAGATCAGCAATGCCTTCTTCCTCATTGGGCTGGAAACCTACCGCGTGGGATTGTCCGCCACCCTACGGCACGCTTTGCTGAGGCAGCCCGCCATTGGCCGGTCCCACCGATGTCAACAGCTTTTTCTGTTACTCGCACCCTCCACCAATGGGGAACCAGCAGCGGGTGCTCACCATTGGCTCCACCGAAAGATCCCTCCAGTGGGACGGGCTGGAAAATATTGGTCATTGGTTTAGAAATTCTCCTGAACACAATTCAGAAACTCTTCCCCCTTTTACCCTTTACGCGGTATCATCCCAGGATAACTAAAGCCCTCCATCACAACTACCCAATAATATTTGCACTTCTCTGTAATTTCCTTGCACATTTATTCGTCTATATTTTTCCCACTAATTGGTGGTCTATAGAATATAACCAACAATGTAATGGTACCTCTTTTATTTTTTAACTTTATCACCAAGGCAAAAAGCAACGGTGAGAGCGGATACCCCTGCCTCGACCCACGATGCAGCTCAAAGTACCCCAAACTCACTCAGTTCGTAAACACACTCATGACCGGTGCCTTATATAACAGCCGGATCCAATCCACAAGCCCCTACCCCACCCCAAACTGCCCCAGCACCTCCAACAAATATGCCCACTCCACCCGATCAAATGCCTTCTCCACTTTAATCGCCACCACTACCTCCACCTCCTGCCCCTCCAAAGGTATCATAATTACATAGAGTAACCTTCTCACATTTGAAGGCAACTGCCTCCCCTTCACAAAACCCGTTTGTTCTTCACCTATCACCCCCCGGGACACAGTTCTCATTATTTACGATGCCAACACGTCCGCCAATAACTTGGCATGCACATTCTATTGTGATGTCAGACAGTACGACCCACACTGCTCTGAATCCTTATCCTTCTTTGAAATCAGAGAGCTGGAAGCTTGTGACAATGTAGGGGGGGGTTCCTGTGGTGAATCATAATAGCATAATTCACACTGCTATCACATATGTTGTACCATGCCTCTGTAAGCTCGGCACACGAGCAGTTGCGCGGCTCTGCCCCTAGGGGGAGGTGTACTGGGAATGTACGGAAGTTGTACTGGGCTCCACCCTTGGCTCCGCCCATGACTCCTCCCCCCACCGGTTGTATAAAGCTTGGCAGTCGGAGCCTGCCTGCCAGTTCATCTAGAGTTCATCTCATCACAGGCAGGCTCTGTTGTAAGACGATTAAAACCACTGTTCATTCTAACCACGTGTCGCGTGAATTGATGGCCTCATCAGTTCCTCCCTCTCCCTTGTTTCATTATACACCCTCACTAGCAGTGGCCCCAGGCCCACCCCAAACATTTATAAAACTCTACCAGGATCCGTCCAGCCCCTGGGCCTTCCTTGCCTGCATCAACCCCAAACCTCCTCAACCCAAATGGGGCCCCCAGTCCCTGAACAAACCCCTATTCCACTTTGGGAAACCCTAACCCCCAGGAACCGCCACATCCCCTCCTACCCGGCTGGGGGCTCCGACTCGTACAGCCTCCTATAAAACGCCTTGAACACCACATTCCCCCTCCAGGTCCATCACTGCTTTACCCTTAACACCCCTGACTCTGCCAATTTCCCTCACTGCCTCCTGCTTTCTCAACCGATGGGCCAACATCCCCATACTCATACACTGCCGCTGGCCCTTCACTGCTGCCCCATCGCCTACCCGTAGAAACAAACCCGAACTCTATCTGGAGCCTCTGCCTCTCTTTCAACAGTCCTGCCTCCGGCACCTTCGAATATCTCCTGTCCACCTTCACAACCTCGTCCACCAATCTGGCCCTCTCCTCCCGCTCCATTCCCTCCCTATGGGCCCCGGTCAATATGAACTCCCCCCTGACCACAGCCTTGAGGCCTCTCACAACATGGCATCTGTGACTCCTCCAAGTTGTTTAGCTCCACGTAGCCCTGAATGGCAGCCCTCACCCACCCACACACTTCCTCATCCATCAACAACCCGCATCCAGCCGCGACTGTGGCCGCTGCCCCCCGGTCCACCCGCAATTCCATGCTGCCCCCCACCACCCCCTGGATTCACCCACAAATCTACTTAGCGTGGCGCGTGGTCGGAAACCACAATCGCCAAATACTCCGAGTCAGCCAACCCCACCGGCAACGGCATGTCCAACACAAAAAAATAAATCTGGGAGTACACCCAGATAGGAGAGGTATGAAAATTCCTTCACTCTCAGCTTTGCAAACTTCCACGCGTCCCCCCCCCCCCCCCCATGTGCTCCATAAACCCCCTCAGAACCTTCGCCACTGCCAACACCCTCGACTACTGGGGACTCGACCAGTCCAAGCTCGGATCTATGACCGTGTTAAAATCCCCCCTACCCCATAATCAGCCAATGCGAGTCTAGGTCCAGAATCTTCCTCAACACCCCCTCATAAAGTCCACATCATCTCAATTCGGGCAACTTCTCCAACTTCTCACGCACCATCACATATCTCCACCCCCACCCCCCCCACCCCCCCCCGGATCGACCAATACTCTCCACGTTGAACACAACCCTTTTATTGACCAACATCGCCGCCATCTTCATATCCAACCCCAAATGAAGCACCTGCCACCCATCCCTTTCTCAATCTCATCTGGTCCCTCAGCTTCAGGTGCACCTCCTGCAAAACGGCCACGTCCGCCTTCAAACTCCTCAGGGGCATGGGAACCTGGATTGTAGTTTTGGGGTACGGGAGATTGAGAGTATAGAGGTCAGGAGCACAGATTTGACTTCGCAGGAGGGTGCCAGTGTTCAGGTAGGTGGTTTGAAGTGTGTCTACTTCAATGCCAGGAGTATACGAAATAAGGTAGGGGAACTGGCAGCATGGGTTGGTACCTGGGACTTCGATGTTGTGGCCATTTCAGAGACATGGATAGAGCAGGACAGGAATGGTTGTTGCAGGTTCCGGGGTTTAGGTGTTTTAGTAAGCTCAGAGAAGGGGGCAAAAGAGGGGGAGGTGTGGCGCTGCTAGTCAAGGACAGTATTACGGTGGTGGAAAGGATGCTAGATGGGGACTCTTCTTCTGAGGTAGTATGGGCTGAGGTTAGAAACAGGAAAGGAGAGGTCACCCTGTTGGGAGTTTTCTATAGGCCACCTAATAGTTCTAGGGATGTAGAGGAAAGGATGGCGAAGATGATTCTGGAAAAGAGCGAAAGTAACAGGGTAGTTGTTATGGGAGACTTTAACTTTCCAAATATTGACTGGAAAAGATATAGTTTGAGTACATTAGATGGGTCATTCTTGTACAATGTGTGCAGGAGGGTTTCCTGACACAATATGTTGACAGGCCAACAAGAGGCGAGGCCACATTGGATTTGGTTTTGGGTAATGAACCAGGCCAGGTGTTAGATCTGGAGGTAGGTGAGCACTTTGGAAACAGTGACCACAATTCGGTTGACCTTTACGTTAGTGATGGAAAGGGATAAGTATACCCCGCAGGGCAAGAGTTATAGCTGGGGGAAGGTGCAATTATGATGCCATTAGACATGACTTAGGATGTGTTGGTTGGAGAAGTAGGCTGCAAGGGTTGGGCACACTGGATATGTGGAGCTTGTTCAGGAACAGCTATTGCATGTTCGTTGATAAGTACGTACAGTCAGGCAGGGAGGAAGGGGTCGAGCGAGGGGAACCGTGGTTTACCAAAGAAGTGGAATCTCTTGTTAAGAGGAAGAAGGAGGCCTATGTGAAGATGAGGCGTGAAGTTTCAGTTGGGGCGCTTGATAGTTACAAGGAATCGAGGCAGGATCTAAAGAGAGAGCTGAGACGAGCAAGGAGGGGGACATGAGAAGTCATTTGGCAGGTAGGATCAAGGAAAACACCAAAAGCTTTCTATAGGTATGTCAGGAATAAAAGAAGGACTAGGGTAAGAGTAGGGCCATTCCAGGACAGTGGTGGGAAGTTGTGTGTGGAGGCTGAGGAGATAAGCGAGATACTAAATGAAATACTTTTCGTCGTATTCACTCATATTGTGGAGGAGAATGCTGGAACCCAGGCTATAGAATAGATTAGAAGCTCGTGTTTGAAACAAACCTGTTGGACTTTAACCTGGTGTTGTAAGACTTCTTACTGTGCTCACCCCAGTCCAACGCCGGCATCTCCACATCATTAGAATAGATGGCATTGAGGTGCGTAGGGAAGAAGTGTTGGCAATTCTGGACAAGGTGAAATAGATAAGTCCCCGGGGCCGGTGGGATTTATCCTAGGATTCTCTGGGAAGCCAGGAAGAGATTGCTGAGCCTTTGGCTTTGATTTTTAGGTCATCATTGGCTACAGATAGTGCCAGAGGACTGGAGGATAGCAAATGTGGTCCCTTTGTCAAGAAGGGAGTAGAGATAACCCCGGTAACTATAGGCCGTTGAGCCTAACGTCTGTGGTGGGTAAAGTCTTGGAGAGGATTATAAAAGATACGATTTATAATCATCTAGATAGGAATAATATGATTAGGGACAGTCAGCTTGGTTCTGTGAAGGGTAGGTCATGCCTCACAAACCTTATCGAGTTCTTTGAGAAGGTGACTGACAGGTAGACGAGGGTAGAGCAGTTGATGTGGTGTATATGGATTTCAGTAAAGTGTTTGATACGGTTACCCACGGTCGGCTATTGCAGAAAATACGGAGGCTGGGGAATTGAGGGTGATTTAGAGATGTGGAATCAGAAATTGGCTAGTTGAAAGAAGACAGAGAGTGGTAGTTGATGGGAAATGTTCAGAATGGAGTTCAGTTACGAGTGGCGTACCACAAGGATCTGTTCTGGGGGCCGTTGCTGTTTGTCATTTTTATAAATGACCTAGAGGAGGGCGCAGAAGGATGGGTGAGTAAATTTGCAGACGACACTAAAGTCGGTGGAGTTGTAGACAGTGCGGAAGGATGTTGCAGGTTACAGAGGGACTTAGATAAGCTGCAGAGCTGGGCTGAGAGGTGGCAAATGGAGTTTAATGTGGAGAAGTGTGAGGTGATTCACTTTGGAAAGAATAACAGGAATGCGGAATATTTGGCTAATGGTAAATTCTTGGTAGTGTGGATGAGCAGAGGGATCTCGGTGTCCATGTACATAGATCCCTGAAAGTTGCCACCCAGGTTGATAGGGTTGTGAAGAAGGCCTATGGTGTGTTGGCCTTATTGGTAGAGGGATTGAGTTCCGGAGCCATGAGGTCATGTTTGCAGTTGTACAAAACTCTAGTACGGCCGCATTTGGAGTATTGCGTACAGTTCTGGTCGCCTCATTATAGGAAGGACGTGGAAGCTTTGGAACGGGTGCAGAGGAGATTTCCCAGGATGTTGCCTGGTATGGAGGGAAAATCTTATGAGGAAAGGCTGATGGACTGGAGGTTGTTTTCGTTAGAGAGAAAAAGGTTAAGAGGTGACTTAATAGAGGCATACAAAATGATCAGAGGGTTAGATAGGTGGACAGCGAGAGCCTTCTCCCGCGGATGGAGGTGGCTAGCATGAGGGGACATAGCCTTAAATTGAGGGGTAATAGATATAGGACAGAGGTCAGAGGTGGGTTTTTTTACGCAAAGAGTGGTGAGGCCGTGGAATGCCCTACCTGCAACAGTAGTGAAACACGCCAACATTGAGGGCATTTAAAATTTTATTGGATAAGCATATGGATGATAAGGGCATAGTGTAGGTTAGATGGCCTTTAGATTTTTCCATGTCGGTGCAACATCGAGGGCCGAAGGGCCTGTACTGCGCTGTATCGTTCTATGTTCTATGTTCTAGGTGCACCATTTCACCTGACCATTCAACCTCCTCATGTTCCTCGTGACCAACCTAGTAGGAGGGGGAGGGGGGAAGCTCCCTGCCCCCTTACCCTGCCGATGAGCCATATCCCTTTTTGGGCCAGCCCCTAGCCCGCATCACGTGACCGTCCAGGCCCGCACTCTGATGTCCCTTCCCAACTGCGTGACACCAACCACACCCATGTCAGCAAACACCCCCCGCCCCCACCCTTGAACAAAGAACCAACACCATCCCCCCGCACACCTTCCTCTCGACAAACCCCGCCCCCCCCACTTCACTCCTGTTAATTTGCCCACCCAGCTAGCATGGTGGCCCCCGCCCAAGGTCTCCACCCTCCCTCTCTCCAGTTCCCCTCCCCCGCGACCAATCCAACCATCAACCCCTAAAGAGTAACAAAAGGGCTAAACCCCACCCTCCTCTTCGCCAGGTCCATACCAGGTCCTGGTGCACCCGCATCTTGCTCCCTTCCAAGTACATTTCCTGGTCTGCCTCACCCATCGAAGAATCTTCTTGTCCAGAAAGCGGGGGCAACCGCAACACCATTGCCCTCGCCGCCATTGCCCACCAGCGGCCTCCTCCTTAGCACCCTGTGGGTTTGGTCCACCTCCAGAGACCGATCAAAGGCTACCTCCCCCATCACTTTCTCCAGCTTCCTTGCCCATACACCACGGCCTCCGCACCTTCAATGCCTTCACGCATCTCAACAATCCTTCGGTTGTACCTTCTGAAATGATTGTCCAAATCCTCCACCTTCGCCCTCTGATTTTTCTGGCACTCCCCGCATCACTCCCAGCTCCGCCACCAATGCAGCCAACTGCCCCTCGTGCTCCTCCACCGCCTCCTCCACTTTCTGGACCGGCAGGCTCTGGGACTCCAGCCTCTGCTCCACTCGCTCAATCCCAGATCTCAGCTGTTGCACCACCTTGACTTGGTCTTCTAGGGCCGCTTTCCTCTGTTGCCGAAACCTATTATTCAGGAACTCTGCCAACTACTCCGTCAACCACTGTGCAGGCAGCGCGCCCCCTTGCCCTCTTTTCCTGTGGCGCACCACGAATGCTCTCCCGCACCCGCTGCTCTTTCTTGCCCGCACAACTCCGTGTCCGTGAATCCACCCACCAGGCACACCAGATGAGTAATACCTTCCCCGGGCACTCCTGTACCTTTTGCCCTCAAATATTTTGCACTTCGGGTGGGGAAAAGACTGAAAAAATCCATCTTGAGCGGGAGCAACCAATGAAATGAAAAAATGAAAATGAAATGAAAATCGCTTATTGTCACAAGTAGGCTTCAAATGAAGGTACTGTGAAAAGCCCCTAGTCGCCACATTCCGCCGCCTGTTTCTGGGAGGCTGGTACGGGAATTAAACCTGCCTTGGTCTGCTTTAAAAGTCAGCTATTTAGCCCTGTGCTAAACCGGCCCCTAGTGCGGCCACTCACTCCATGGCCGCCACCGGATGTCCGATAATGTAAGATGCTTGACAGATCAAGGGTTAACTTGGGACTGGAGAGTGGCACCACCACAGTGTGATGTATGTAGTCACATGGTCAGGGAACAGTCTAGGACCATACCCTGTAAGCGGCTAGTCTACATGGTGGAAGTAACACTATGCAAGACCATACTTGGAACAGCAACTAGTTAAAGCCTAGCAATAAAGGTGTTTATGTTTAAACACATCAGCCTCACGATCTCATCAATGAGCCATCGGCACAGCAACATAATGAACCCATATTCTGGCAAACGAATGGCTACTAAAGATGGAGCAAATCAAGCATCTAGAATTGGAGGAAGGCAGATTTCCCAGACGGTTGTAGGGCTGGAGAAGTGACAGGTAGGAAAAGACTAGGTCTTGGAGTGATTTGAACGGAAGGATGAGAATTTTAAAGTTGAGGTATCAGTGAATCGGGAGCCAATGCAGATCAGTGAATGCATGGTTGATGGGTGATGGTAAATTGGGACAAGATAAGATACAAGCTGCAGAGTTTTGGATGAGCTTAAGTTTATGGAGGGTGGAAGATGGGAGAGTATTAAAATAGACAAGTTTGGAGGTAACAAAAGCAGGAATAAAGATTTAAGCAGCAGACTCATAAATATATTTATTGTTTTTGGACAGTGCACCGTGAAAGTCAAAGCTACCAAAGTAATAACAATTACTTAAGATCTAAAAATCGTTTATGGTGAATTAGAACTTTGTACTTAATCCAAAAGCATATTCTCCCCATTTTTCTTCCATGATGGAGAGAGTAAACACACAGGGTCAGTACAGAAATGTCCAACATCATAATTTTGACAATGGTGATATCGTTTGGAATTCTTTCAAACATCCAGGCTGGATCAAAAGAGGCAGTTCTCAAAAAGTTATCAAAATATGTGAGGTTGTTTTGAAAGTCAGAAAGGTCCTTCAGTTCTCAAAGGATAAACAGGGACATTGTTGCTTCACCGAGCTTTCAGGCTCCATCAGCCCCTTGAATAAGCAGATATAGCCGGCTGTAAACACCCTCCTCAGACAAGGACACATTGTCTCCTCGGGAAGATTTGTCCTGCTGGACACATAATATCACAAATTTACTGCTTCCGGGATATTTTGCTTCAGTTTTTTATCAAAATGCTGATTTGAAAATGTGAGAGGAATTGTCCCTTTTCAATCATTTGGAGCACATTCTCATTGTGTATTACTTATTTGGACAGTCTCCCTGCCTAATGCATTTAGGGAATGCTCTATGGAAGAGACTATCTACTTCTATCTACTTCACACTTTGCATGGATATTTCTTGCTTTTCATTCAAGGTGATGCAAGCATTGGATGGGTGAGGCAACAAAATACAAGGGCTAACCAACCCTTCTTTTTAAACATCCTCCAACAATGCTTAAAATGTGCCCATTTTTAGGGGCACCTAGAAATGGGCTTCAGCAGGTGCAACCTGGACCTCTTTGGTTGGATTTCTATGTAAGGTCATCTCAGAACCATCGCAACCTATTCTTCATTAACTTGAAGTCATCCAAAACTCTGCTGCTCGTGTTTGAACTTGCGCTCAACCAATTCTGGCTTCTTGTTCACCTACAAATTTAATTTCTCTACCCATGAGGGAATTGCCTGAGCCCCAAGCTCTGGAATACCTTTCCTACACCTCTCCCGATCTCTACCTCACATTCCTCCTTTAAGATGGACCTTAAAATTTGCCCCTTTGACCACCATTTTGATCATTCTGTCCTAATGGTGACATCGTTTGGAATTCTTTCAAACATCCCTGTATTTATATAGCGCCTTAAGTAGCTCAGAATCATATTTTCTTTTATAGTGCTCATGTGGTGCCCTGTGCGACATTTCAATACATTATAGGCGCTATATAAATACAAGCTGTTGTTTTTCTACCTCCTCATTTCCTATCACCTCCCCTTCCTCTCCAAAGGATCAGTCCATCCAACTCACCAGATCTCCAATCTCCCGTTCCTCTCTCGGATACTCAAGTGTGTTGCTACCTCAAATCTCTCCAATTGAACGTCCACTCTATTTATGGAGTGAAGACAGACCTGAGTGAGGTCACAAATCACATTTCCTACCATCAAATCATCTCCCCTGTTGTCTACAACCCTGAGATATCTGTGCTGCTTCAGTTCCAGCAGTCTTCTGCAAACCCTATTTTAATTGTTCCATCATTGGCGACAATGCTTTCAGTTAGTTAGGCCTAAATTCTGAGATTCTAAATGCCTCGGTCTCTTCACCTCTAGCCTCCCTTTTCAAACTCTAACTTTTGGCTGAGCTTTGAGTCATCTGTCCTAAAATCGCCTTCTGTGACTTGGTGTTTGGTAATACTCCTTTGAAGTGCCTTGGACTGTTTTACTATGCTAAATATCCCGAGCATCCCTACAGTGCAGAAGGAGGCCATTCGGCCCAGTGAGTCTGCACCGACCCTCCGAAAGAACACATTAACCAGGCCCACTCCCCCGTCCTATCCCTCTAACCCCGCGCATTGATTACGGCCAATCTGCCTAACCTGCTGTGGACTGTGGGAGGAAACTGGAGCACCCGAGGGAAACCTATGCAGACACGGCGAGAATGTGCAAACTCCACACAGACAGTGACGTGAGGTCCCTGGTACTGTGAGGCAGCAGTGCCAACTACTGTGTCACCATGCCACCTTTAGCTATATGCATGCAGGTTATTGGGTGCAATTGGGGAGCAATTATTGGGGAGCAGATAGGAAATGAGGAGGTAGAACAACAACAATTTGTATTTATATAGCGCCTATACTGTATTGAAATGTCGCACAGGACACCAAAATTGTACTGAGGGGTGTATTTTCGCCCGTTCCCTCCAGCAGATGCCTCCGGCTTCGCTGATGGTGAACACCTGCCATGGGTTTCCCTGCGCGTGGGGTGGATTCAATGGGGAATCCCTTTGGCAGCGGCAGAACAAATGATCCCACTGCTGGCCAACAGCAGGCAGCCTCCTGCCACCGAAAAGCACGCCATGGGGGCACGGGAAATCCCACCCCCCAGATTGCTGGATCAGGTGAGAACAGCGATTTGAAACCCGCCGGCTTTGTAGCTGCCTTTTGTCACTTGATCAAACAGCACTTTGTACAATTTCAAAGTGCTGGTGAGGATCACACAACCAGTTGTGGGGTGGGCGTGAATGCGCCAGAAAAGCTGGCATTCTGAGAGCGGGCACTGTTTTAAAGGGCGTCCCGATCCCAAAGTAATATTTAAGGCTTCCCCTCCCCACCACTTAGTTCAGGACCCCCACCGCGGAGATCAGCACACCGCCCTACCAAATACCAGGGCACACCCCACCCCAACACAATGCCAGCCTTTGGGGCAACCCCCCTCCACCACGATGCCAACATTTGGGCAACTCCCCCAACAACATTGGGGAATCCCCTCACCACAGCGCAAGCATCTGGGCTACCCCCTCTCCTCACTGCCCCCTCCTCATAGGCATCGAGGTTCTCCCCTCTCCATCCCCACCATACATAAATGGAAGCCCCCGCAATGCCAGAGGGCAATACCGAGCCTTGTCCCTCAACCTCCTACAGGCACCCGGTGTGGTCATCATGGCTGCTTTTCGCTTTTGAAAACCAGTCATGATTCATGCTGACATGACGTCACTACCTTGGTAAGCCCTTTAATAATATGTAAAGGGCTTAAGAAAGGTAGCAAGGATAATCCAGGGAACTACAGGCTGGTGAGCCTTACGTCAGTGGTAGGAAAATAACTGGAGAGAATTCTTCGAGCCAGAATCTATTCCCATTTGGAACCAAGTGATCATATTAGAGAAAGACAGCATGGTTTTGTGAAGGGGAGGTTGTGTCTCACTAACCTGATAGAGTTTTTCGAGGAGGTCACAAAGATGATTGATGCAGGTAGGACAGTGGATGTTGTCTATATGGACTTCAGTAAGGCCTTTGACAAGGCCCCTCATGGCAGACTGGTACAAAAGGTGAAGTCACACGGGATCAGGGGTGAGCTGGCAAGATGGATACAGAACTGGCTAGGTCATAGAAGGCTGAGAGTAGCAATGGAAGGGTGCTTTTCTGATTGGAGGGCTGTGACTAGTGGTGTTCCACAGGGATCAGTACCGGGACCTTTACTGTTCGTAGTTTATAGAAATTAATTGGAGGAAAATGTAACTGGTCTGATTAGTAAGTTTGCGGATGACACAAAAGTTGGTAGAATTGCGGATAGCGATGAGGACTGTCAGAGGATAGAGCAGGATTTAGATTGTTTGGAGCCTTGGGCGGAAATTTGGCAGATGGAGTTTAATCAGGACAAATGTGAGGTAATGCATTTTGGAAGGTCTAATACAGGTAGGGAATATACAGTGAATGGTAGAATCCTCGAGTGTTGAAAGTCAGAGAGATCTTGGTGTACAGGTCCACAGGTCACTGAAAGGGGCAACACCAGGTGGAGAAGGTAGTCAAGAAGGCATACGGTATGCTTGCTTTCATTGGCCGGGGTATTGAGTATAAAAATTGGCAAGTCATGTTGCAGCTGTATAGAACCTTAGTTAGGCCACACTTGGAGCATAGTGTTCAATTCTGGTCGCCACACTACCAGAAGGATGTGGAGGCTTTAGAGAGGGTGCAAAAGAGATTTACCAGGATGTGCCTGGTTTGGAGGGCATTAGCTATGAGGAGAGGTTGAATAAACTTGGTTTGTTCTCACTGGAACAAAGGAGGTTGAGGGGCGACCTGATAGAGGTCTACGAGGATTATGAGGGGCATAGACAGAGTGGATAGTCAGGGACTTTTTCCCAGGGTAGCGGGGTCAATTACTAGGGGGCATAGCTTTAAGGAGCGTGGGGCAAGGTTTAGAGGAGATGTACGAGGTAACTTTTTTACACAGAGGGTAGTGGGTGCCTGGAACTCGCTGCCGGAGGAGGTGGTGGAAGCAGGGACAATAGTGACGTTTAAGGGGCATCTTGACAAATACATGAATAGGATGGGAATAGTGGGATACGGGCCCCGGAAGTGTAGAAGATTTTAGTTTAGACGGGCAGCATGGTCGGCGCATGCTTGGAGGGCCGAAGGGCCTGTTCCTGTGCTATACTTTTCTTTGTTCATTGTTCTTTGTAAAATCATGATAATGTATTGAAATCAGGGTCACGCCCTTTCTGGAGCACATTTTCAGTGGGTGGTGCAGGGACGATCTCAAACTCAGATCTGGCCGCCGCAAATACCGTTTTTTGCCGCTCATGACATTTCGAGGCCATTACGGGATTTGCACCTGCGGGGCCAGCAGAGCCGCTAGGTCATGGCCATGGTTTTGTCGTAAGATTTTAAACAATTTTGTATGTTACTCCTCTCTTCTACTAACCAGCCCCTTGGGATTTCGCTCACATGATTCTGCTCTTTTTTATCCAACACACCTCATCTCTAGTGTTGGCTTCTGTTCCCACCCTGGCGTGTCACTGCCAGCATCCCCCAGTGATCTTTATCCCTCTTCCTCATCTAAATGCTGCCCCTCAGCAAAGTCATCCATAGGCACAGGGTTAGTATCCACGTGTATGCTATGAGCAGCTATCTTTTATCTCTCCGTCATTTCTTTTGACTGCACGACCATCATGGTGCTGTCAGCGTGCACGGCCTACAACAGATCCTGAAGGCAGCACGGCAGCACAGTGGTTAGCACTGTTGCCTCACAGCACCAGGGTCCCAGGTTCGATTCCCAGCTTGGGTCACTATATGTGCGGAGTCTGCACGTTCTCCCCGTGTCTGCCAGTGGTTCCTCCGGGCGCTCCGGATTCCTCCCGCAATGTGGCAACGAGGGGATTTTCACAGTAACTTCATTGCAGTGTTAATGTAAGCCTACTTGCGACACAAATAAAGATTATTATTATTACTTTCTCGAGACACAATTTAATCCTTCCAATACTTTTCATCATCCACCCCGTCCTAAACTTGAAAGTGATGTTCACGTTTCATAAAATCCTGAATAAAGGGTGTCATGTGGCACAGTGGTTAGCACTGGGACTGTGGCGCTGAGGACCCGGGTTCGAATCCCGGCCCTGGGTCACTGTCCATGTGGAGTTTGCACATTCTCCCCGTGTCTGCTGTGGGTTTCACCCTCACAACCCAAAAGATGTGCAGGTTACGTGGATTGGCCATGCTATATTGCCCCTTAATTGGAAAATAAATAATTGGGTACTCTAAATTTATTTAAAAAAATATAATCCAGAATAAATAATAATTCCCCAAATCAGTTACTTCTTTAACTTAATCACTAAAAAACTATTCAAACTTTATCCTCATAAAAAGGGGTAATTAGATATACAGGCAAGTCACCCCTTCCCCTGTTAATATATATATATATATATACATATATATAGTCAATGGCCAGGAGATGGCAGTCATGGTAAGTTAACTCAAACTGTCTTGTGTGCAGACCAGTGAAATGCAACAGCTGTACCAGTGACATCAAATACAGTTTCAAAGAAAGTAGAGGCAAAACACAACACAGCAAAATTCAATTCACTGTCAGACCATGCCTAAGAATGATGTGGAGATGCCGGCGTTGGCCTGGGGTGAGCACAGTAAGAAGTCTTACAACACCAGTTTAAAGTCCAACAGGTTTGGTTCAAACACGAGCTTTCGGAGTGCAGCTCCGAAAGCTCGTGTTTGAACCAAACCTGTTGGACTTTAAACTGGTGTTGTAAGACTTCTTACTATGCCTAAGAAAGCAGCGGAGTAACACTGGAATTCTGGGCTACTGGGAATCTAGAGGTGGAATCAATGATTTCTTCAAATGAAGTATTTCAAATATAACCCTGGACACGGGGCTATGAGTTACTGATTGTGCAGGATAAATAGGAACCCAATCCAAAACAGCTACAAGCAAGGGAGGAAATTAGAGTTTCGATTTTTTCCCGACAATGTTGTAGATTGGGGCGCGATTAAGCCACCGCGCTGCGTCGCGGGGATCTGGGCGTGTCGGTTAAATAGCGGGTAAGGTTGAGATCTGCGCCGAGTGCGAATCAGTTTGTTATCTAGCTACCCATCCTGATGATGGGTTCCGGATCTCGCTCAAACATTAACCCTCATTTGCATTCATTTCCATCTCATTCGCGAGATTGAAATCGAATGCAACGGCCTCCTGGGAATTGATCGGCTCCCCAGCAAGAAATCACGTGGGCGTCGTTTCGTACTCCTTTTGTAAAAACGTGAGGCTGGCGCAGTGGCTACTGAGGGGAACTGAGGAGGTGAGCAGGCATTCCCATTTCCTGGCATGCAGCTCAAGGGCACCGGAAATGCTGCCCCAGTCCTTGGGCGGGGAGGAGGGGGGGGGGGGGGCGTGCCAGGGGGGGGAGGGGGGGGTTTGCAGGAGGAGGACCCCTCAGAGGGATTTTTAAAAATTTGTTCATGGGATAGAACATAGAACATAGAACAGTACAGCACAGAACAGGCCCTTCGGCCCTCGATGTTGTGCCGAGCAATGATCACCCTACTCAAACCCACGTATCCACCCTATACCCGTAACCCAACAACCCCCCCTTAACCTTACTTTTATTAGGACACTAAGGGCAATTTAGCATGGCCAATCCAACTAACCCGCACATCTTTGGACTGTGGGAGGAAACCGGAGCACCCGGAGGAAACCCACTCACACACGGGGAGGACGTGCAGACTCCACACAGGATGTGAGCATCGCAGACAGTGCCATCCCTAATTGCCCTTGAGGCAACAGGTTAATAGTCAACCACATTGCTGTGGGTCTGGAGTCACGTATAGGCAAGGCCAGGTAAGGGTGCCAGATTTCCTTCCCTAAAGGACATTAGTGAACCAGATGGGTTTTACAACAATCAACAATGGTCACCATTCGACTTATAATTCCAGAATTTTTTATTGGATTACAATCTCACCGTCTGCAGTGGCGGGATTTTAACCTGGCAACCAGAGCAATACTTTGGGATTCCGGATTATTAGCCCAGTGGCAATACCCCTACCCCAACGCTTAGGCAGGGGCTGAAATGTTCCAGATCGGGGGTCAGGGGGGTGAGGGACTTCTTCTCTGTGAGGCCTCTCAAGTCATCTTTAAATATTGTGGCTACCCATAACAGGGGCAACTATAGATACAGCCTGTCTGTCCTCCCAAACACCTGCCTGTCCTCCCAAACACCTGTCTGTCCTCCCAAACACCTGCCTGTCCTCCCAAACACCTGTCTGTCCTCCCAAACACCTGCCTGTCCTCCCAAACACCTGTCTGTCCTCCCAAACACCTGCCTGTCCCCCCAAACACCTGCCTGTCCTCCCAAACACCTGCCTGTCCTCCCAAACACCTGCCTGTCCTCCCAAACACCTGCCTGTCCTCCCAAACACCTGTCTGTCCTACCAAACACCTGCCTGTCCTCCCAAACACCTGCCTGTCCTCCCAATCACCTGCCTGTCCTCCCAAACACCTGCCTGTCCTCCCAAACACCTGCCTGTCCTCCCAAACACCTGCCTGTCCTCCCAATCACCAGTCTGTCCTCCCAAACACCTGACTGTCCTCCCAAACACCTGCCTGTCGTCCCAAACACCTGCCTGTCCTCCCAAACACCTGTCTGTCCTCCCAAACACCTGCCTGTCCTCCCAAACACCTGTCTGTCCTCCCAAACACCTGCCTGTCCTCCCAAACACCTGTCTGTCCTACCAAACAACTGTCCCTCTGCCCAAAAACCTGCCTGTCCTCCCAAACACCTGTCTGTCCTCCCAAACTCCTGTCTATCCTATCAAACACCTGTCTGTCCGACCAAACATCTGCCTGTCCTCCCAAACACCTGCCTGTCCTCCCAAACACCTGTCTGTCTGACCAAACACCTGCCTGTCCTCCCAAACACCTGCCTGTCCTACCAAACACCTGCCTGTCCTCCCAAACGCCTGCCTGTCCTCCCAAACACCTGTCTGTCCTCCCAAACACCTGCCTGTCCTCCCAAACACCTGTCTGTCCTCCCAAACACCTGCCTGTCCTACCAAACACCTGCCTGTCCCCCCAAACACCTGTCTGTCCTCCCAAACACCTGTCTGTCCTCCCAAATACCTGTCTGTCCTACCAAACACCTGCCTCTCCTCCCAAACACCTGTCTGTCCTCCCAAACACCTGTCTGTCCTACCAAACACCTGCCTGTCCTACCAAACACCTGCCTGTCCTCCCAAACACCTGTCTGTCCTACCAAACACCTGTCTGTCCTACCAAACACCTGCCTGTCCTCCCAAACACCTATCTGTCCTACCAAACACCTATCTGTCCTACCAAACATTTACAGGACACAACCCTGCCCTTGCTTCAATGCTGAAAGTCACTTTTACTCCCTTCAACTGTGTGCAGCCTCTAGCTTCACACTGAAGGCTATTGCAAATGAAGAATTGGCCACGTTAGTGTGAGAGCACTTCACAGCTGCAGGTGGTGTTTGCTGCTTGCTCCTCCTGGTGGCTGAAGATGCTTGGCGGCTGCTGTTGCTGTTTCGTTCCTTTTCTGAAGAGGAAGGAAGGACAATTTCTTCTAAGATATCTGGTCCTGGAACATTGGGCTCAGGGGGATGTATGAGTCCACAAACAATCTTTTTTGAAGCAAGAAGACGCTGTGGGACCTGATACGCGACATATGGGCCACCCGATGACACCGTTGAAGAAATGCTTTCGCAGAGTGATGATGCTTTTGTTACTGGTGTGGTGAGTGCTGTGTGTAGCTGGCACGTCACTGCATGTTAAACACGCTGGAAGTCAAGGATGTTCAACTGCACCTTGAGCGCCAGTGGAATATGTGGACGGCAGGGTTTGGTTGCAGTGAGATTGGGGCGTGTGGGAGGGGCCGGAACAGCTCTAGCTGCTGGATGGAGAATGGCTCTGATACGTGGAGAAGTCACACATTGATGGACAGATCATTTCTACAACAAAGTTCTGGACAAGATAACACATTCTCAGGCTTATCCCCTGTTTCTGTTGAGGAGCCTCCAAGGGGCGATACTGTGCATTTGGGTTTTCTTTGTGAAAATGAGCTGATATGGCTTTGTATTGGTACCAATATGGAACGGTGATGCCAGCTTTGACAAAGGGTCACCTGAACTTGAAACGTTAGCTCTTTTCTCTCCCTGCAGATGCAGCCAGACCTGCTGAGATTTTACAGTATTTTCTCTTTGGTGATGTTTGTTTGTTATTTCATGGTGAGTGCAACATGTGGAATGTTACTCAGTTGATTTTCAAATCTTTATTACTGTTGACCATTTAATAAACAAAATATTTTATGAATGCTCATTAAAACAGTTGTCTGGCCTTCTGATCTTGCATTATGCCAGCTGTCACTTCGGATTTACAGCACGCAAAGCATTTGGATCAGGTTTACTCCCCGCTCGATATATCAACTTCCATACGTTACCCAATTAAAATTGTTCCATCTCTCCTTGCAAGTAACGGAAACTCCGCCTGTAATAAAAGCAGCTTCTTTCCGTTAGCTGATGAGTTAAAAGCAATCGCAATGTTGGATGGCTCAAAGGTTTCTCACATTCCCCCAGAGTGAAATTGCTAACCAGTTTGGTGTTTCACAGCCATTTAAAAAAGATAAAGATTTCCTATACTGCACTGAAATGTCTGTGTTATAATGAAGCAGGTTACACGGAGAAACACTCAGTTAACTACAGCAGCTGTGGAGCCACTCTTGCATTTTGATTGCGGCAATCCAGTTTGCATTCCATTAAGAACCTTATCCCAAACTCTGTTCAAAGCAGTTAAAACTGATCATAGAATCATAGAATTTACAGTGCAGAAAGAGGCCATTCGGCCCATCGAGTCTGCACCGGTTCTTGGAAAGAGCACCCTACCCAAGGTCCACACCTCCACCCTATCCCCGTAACCCAGTAACCGCACCCAACCATTTTGGACACTAAGGGCAATTTATCATGGCCAACCCACCTAACCTGCACACCTTTGGACTGTGGGAGGAAACCGGAGCACCCGGAGGAAACCTACACAGACGCGGAGAGAATGTGCAGACCGTCCGCACAGACAGCGACCCAAGCCAGGAATCGAACCTGAGACCCTGGAGCTGTGGAGCAATTGTACTACCATGCTGCGCCATAAAAAGGATAGAATGATTCATGGGCGGAATGGCCTGCCAAACCCATTTTTCAGTTAACAGTCTTCTTCTGCATCATCAAAAAATAGAAAAATTGAAATAAGCAGCACTGTATTAACCAATGCTGCACATTGAACATTAAAAAGAAGCACTGTGAGGGAGCACGGTGGCCTAGTGGTTAGCACTGCTGCCTCACGGCGCCGAGGTCCCAGGTTCGATCCCGGCTCTGGGTCACTGTCCGTGTGGAGTTTGCACATTCTCCCCGTGTCTGTGTGGGTTTCGCCCCCACAACCCAAAAATGTGCAGAGTAGGTGGATTGGACACGCTAAATTGCCCCTTAATTGGAAAAAATAATTGGGTAATCTAAATTTATAAAAAAAAATTAAAAAAAAAAAAGAAGCACTGAGGTGGTGGCACGGTGGCGCAGTGGTTAGCACTGCTGCCTCACGGCGCCGAGGTCCCAGGTTCGATCCCGACCCCGGGTCACTGTCCGTGTGGAGTTTGCACATTCTCCCCTTGTCTGCGTGGGTCTCACCCCCACAACCCAAAGATGTGTAGGGTAGGTGGATTGGCCACGCTAAGTTGCCCTTAATTGGAAAAAAAAAAGAGGTACTTTAAGTTTAGAGGAAAAAAAGCACTGGGGTAGAATATTCACACAGGTTCTCCAGCTCCTGCTGCGAATTCAGTAGAAACCCCCAGAAAGTGGCAAAACCAGATGTTTCTGTCTAGTTATATTGCTTTTACATTGACCTTCCATTGGAGAACACACACCTTCCAGGAGATAGACTCTTTTTTTTCTCCAGTTCTTATGGTTTGCTTCATAAATGTCCAGCCATTTTTCCAGCTCAGGTATTCCCTTTCCATTTCAAGAAATAGAGGATTTGCATTTTCATAGCGCCTTTCACATCCTCGGGTTGACCCGCACAGCTTCCACACGGCAAATTCCCGCGGGCGGCAAGGAGTTAAGCGAACCCTTCATCTCTTTTTGGTGTCGCTGGTCGGGGGATGAGCATCGTCCAGGAAATCGGAACAAATGCTGAGTCCTGCTTGAAAAACGGCACACGATCATATACGCCAACTCAACAGTTAGATCGCTTTAAAGATGGCACGTCCAACAGTGCAGCACTTTCTCAGCATTGCCTGTCTTGTTATGCTCTTGACGTAGCATAAGCAGCTTCCTTGATGTGCACTCCGACAAAGGAAGGTTCAGACTTGGAGATAGCTTTAACACATTTATTAAGCTATTAACAATTCTCCTACTTGGATTCGACTCTACTGTTAATCCTTCTACAGCTACTCAGACTGACGAGCCAGTCTGCTACAATCCACGTGGTGGGTGTGACGTTCAATCAACCCTGTGTCTGTACTCACTAAGTGTCTCCACTGGAAAGAGGAAGATCATGTGTGCTGTGTCCTTTATATATGGGTTGGTGTAATGCCCCCCTGTGGTAGTGTCACCTCTGTGTGTATCGTGAATGCCCATTGGTCATGTTCTATCTTACTGACCTATTGGTTGGATGTCTGTGTGTCGTGTCTCTGGTGCTCCCTCTAGTGTCTAGCTAGTCTACGTGTATTTACATTAACCCTTATGTATTTACAGTGATGCATATCACCACATTGGCCTGGTGCCAGACTGGATTATGGCTCTCCAGGTACCGAAGAGGAGCTATATTGGGCGTGAGATATACACTCTGTTTCTCTCTCCATCGATGCTGCCAGACCCACTGAGCTTTTCCAGCCTTTACACTTTGTATTCCAATGCTGACACATTTTGTTTGACAGCATGTATCTCTCACTAGGTCTAATTAGTATTAGTAATGAGCAGTTGTCTCGGTTTGCACAATCTTTGATGCCAATCAGTCACTCTCGCTGCAGAGCAGAATATTCTGAACCAGAAGCTTTTGTGCTCAGACCAAGGCCGGAATCTTGCAGCCATTCTCTCCGGCGGGATCTTCCGGTTCCGCCGATGGTGAACCCCCGCCGTGGATTTCCCGGCAGCATGGGGTGGATTCCATTGACTAGAAGGTTCCGCCACAGTACAAAGGCGGGCGGCCGCCTCCCGCCGCTGGGAAACGCACTGTGGTAAGGGTGGAAATCCATCCCCCCACCCCAAAAGTCAGTGTCGGCAGCACATGGGTTAGCACTGTTGCTTCATAGCGCCAGGATCTCAGGTTCAATTCCCGGCTTGGCTGTCTGTGCGGAGTTTACACGTTCTCCCCGTGTCTGCCTGGGTTTCCTCCGGGTGCTCCGGTTTCCTCCCACAAGTTCCCAAAGACGTGCTTGTTAGGTGAATTGAACATTCTGAATTCTCCCTCTGTGTACCCGAACAGGCGCTGGAATGTGGAGACTAGGGGCTTTTCACAGTAACTTCATTGCAGTGTTAATGTAAACCGACTTGTGACAGTAATAAAGATTATTATTATTTTATCTGTAGACAACCAGTTCAAAGCTCTGGACGTGCTCTGGGCTGCACAGCCAATTACCAGAAATATTTTGTTCAGCAATTTTTTCAAAAACAAGATGTTTTTCAAAAGGTTTGAAGGAATAAAGACAATAGGAGCCCCTCTCAAAATCTGACTGTTTTGTAATCTCAGATTTATCTCAGTCTGGTTAACTAACCACATTACTTTTCAAAGGAGATGTATGCAACTAGTGGTTAGAAGGTAAACACCATGATAGACCGATTGGGGCGAATATAAAAGCATACGGATTAGGAGGGGGAGTGGGTCATTCAGCTCCTCAGACCTGCTCCACTGTTCAGTAAGATCATGGCCGATATGCTTATGGCCTCATTCTGCATTCTTCCCTCGCCAAAAAACTTTGACTCCCTTGTTAGTGAAGAATCTATCTACCTCTTCCTTAAAAATGTTCTATGTCGCTGCCTCCACCATTCTCTGGGGAAGGGAGTGCCAAAGACGCATGACAATCTGCGAGGAAAAGCTACTTCCCATCTCTGTCTTAATTGGGAGAGTCTTTTTTTTAAACACTGTGACCAGCACTGCTGCCTCTCCAGGTACCGAAGAGGAGCTATATTAGGCGTGAGATATACACCAGGGACCCGGGTTCGATTCCGGCCTCGGGTGACTGTGTGGAGTTTTCACGTTCTCCCCATGTCTGCGTGGGTTTCCTCCGGGTGCTCCGGTTTCCTCCCACACTCCAAAGATATGCAGGTTAGGTGGACTGGCCGTGCTGGATTGCTCCTTAGTGTCCAGGCACGGTTAGTTTGCAGAGTTACAGGGATAGGGTGGGGTTGGCGGGGGGTAGACCTTGGTAGGGTGCTCTTTCAGAGGGTTGTGAAAAGTGAATGGGCCAAATGGCCTCCTTCTGCACTGTAGGGAGTCTATGATTCTATGATTTAGTCTCTCTCACAAGAGGAAACATTCATTCAACACTCACCCTATCAAGTCCCCTCAGGATCGTACGTGTTTCAATAAGATCACCTCTCATTCTTCTAAACTTCAACAATACAGGCCCAGCCTGTTCAACCTTTTTATATACTGTAAGGTACCTTCTGCCATTCCAGGTATCAGTCAAGTGAACCTTCTTCAAACTACTTCAAATGCATTTATAATCTCTTCCTAAATAAGGAGAACAAAACTGTACACAATACCCCAACTGCTGTCTCACCAACACCCCCTTTGATTAACTTAAATAACAGGAATTACAATGCAATGAGAACTGGGTGGGTTAGCAGGAAAGGCAGTAAACAAGCAGTGACAGATAGTTACGGAGATAGTTCCTGACTCTCAGCAAAAATATACCCCAGAAAGGAGGAAAGATTCTAAGAGAGGGATAAACCAACCATGGCTAACCAAGGAAGTTAAGGAGAGTCTTAATTTGAAAGAAAGAGCAGATTGTAACGGCCCTTCCTGTTGATTCATGTTTTCCCCCTTTTCTCTATTTTTGCTGTTACCATTTCGATCCATGAATGCTTACCAAAAAATGGCACAATGACACTTCTTTGATAGTGTGCTGAAATTGCTGTGAATCAGACTGGAACGGCCTTCTCTTTCGTCCTTGAAATCGGAGCACCAATTTATTTTCTTCTCATCGCCAATGTGATAACGGAAACTCCAGGCGATCACCAGTGGATGAAAACAACAACTATTTATCAATGGTTAGCACTGCTCCCACAATGCCAGGGACCCGGGTTCGATGGCAGCTTCGGGTAACGGTCGGTATGGAGTCTGCACATTCTCCCCGTGTCTGCGTGGGTTTCCTCTGGGTGCTCCAGTTTCCTCCCACAGTCCAAAGGCGAGCAGATTATGTGGATTGGCCGTGCTAAATTGCCCCTTAGTGTACAAAGATGCGCAGGTTAGGTTACGGGGTTAATAATAATAATAATCTTTATTGTTACAAGTCGGCATTAACACTGCAGTGAAGTTACTGTGCAAAGCCCCTAATCGCCACACTCGCGCCTGTTCAGATACACTGAGGGAGAATTCAGAATGTCCAATTCACCTAACAGAACACCTTTAAGGACTTGTAGGAGGAAACCGGAGCACCCGGAGGAAACCCACGCTGACACAGGGAGAATGTGCAGACTTCGAGTAGGGCAGGGTAGGTGGGGAAGTGCTCCTTTGGTGGGTCAATGTAGACCTGATGGGTCGAATGGCCTCATTCTGCATTGTAGGGATTCTATGTTTCTATTAACAGGCAGAAAACAATTTATAAGTGACTATTTTACAAACATAACATGGCAAAACAACACCTCTTACCCTCCTGCTGTCCCGACCTTGACTGTGGTTTAGAGGCCTGTTCTCCAGTTGAAACTGCAGAAAACCAGCCATTATCTTATTGAATGGTGGAGCAGGCTCGCGGGGCTGAACAGCCTCCTCCTGGTCCTATTTCTTACAGTCTTAAGTCTCGCCTACTCCAGAAAAACAACCCTACTTTTATATACCATTCCCCTTGCAATAAACGGCAACATTCCATTCATCTTCCTCACTTGCTGTAATAGCAGACTAATGTTTTGTGATTCATGTGCAAGGACACCCAATCAATCTGTAAACCACAGTTCTGCAATCTCTCTCCATTTAAACAATATGCCTCTTTCCTATTCTTCCTGCCAAAGTGGACAAGTTCCCATTTTCTAGCATTATATTCCATAAGCAAAATATTTGCTCACTCACTTAACTTATCTATGTCAAATTAAGGGGCAATTTAGCGTGGCCAATCCACCTACCCTGCATATCTTTGGGTTGTGGGGGCGAAACCCACGCAAACACGGGGAGAATGTGCAAACTCCACACGGACAGTGACCCAGAGCCGGGATCGAACCTGGGACCTCAGCGCTGTGAGGCAGCAGTGGTATTTCGCCACCTATCTTGGTACAAATTTAGAAGCCGTGCATCCAGTTCCCTTCATTCCAAGTAATTGGTACAAATTGTAAATAGTTGAGGCCCCAGCCCTGATCCCTGGGGTCCTCCACTCATCACATTTTCTCAACCTGAAAATGGTCCATTTATGTCCAGGTGGCAGGGTAGCACTGTGGTTAGCACTGTTGCTTCACAGCGCCAGGTTCGATTCCCGGCTTGGGTCACTGTCTGTGCAGAGTCTGCACTTTCTCCCCGTGTCTGCGTGGGTTTCCTCCGGGTGCTCCGGTTTCCTCCCACAGTCCCGAAAGACGTGCTGTTTGGTAATTTGGACATTCTGAATTCTCCCTCTGTGTACCCGAACAGGCGCCGGAATGTGGCGACTAGGCAATTTTCACAGTAACCTCATTGCTGTGTTAATGTAAGCCTACTTGTGACAATAATAAAGATTATTATTTTACTGTTCTTTCCCTGCTGCACTTCCTATGTATTACAAATTGCTGTGAGGTTGAGTATCATTATGGTAAATAAGTTAGCTGTAGCCACTCGCGCTCAGAGATGGAATGGAATCCGACTAGGGGAAGATCATAAGGTAAGTCTAGGCTGAGAGAGTGGGACTGCGCAGAAAGGCGTAAATCGCGTATTTCGGTTGTTTTCAGGATGTGGGTGATGCTGGCAATACCTGATTTATTGCCCAGACCACGTTGCCCTGAAAGGGGGTGGTGGGCCTTCCCATTGAGCCGTTGGCTTATCAGGTGATGGTCCTCCATGGGGATGTTTGCGGGGAAATTTATTGAGCAGACAGCTACCAGGATTGACAGGAAATAAATCATCTGGCAGCGGCAGCTAGCCTGGTTTTGAAAGTTGTAGACTTGTAGTCATAGAATTTACAGTGCAGAAGGAGGCCATTCGGCCATCGAGTCTGCACCGGCTCCTGGAAAGAGCCCCTACCCAAGGTCAACACCTCCACCCTATCCCCATAACCCAGTAACCCCACCCAACACTAAGGGCAATTTTGGACACTAAGGGCAATTTAGCATGGCCAATCCACCTAACCTGCACATCTTTGGGCTGTGGGAGGAAACCGGAGCACCCGGAGGAAACCCACGCAGATACGGGGAGAAGGTGCAGACTCCGCACAGACAGTGTTCCAAGCCGGGAATCGAACCTGGGACCCTGGAGCTGTGAAGCAATTGTGCTAGCCACTATGCTACTGTGCTGCCCCAAAAGGAGGCTGACAGACTCGTCACCACTTACCTCAGGCTTTCCTTTGATAGATTGAGTCATCTTCTACTTGACCAATCTGATAACATTAATAACAGAACTATTGTGCTTGCCAACCTGCCATTAAAATAATGAAAGATTCCTTAAAGTAGGGATATTAACAAGTTAACACCCCAACCTCATTAAAATAACAGGCCAAGGAATAGGAATATATGCTCACAATTCTTACAGATATCACACAGCGCAGTTTTAACCTTTGCAACACTAACCATTGTTGATTCCTCAACGTTTTATTACTAAACTGCGCAGCACAATGATGCTCCAGTTCAGCAGAATGCCTTACTCCTTCTCTCTCATTAACCTGTTTTTAAAAAAATTTAGAGTACCAAATTCATTTTTCCCAATTAAGGGGCAATTTAGCGTGGCCAATCCACCTACCCTGCACATCTTTGGGTCGTGGGGGCGAAACCCACGCAGACACGGGGAGAATGTGCAAACTCCACACGGACAGTGACCCAGGGCCAGGATCGAACCTGGGACCTCGGCACCGTGAGGCAGCAGTGCTAACCACTGTGCCACCGTGCCGCTCTCATTAACCTGTTTTAACCTAAAGCTGAATTGTATTGTCAAGTGTTTTTTTTTTTTTTTTTTTATAAATTTAGATTACCCAATTATTTTTTCCAATTAAGGGGCAATTTAGCGTGGCCAATCCACCTACCCTGCACATCTTTGGGTTATGGGGGCGAAACCCACGCAGACACGGGGAGAATGTGCAAACTCCACACGGACAGTGACCCAGAGCCGGGATCGAACCTGGGACCTCAGCGCCGTGAAGCGGTTGTGCTAACCACTAGGCCACCGTGCTGCCCTGTATTGTCAAGTGTGATGTTAAATGATTAGTGAGATTGGTTGATATCTAAGTTGGAACACAGATCATTCAAATACTTTCAACTGCAGTCATTATACAGTATTGACAATCTTAGCACAAGATTACAATGGGAATAATGTTACCAGGGAGCTGAAGGAATCGAGAACTGTGAGTTGACTGTTGTCTATTCTAATAGAATTATAGAATCATAGAGCACAGAAAAGGCCCTTCGGCCCATCCAGTCTGCACTGGTCAAAAACAACATTCTGATCCCATTTCCCAGCACTTGGCCCATGGCCTTGTATGCCCTGGGATCTAAGTACTTCTTAAATGTTATGAGGGTCTCTGCATCCACCACCCTTTCAGGCAGTGAGTTCCAGACTCCCACCTCTCTTTGGCTAAAAAGCTTTCCCTCTGAACCTCCTGCCCCTTACCGTAAATCTAAGCCCCCTGTCCAGCAATCCCTCCAATAAGGGGAAATGTTTGTTCCTGTCTACTCTATCTATGCCCCTCATCATTTTATACATCTCAATCATGTCCCCCTTGTGATGTTCTTTGAGTTGCTAAATTTAGGATGGTTGGCGTAGTGTTCATAAAGACCACAAATTAGCTTTAAATTGAACAAAGCTATACATTTGTTTACACTACTAATTTGGATTTGACATTTTCTCCTAGATAATACACAGTTGATAATAAACATATAATCTACACTCATCTCTACACTATAACATTAACTATGATCTGCTCTCACTCACACCGGGCGCGATTCTCCCAGACAGGGAGAAATCGTAAGGCTGGCGTCAAAACCGGGCGGGTTTGATGCCAGCCTCCCCCTCCCCGACCGGGAACCGATTCTGGTCCCCGGTCGGGGCTAGTATGCCGCGGCCGTGAACTCCGGCATCGCGGGCTTAACGAATTTCGTTAAGCCCGCTTGCCAGAGTTTGCGCCGGCTGACGCGTCACATGACGTCAGCCGCGCATGCGCGGATTGGAAGACTCCAACCCGCGCATGCGCGGATGACGTCATCGCGCATTTGCGCGAAACCCGCGCATGCGCGGGCCGGGATGCCCCTCAGCCGCCCCGCGAAGTGATACAGCGGGGCGGCGGAAGGACAAAGAGTGCGCGGGAATCGGACCCGTTGCCCGCGATCGGTGCCCACCGATCGCGGGCCCATGGCACCCTTGGCACGGCCGTGGTACTGCCATGCCAATCGGTGCCATGGTTGCCAAGATCGGGACTTTACGGCCGTTTTTACGAACGGCCAGACCAGGTGTGTTTGCCGTTCGTAAAAACGGCCGTAAAGGGCTTGGAATTCGGCCCATCGGCCAGCTGAGAATCGCTGCTGGCCGTAAAATAACGGCGGCAGCGATTCGTGTCGGGAGTTGGGCGTGGGGGGGGGAGAATAGCGGGAGGGCGTCGGACTAGCGTGGCCGTAAAAATGTACGACCCCCGCTATTCTCCGCACCGTCGTGAGTGCGGAGAATTGCGCCCACTATCTTTCCTTCCGTCTGCTCTCTGGCCTTCTCCTCAACATCTCACCCATAAGACTTAGCATCAATGTCTTATATACATGTACATCTAGTTCCCTCTAGTGGTTGAGTCAGACATTTCATTAACCCTTGCAGTTCTTACATTTATGATAATGTCACACCCACAGAGTATAAGATAATGGAGGATAAGATCACAGAAAGTCTGTGAAGCAAACCTATTTTAATCTCTTGTCCCAACGCATTGTATAAACACGTGTTACTTTTCTAATTACAGTGTCTTCAAAAGTGAACAAAATAATAATGTCTTACCAACAATACTATATAAAAATTCTATCCCTGTTTAAGACAGACCCATGCTCACCTGAAGCGCATCTCCTGATGTGTACAAGTCGTTTCAAATCCCTAATCAACAGAAAACGTACAGTGGAACTCAAGAGCCTTGAAATAGAGCTCTCTTTTAAAAAACCTCCAGCCCATTGTATCACATCTTGTAAGTATAGAGATCACAGATAGGTTTCTAGGTGGCATCAGCTGGCATATTGATGTCACGAAGCATCTTTCACAAAAATACTATCTGCCAAGAAAATCAGAGACCAGTTTTATGCATCTTCTATAAGCCTGACAAAGACATTTAGAAATATTTCACCCACATTTCTCTCCTGCCTATGAGTAAACGATCAACTGCTTGAGTTGCCAAATGGCATGAGACTTCAGGGGTGCGATTTGCCATTGGCTGACGCTGAAATCATGAAACGTGATTGGACGGAGAAAAGGTTCCGACGGCAAAATCGCGATGCGCTCTGATTTGGCACCAAATTGCAATTCTCCGTCACCTCGTCAGCGGCGACAACGTGGTCGGGAACGCACATACAGTAAACACCATTTGCGTATCATTAGCGGGCTCGACTCGGTATTCTCCGGAGACTCCACGATTCTCCACCTCTGATGGGCCAAGTTCCCGACGGGGAGGTTCACTTATGCTTTTAAAAATCATGAAACTGGCATTGTGGCTGCTGAGGGAGAGAGAGGGGTTACGGAAAGCGCCCAACATCGCCATAATTTGTTGATAGTTGTGCTGCGGAGTAGCGGGGAAATGGCCAGGAGGTATGCTGTGGCGTTGGGGAGGACAGGCACAGAACACCATTGCCGCAGTCGGAAAGGCAGCCATGCAGCTACACATGCCGCTGACTGCCCACTGTGAACTGAGGGCTACGGGTGGCATTGGTGTCCCCCCCCCCCAGGTCACCCCCTGGGTGCCCTCTGGCCCCAGCCAACCCATCAGCTGTATGGACACGCTCCAGTACAACCAGTATCTTGTTGACTGGGATAAGTGTGTGTGGGGAGTGTAATGTGTATGTGAGGCTACAGTTTGTCAGCCTCCCGAGTGTCGATCACGGATCCAACGAATCTTCATCATTTGTCATTGGAATTGTCATGTGAGAGTACCTTTAAGAAATGGGTGTTTATAAATGGGTGCGTATATAAATATCTGTAGTGAGAGTACCTTTAAGAAATGGGTGTTTACGACTGCAGAGATGTCAGAGAGTGGGTGGAGCTGGGCTGTCTGTCAGCTTTTTACCTTTGATTTAGGCTGTTTGCTGCAGGGTGTGTTTTAGTTTCGTTTTCAGGGTTGGAGCTGAAGCCAGGCAGAGCAGGTGTACTGTTGCTCTCTCTGCCATGAAAAGACTATCTCTTGACCATTTGGTGAATTCAGAATTATAAATGTTCTCAGTCGTGAATGTAAACCTGGGCGCGATGAGTCGTAATGGCTGCCGTGAAACTGGCCGTGTTTCACGGCAGCCTCCGCGCCCCCTCCCGGGACCCGATTCTTCCCCACTGTTGGGGCTAGCAGTGCGACCCCGTGAAGCACGGCATCGCAGGCTTAGCGACCGTCGCTAAGCCTGCGCGCCAAGCGTCACGTCGGCTGACGCGCACGATTACATCAGCCGTGCATGTGCGGGTTGGACGGCTACAACCCGCGCATGCGCGGATGACGTCATCGCGCATATGCGTCAAACCCGCGCATGCGCGGTCCGTCATGCCCCTCAGCCGCCCTGCGGACTGATCCTGCGGGGCGGCGGAGGAACAAAGAGTGCACGGGTATCGGACCCGCTGCCCGTGATCGGTGCCCACCGATCGCAGGCCCATGCCACCCTTGGCACGGCCGTGGTGCGGCCGAGCCAATCGGTGCCCTGGTTGTCCGGGATGGCACTTTGCGGCCGTTTTCACGAACGGTGAGAGCAGGTGTGTTTGCGTTCGTGAAAATGGCCGTAAAGGCCTGGGAACTCAGCCCACCGGCCAGGGGAGAATCGCTGTTCGCCGTAAAAAACAGCGAGCAGCGATTCGTGTCGTCGGGCGGCCGGGGGGGGAGAGAATAGCGGGAGGTCGGGAAAAATGTCGGGAAGGCCCTCCCGCTATTCTCCGACCCGTCGTGGGCAGCGGAGAATCGCGCCCAATGTGCTTCTGTTAAAAGGTGTTTCTTTTGCCTTCTGGATGTTGTTTGGGAAGTTATTAAGGATTACTTAGTGTTGTATTCTTTGGGTGTTGTATTTGAATTAATGGTTGCTAAGATGTTCACTGTATGTTTTAAAAAGGTTAACTTGAGTTCATAGAATAAACATTGTTTTGCTTTAAGAAATACTTTTCCATTTCTGCTGTACCACACCTGTAGAGTGGGCCGGGTGCTCCCAATACCACAATCTATTAAAAGTTGCGGGTCAGGTGAACTCCATGATACACTTTGGGGTTCTCAAAACCCTGGCCCATAACAGAATCGGTCGTGTTCCACGGGACGCCGGTGCTAGCCCCTCCACAGTCGCTGAATCGGTCCAAGTTCACCGGCAGTTTTGCTGTGTGGTAGTCCACAAGCACTGCCCCGGCATAAATACTTAGTCTCGGGAATGGAGAACCCACCCCAGTAGTTTAAAGTGACATTGAGATATTCTCCTTATCTAAGACAGTGTTAGCATCAACAAGAGCCTTTCTGTGATATCAAACAGACAGAGTTCATGGCTGTGAGTGCGTTTGTAAAAGTCACTGTAGAAAAATAACGTGGTAAAATCTCATTGCTGTTCATGAGGATTGTACAAGGCTTGAGTAACATGGCCCAAACTTTGAAACAGCAACAGAACATCAGTTCAAAATCAAACCAAGCATTGAGAAACCCAACTGCAATATCAGCACATTTTTCTCCCCAAAGACTTTTTGTAAATATACACCATCCTACCCACATCAGCGATTGCCAGAAGAGAGCCACCATTTCAGCTATTTGTCTTCTGTACCTCACAGCCAATTTTGAAACATCCATCGCCATGCAATTGTAGACACTATAATAATGAGCAATTAAACCTCTTTCAACTGATTGCAAATTGTAATTGTAACAATGACTGTTTCTTTACGCAGGCATTGGGTTTAGCCACAAAAAGACTGTCGTGTTATGTACTCTGGAATAACACAAGCTGCAACTGGATGCAGCTTTAACCAAAAGATACTCCAGACCTTGAAGTTAGTTCAATCTGGTCTATTGAACCAGTAGCACAGTTACCACAGTTCTCTATGAGTTCGACTCTCTGCTAACCTAAGTGTGGTTACTCTGTCTGACTGAACCAGACTAGCTCTTAGCCACGTGCTGGAGGTGTGATACTGTACATACACCCTGACTCACTCTGTAGATGTTCATCAGTGGAAAGAGGCGGAGTGTGAGTGCCTCGTGCCTTTTATAGTGAGATACCACCCCTGAGTGTCCTGCCTGCTCATTGGTCATGTCCTGTTCTCTGTGTTCATTAGCTGCCTGTCTGTGCCTGTCTGTATATCATTATCTGCATGTCGGCATATCATGGTAAAGACCACATCCACAAACAAAATATTGCACTCAGATGGTGGGCGTGATTCTCTGATCCCCACGCTAGGTGGGAGAATTGTGGGAGTGCCGGGCGAATCACGCCACGCCACCCTGGCACCCCCAAACGATTCTCCCACCCCCCCCCCAAAATGGCGTGTCACGTTTTGCGACAGGCCGCTCGGAGAATCGCCTCTCCGGTCGAGCGGCGATTCTCTGGCCTGAATGGGCCGAGCGGCCTGCCGAATCCGACTGGTTCATGCCGGTGCCAACCACACCTGGTCGCTGCCGGCGTGAACATCGCGCGACCGCTGCGTGTGGGGCCTGTGGGGGGGGGGGGGCCGAGGGAGGATCAAGCACCAGGGGCCTGCTCAGGAGGGGTCTGGCCCACGATCGGTGCCCACCGATCGTCGGGCCGGCGTCTTTGAAAGACGCACTCTTTTCCCTCCGCCGCCCCGCAAGATCAATCCTCCATGTCTTGCGGGGCAGCGGAGGGGAAAATGGCAACCTGCGCTTGCACTGGTGACATCATTTAGGTGCCGCTGGCCGCGTCATTCAGGCCGCGCCGCTTTGACGCAAGTGTCAAGGCCCGGCGCGTGAGATTGACGTGCCGCCGCTCCTAGCCCCTCGGGGGGGGGGGGGAGAATAGGGGGCGAGGAGGTGCCTCCGACGCCGGGGTGAAACACTCCGGGTTTCACGCCGGCGTCGGCACTTTGTCTCCCTTTGGGAGAATTTCACCCAGCGTCTTTCACTTAGTAAATAATAATAATCGCTTTATTGTCACGAGTAGGCTTCAGTGAAGTTACTGTGAGAAGCCCCTAGTCGGCACATTCCGGTGCCTGTTCGGGGAGGCCGGTACGGGGAATTGTCCGAAGTGTCACATCTCAGGATGTCGGAACCACATCCAAATTCGCAGATTTAACAGCAGATGTCATATCTTTGAATGTGCCACACTGGCCAACTTCTCAACATAGTCTATCTGACCTCCAACTCCGCAGTCCAGGTGACCCCCCTATGTAGTAAAGAGTGTACCTCACGGTATCTTGTCTGAATACCCTATAGTAATTATATGGTCAAAGTCTACATGCATGGAAAGCACGGTGGCGCAGTGGGTTAGCCCTGTTGCCTCACGGCGCCAAGGTCCCAGGTTCGATCCCGACTCTGGTTCACTGTCCGTGTGGAGTTTACACATTCTCCCCGTGTTTGCGTGGGTTCCGCCCCCACAACCTAAAGATATGCAGGGTAGGTGGATTGAACATGCTAAATTGCCCCTTAACTGGAAAAAATTAATTGGGTACTCTAAATTTTTTTAAAAAGTCTACATGCACAAACAGCTATCATCATGACATCCCACGCTTATTAGCTCGAAAGCCTGTCCATGATATTGCTACTTGGCCCATGTTGCTTAGGCTCCGCCCCTTACCAGACATACTCCAACAAATTTTGCAAACAGACTCAACAAATCATTATTGTCCGAACTCAGTGAGTAAATGGATTTTTTCAATTATGACCATTATGCAAATTCAGTACATCTAGTCCAATATAGCTCTGGTCTTTGGTTCAGTATTTCACCTTCTTGAATTGCTATTTCCAATTTCAGGCTCTGTCGCTAAATCATACATAATCTTCAGATCGCTTTGGTGTTTTCCTCTCGCACGGTGGTCTGCCTGTTTCGCAGGACCTCTGGTCATCACATCATTGTTAGAAATTCAGTATCATTGCCCGTTCAGTGTTGTTCCCTCTGAACAGAAAGTTGACCACCAGCCATCAGCGTCGCTGGCTTGGAGTTCAGAATGACGGGAAGTCACCTCCACTTCAGCCCTGGCATCTCCTTTATTGGATTGGTTTATTGTCACGTGTACCGAGGTACAGTGAAAAGTATTTTTCTGCGAGCAGCTTAACAGATCATTAAGTACATGAAAAGTAAGAAAATGAAAAGAATATATATAATAGGGCAACACAAGGTACACAATGTAACTACATAGACACCGGCATCGGGTGAAGCATACAGGGGTGTAGTGTTAATCAGGTCAATCCGTAATAGGGTCATTTAGGAGTCTGGTAGTAGCGGGGAAGAAGCTGTTTTTGAATCTGTTCATGTGCGTTCTCAGACTTTTGTATCTCCTGCCCGATGGAAGAAGTTGGAAGAGTGAGTAAAAGATTAGTATGATTATAAGATAAGTAAAAAGAGGATCTGTTAGGGAGAGCTCGCAGAGAGTCGCCACGCTCCGGCGCCATCAGTGGCGTGCAGAGGGGGGGGGGGGGGGCGACGGTGCGTTGGCCCTGGGCATCCATTGGATGGGGGCATCAATCAGAGGCTATTGCTCTCCCCAATGTCACCCAGATGCCTAAATTTTTCCACCTGAATTTAACAAATTGTTTTGCTGGGGGGGGGGGGGGGGGGGGGGGGGGGGGGGGGGGGGGGGGGGGGGGGGGGGGGGTCACATTCAAATCCAGTGACTATCGACAAGTACCTTGTGTCAGGGTGAGGTGACTGCGCTCCCAGACTCCCCCGCGGTGGGGAAACCGCTCTATCTGCCGCGCGGGCGGGCGGCCCGGGACTGCGCATGTCCAAGGGAGGGGGAGCTCCTCACATGCAGGGAAAGGCCCCGCCCCCTGATCTGCGTGCTGAGATGTTGACCAATGAAAAAAGATTGAGGACCGGAGGGACTGTGGTTCTCCAGCCAATCAGAGCGCGGGCTTTGTGTGAGTGGTAATTGAGCTTTCACACCAACGGAATCTTCCTCCTGTCTCCAACATCTGTGAGTAAAACACTTTCTTTTCTCCCCCTTTCCATTTCTTTTTTCATTCTGACCATCAATTGGTCACTTGCAGCAACTGAAGGGAAAGGAAGTGAATCCAGGGAGGGTTCAGACTCTGGAAAGCTTGGCCCAGGTCTCTCTCTTAAAAATATTGACATCCTTTGCTCCCTCAGTTTGACACATGAAATGAAATGAAAATCGCTTGTTGTCAGGGGCTGTTTAGCACAGGGCTACATTGCTGGCTTTGAAAGCAGACCAAGGCAAGCCAGCAGCACGATTCGATTCTGTAACAGCCTCCCCAAACAGGCGCTGGAATGTGGCGAATGCGGAATGTGACAATAAGCGATTTTCATTTCATAAGTAGGCTTCAAATGAAGTAACTGTGAAAAGCCCCTAGTATTGACCAGGACACGGGGGTAACTCCCCTGCTCTTCTTCAAAATAGTGGCTGTGGGATCTTCAACATCCACCTAATAGGGACAGACAGAGCCTCAGTTTAACAACTTATTTGAAAGAAGGCTGTTCTGACAGTGCAGCACTCCCTCAGTTCTGAGTGTGATTAGGGATTCAGTCATTCACCCCAACTGCTGACACACCAGCGAGTTCACTCTGGGGAGAGGCTGTTCACCTGCTCTGTGTGTGGGAAGAGATTCTCTCAATTAACCAACCTGCTGACACACCAGAGAGTTCACTCCGGGAAGAGGCCGTTCACCTGCAGTGTGTGTGGGAGGGGATTCACTCAGCCATCCATCCTGCTGAGACATCAGTGAGTTCATACAGGTGAGAAGCCATTCACCTGCCCTCTGTGTGGTAAGGGATTCAGTCATTCATCCCAACTGCTGAGACACCAGCGAGTTCACACTGGGGAGAGACCATTCACTGCTCTCTGCACACAGCGGTTTAGAACATCATCTACACTGAAATGAAATCACTTATTGTCACAAGTAGGCTTCACTGAAGTTACTGTGAAAAGCCCCTAGTCGCCACATTCCGGCGCCTGTTCAGAAGGCTGGTACGGGAAGTTATATTCAAAATGTTTTCCTTTCTCATAATATTTCTCAGTATATTAGGCCTTATACTTGAGTCTTTGGGGCATACAATCAAGATTTGCCCCGGGCATCACCAGACCTCTGCACACCACTGGCCGCCATCTTGTGCAAAACAAAAAAAAAAATCTGCTTTGTCTGCTGTATCTTTGTCACCTTTCTGAACATGAAGGATTTCTGAAAGCGGTTCTTCTACTGGTGATTAGACCGTCATACTCTTTCCCTTCTTGGTGATGACAGTGGAAAGCTTGGGGTGAAATGGCACACCAATCTTACTCTGACTCTCTCGTCTCAACTGGTCTTCACCTGGCATCATGTCAGACTGTCTAGCCCCCATTCGGAGGCCCTTTTACATAACATCATGACCTCGAACCTCCTGTTCAACACTGATGTCCTTCAGCTCTGGCACCCTGACACGTATTATAGATCCAAATAGCAGATCACCTGGGATCTTTCCTGTTGTGGCATGTGAAGTTACTTTATACATGGCCACATGTGACAGCAACGCCTTCATAGAATTTACAGTGCAGAAGGAGGCCATTTGGCCCATCGAGTCTGCACCGGCTCCTGGAAAGAGCACCCTACGCAAGGTCACCACCTCCACCCTATCCCCATAACCCAGTAACCCCACCCAACACTAAGGGCAATTTTGGACACTAAGGGCAATTTATCATGGCCAATCCACCTAACCTGCACATCTTTGGACTGTGGGAGGAAACCAGAGCACCCGGAGGAAACCCACGCACACACGGGGAGGATGTGCAGACTCCACACAGATAGTGACCCAAACCGGAATTGAACCTGGGATCCTGGAGCTGTGAAGCAATTGTGCTATCCACAATTTTTTTTTATTATAGAATTTACAGTGCAGAAGGAGGCCATTCAGCCCATCGAGTCTGCACCGGCTCTTGGAAAGAGCACCCTACCCAAGGTCAACAACTCCACCCTATCCCCATAACCCCACCCAACACTATGGGCAATTTTGGACTAAGGGCAATTTATCTTGGGGCAGCACGGTAGCATGGTGGTTAGCATAAATGCTTCACAGCTCCAGGGTCCCAGGTTCGATTCCCGGCTGGGTCACTGTATGTGCGGAGTCTGCACGTCCTCCCCGTGTGTGCGTGGGTTTCCTCCGGGTGCTCCGGTTTCCTCCCACAGTCCAAAGATGTGCGGGTTAGGTGGATTGGCCATGATAAATTGCCCGTAGTGTCCTAAAAAGTAAGGTTAAGGGGGGGTTGTTGGGTTACGGGTATAGGGCGGATACGTGGGTTTGAGTAGGGTGATTATTGCTCGGCACAACATCGAGGGCCGAAGGGCCTGTTCTGTGCTGTACTGTTCTATGTCTATCTTGGCCAATCCACCTAACCTGCACATCTTTGGACTGTGGGAGGAAACCGGAGCACCCGGAGGAAACCCACGCACACACGGGGAGGACGTGCAGACTCCGCACAGATAGTGACCCAAGCCGGAATCGAACCTGGATCCCTGGAACTATGAAGCGATTGTGCTATCCACAATGCTACCGTGCTGCCTTCTTCCAACCTTTGCCCTCAGTCTGACCAATCCTTATCCGTTTCACTCAGGATTCATGAGTCATAGAATTGTTATGGTGCAGAAACAGGCCATTCGGCCCACCGTGTCTGCGCCAGCTCTCCGAACGAGCACCATTACTTAGCGCCATTCCTACTGCTTTTTCCCCGGACCCATGCACATTGCTTCTATTCACGTTATCATCCAACGCCCTCGTGAATGCCTCGATTAGACTTGCCTTCACCACACTTTCAGGCCGTGCATTCCAGATCTCAGCTACTCGCTGTGTGAAAACGTTTTTCCTCACATCGCATTTGCTTCTTTTGCGAACCACTTTAAATCTGTGCCCTCTCGTTCTTGATTTACGAGGGGAGAGTTTCTCCCTCTCATGGTTTTGAACATCTCGATCCGATTGGTTTTGCTGTTCCACTTCCCCATTTGCCTGTGGCCATTTAGGAGTCACTCCGTGATAGCAAATTCCTCTGACTTGCCATTTTTGCTAAGTTCTGTCAAATGAATTGTGGCCAACTGTCCGAGTACAGAGTGACTTGCAAATATATTTCTATTTTTTAATAAATTGAGAGTACCCAATTATTTTTTTCCAATTAAGGCGCAATTTTACGTGTTCAAGCCACCTGCCTTTCACATCTTTGGGTTGTGGGGGTGAAAACCACACAAACACGGGGAGAATGCGCAAACTCCACATGGACAGTGACCCAGAGCTGGGATCGAACCTGGGACCTCGGTGCCGTGAGGCAGCAGTGATACCCACTGCACGACCGCGCACCCCTACTTCCAAATACTTAAGTCACTGCAGACACTGTTTACACTGCTGCTATAGACTTGGTTTAGCTCAGTGGGCTAGACATGCATAATAAGGCCAGCAGTGTGGGTATAACCCCTGTATCAGCTGAGAATTCTGAATTCTCCCTCTGTGTACCCGAACAGGCGCCAGAATGTGGCGACTAGGGGATTTCACAGTACCTTCATTGCAGAGTTAATGTAAGCCTACTTGAGACAATAAATGTTATTTATATTTATTTATCACAACATGGGGGCAGCACGGTGGCGCAGTGGGTTACCCCTGCTGCCTCATGGCGCCGAGGTCCCAGGTTCAATCCCGGCTCTGCGTCACTGTTCGTGTGGAGTTTGCACATTCTCCCCGTGTTTGCGTGGGTTTCACCCCCACAACCCAAAGATGTGCAGGGTAGGTGGATTGGCCACGTTAAATTACCCCTTAATTGGAAAATTGAATTGGGAACTCTAAATTTAAAAGAAAAAGAAAAAAAAAATTATCACACCATAGTGAGAGTAATGTTCAATCGCCACCAGGATAGAATTTCATGATGGGAGTTCTCTTAAAGGTCAACTGCTCCATCATTCCATGGTCCAGCCTGTAACAGTGTGCTGTGTACTGCTCCATCCATGGTCCAGCCTGTAACAGTGTGCTGTGTACTGCTGCATCATCCCATGGCCCAGCCTGTAACAGTGTGCTGTGTACTGCTCCATCCATGGTCCAGCCTGTAACAGTGTGCTGTGTACTGCTGCATCATCCCATGGTCCAGCCTGTAACAGTGTGCTGTGTACTGCTCCATCATTCCATGGTGCAGCCTGTAACAGTGTGCTGTGTACAGTCATCCATCCATGGTACAGCCTGTAACAGTGTGCTGTGTACTGCTCCATTCCATGGCCCAGCCTGTAACAGTGTGCTGTGTACTGCTGCATCATTCCATGGTGCAGCCTGTAACAGTGTGCTGTGTACTGCTCCATCATTCCATGGTGCAGCCTGTAACAGTGAGCTGTGTACAGTCATCCATCCCATGGTGCAGCCTGTAACAGTGTGCTGTGTACTGCTGCATCATTCCATGGTGCAGCCTGTAACAGTGAGCTGTGTACTGCTCCATCCCATGGTCCAGCCTGTAACAGTGTGCTGTGTACTGCTCCATCCATGGTCCAGCCTGTAACAGTGTGCTGTGTACTGCTCCATCCCATGGTCCAGCCTGTAACAGTGTGCTGTGTACTGCTCCATCCCATGGTCCAGCCTGTAACAGTGTGCTGTGTACTGCTGCATCATTCCATGGCCCAGCCTGTAACAGTGTGCTGTGTACTGCTGCATCATTCCATGGTGCAGCCTGTAACAGTGTGCTGTGTACTGCTCCATCCCATGGTCCAGCCTGTAACAGTGTGCTGTGTACTGCTGCATCATTCCATGGCCCAGCCTGTAACAGTGTGCTGTGTACTGCTCCATCCATGATCCTGCCTGTAACAGTGAGCTGTGTACTGCTCCATCCCATGGTGCAGCCTGTAACAGTGTGCTGTGTACTGCTCCATCCATCCATGGTCCAGCCTGTAACAGTGTGCTGTGTACTGCTGCATCATCCCATGGTGCAGCCTGTAACAGTGCGCTGTGTACTGCTGCATCATTCCATGTTCCAGCCTGTAACAGTGTGCTGTGTACTGCTGCATCATTCCATGTTCCAGCCTGTAACAGTGTGCTGTGTACTGCTCCATCCATCCATGGCCCAGCCTGTAACAGTGAGCTGTGTACTGCTGCATCATTCCATGGTGCAGCCTGTAACAGTGTGCTGTGTACTGCTCCATCCCATGGTGCAGCCTGTAACAGTGAGCTGTGTACTGCTGCATCATTCCATGGTGCAGCCTGTAACAGTGTGCTGTGTACTGCTGCATCATTCCATGTTCCAGCCTGTAACAGTGTGCTGTGTACTGCTCCATCCATGGTCCAGCCTGTAACAGTGTGCTGTGTACTGCTGCATCCATGGTCCAGCCTGTAACAGTGAGCTGTGTACTGCTGCATCATTCCATGGTCCAGCCTGTAACAGTGTGCTGTGTACTGCTGCATCATCCCATGGCCCAGCCTGTAACAGTGTGCTGTGTACTGCTGCATCATTCCATGGTGCAGCCTGTAACAGTGTGCTGTGTACTGCTGCATCATCCCATGGCCCAGCCTGTAACAGTGTGCTGTGTACTGCTGCATCATTCCATGGTCCAGCCTGTAACAGTGTGCTGTGTACTGCTCCATCCCATGGTACAGCCTGTAACAGTGTGCTGTGTACTGCTGTATCATCCCATGGCCCAGCCTGTAACAGTGTGCTGTGTACTGCTCCATCATTCCATGGTGCAGCCTGTAACAGTGTGCTGTGTACTGCTCCATCCCATGGTGCAGCCTGTAACAGTGTGCTGTGTACTGCTGCATCCATGGCCCAGCCTGTAACAGTGTGCTGTGTACTGCTCCATCATTCCATGGTGCAGCCTGTAACAGTGTGCTGTGTACTGCCATCCATCCATGGTCCAGCCTGTAACAGTGTGCTGTGTACTGCTCCATCCCATGGTGCAGCCTGTAACAGTGAGCTGTGTACTGCTGCATCATTCCATGGTGCAGCCTGTAACAGTGTGCTGTGTACTGCTCCATCCCATGGCCCAGCCTGTAACAGTGTGCTGTGTACTGCTGCATCATCCCATGGCCCAGTCTGTAACAGTGTGCTGTGTACTGCTGCATCATTCCATGGCCCAGCCTGTAACAGTGTGCTGTGTACTGCTCCATCCATGATCCTGCCTGTAACAGTGAGCTGTGTACTGCTCCATCCATCCATGGTCCAGCCTGTAACAGTGCGCTGTGTACTGCTGCATCATTCCATGTTCCAGCCTGTAACAGTGTGCTGTGTACTGCTGCATCATTCCATGTTCCAGCCTGTAACAGTGTGCTGTGTACTGCTCCATCCATCCATGGCCCAGCCTGTAACAGTGAGCTGTGTACTGCTGCATCATTCCATGGTGCAGCCTGTAACAGTGTGCTGTGTACTGCTCCATCCATCCATGGCCCAGCCTGTAACAGTGAGCTGTGTACTGCTGCATCATTCCATGGTGCAGCCTGTAACAGTGTGCTGTGTACTGCTCCATCCCATGGTGCAGCCTGTAACAGTGAGCTGTGTACTGCTGCATCATTCCATGGTGCAGCCTGTAACAGTGTGCTGTGTACTGCTGCATCATCCCATGGTGCAGCCTGTAACAGTGTGCTGTGTACTGCTGCATCATTCCATGTTCCAGCCTGTAACAGTGTGCTGTGTACTGCTCCATCATTCCATGGTCCAGCCTGTAACAGTGTGCTGTGTACTGCTCCATCATCCCATGGTCCAGCCTGTAACAGTGTGCTGTGTACTGCTCCATCCCATGGTCCAGTCTGTAACAGTGTGCTGTGTACTGCTCCATCCCATGGTCCAGTCTGTAACAGTGTGCTGTGTACTGCTCCATCATCCCATGGTGCAGCCTGTAACAGTGAGCTGTGTACTGCTGCATCATCCCATGGCCCAGCCTGTAACAGTGTGCTGTGTACTGCTCCATCCATGGTCCAGCCTGTAACAGTGAGCTGTGTACTGCTCCATCCCATGGCCCAGCCTGTAACAGTGAGCTGTGTACTGCTGCATCATTCCATGGTCCAGCCTGTAACAGTGTGCTGTGTACTGCTCCATCCATGGTCCAGCCTGTAACAGTGAGCTGTGTACTGCTCCATCCCATGGCCCAGCCTGTAACAGTGTGCTGTGTACTGCTGCATCCATGGTCCAGCCTGTAACAGTGAGCTGTGTACTGCTGCATCATTCCATGGTCCAGCCTGTAACAGTGTGCTGTGTACTGCTGCATCATCCCATGGCCCAGCCTGTAACAGTGTGCTGTGTACTGCTGCATCATTCCATGGCCCAGCCTGTAACAGTGTGCTGTGTACTGCTGCATCCATGGTCCAGCCTGTAACAGTGTGCTGTGTACTGCTGCATCATTCCATGGCCCAGCCTGTAACAGTGTGCTGTGTACTGCTGCATCCATGGTCCAGCCTGTAACAGTGTGCTGTGTACTGCTGCATCATTCCATGGTCCAGCCTGTAACAGTGAGCTGTGTACTGCTCCATCCCATGGTACAGCCTGTAACAGTGTGCTGTGTACTGCTGCATCCATGGCCCAGCCTGTAACAGTGTGCTGTGTACTGCTCCATCATTCCATGGTGCAGCCTGTAACAGTGTGCTGTGTACTGCTCCATCATTCCATGGTGCAGCCTGTAACAGTGTGCTGTGTACTGCTGCATCATCCCATGGTCCAGTCTGTAACAGTGTGCTGTGTACTGCTCCATCATTCCATGGTGCAGCCTGTAACAGTGTGCTGTGTACTGCTCCATCCCATGGTGCAGCCTGTAACAGTGTGCTGTGTACTGCTCCATCCTCCCATGGTGCAGCCTGTAACAGTGAGCTGTGTACTGCTGCATCATCCCATGGCCCAGCCTGTAACAGTGTGCTGTGTACTGCTGCATCCTTCCATGGTTCAGCCTGTAACAGTGTGCTGTGTACTGCTGCATCATCCCATGGTCCAGTCTGTAACAGTGAGCTGTGTACTGCTGCATCCATGGCCCAGCCTGTAACAGTGTGCTGTGTACTGCTCCATCATTCCATGGTCCAGCCTGTAACAGTGTGCTGTGTACTGCTGCATCATTCCGTCCAGCCTGTAACAGTGTGCTGTGTACTGCTGCATCATTCCATGGTCCAGTCTGTAACAGTGTGCTGTGTACTGCTCCATCCCATGGTGCAGCCTGTAACAGTGTGCTGTGTACTGCTGCATCATTCCATGGTCCAGCCTGTAACAGTGTGCTGTGTACTGCTCCATCCCATGGCCCAGCCTGTAACAGTGTGCTGTGTACTGCTGCATCATTCCATGGTCCAGCCTGTAACAGTGAGCTGTGTACTGCTCCATCATCCCATGGCCCAGCCTGTAACAGTGAGCTGTGTACTGCTGCATCATTCCATGGTCCAGCCTGTAACAGTGTGCTGTGTACTGCTGCATCCATCCATGGTCCAGCCTGTAACAGTGAGCTGTGTACTGCTGCATCATCCCATGGTGCAGCCTGTAACAGTGTGCTGTGTACTGCTCCATCCATGGTCCAGCCTGTAACAGTGAGCTGTGTACTGCTGCATCATCCCATGGTGCAGCCTGTAACAGTGAGCTGTGTACTGCTGCATCATTCCATGGTCCAGCTTGTAACAGTGAGCTGTGTACTGCTGCATCATCCCATGGTGCAGCCTGTAACAGTGTGCTGTGTACTGCTCCATCCATGGTCCAGCCTGTAACAGTGTGCTGTGTACTGCTCCATCATTCCATGGTGCAGCCTGTAACAGTGTGCTGTGTACTGCTGTATCATCCCATGGTCCAGCCTGTAACAGTGTGCTGTGTACTGCTGCATCCATGATCCAGTCTGTAACAGTGTGCTGTGTACTGCTGCATCATCCCATGGTGCAGCCTGTAACAGTGAGCTGTGTACTGCTGCATCATTACATGGTCCAGCCTGTAACAGTGTGCTGTGTACTGCTCCATCCCATGGTCCAGCCTGTAACAGTGTGCTGTGTACTGCTGCATCATTCCATGGTCCAGCCTGTAACAGTGTGCTGTGTACTGCTGCATCATTCCATGGTCCAGCCTGTAACAGTGTGCTGTGTACTGCTCCATCCATCCATGGTCCAGCCTGTAACAGTGAGCTGTGTACTGCTCCATCCCATGGTGCAGCCTGTAACAGTAAGCTGTGTACTGCTGCATCATTCCATGGTGCAGCCTGTAACAGTGTGCTGTGTACTGCTGCATCCCATGGTGCAGCCTGTAACAGTGAGCTGTGTACTGCTCCATCCATCCATGGTCCAGCCTGTAACAGTGTGCTGTGTACTGCTCCATCCATGGTCCAGTCTGTAACAGTGTGCTGTGTACTGCTGCATCATTCCATGGTGCAGCCTGTAACAGTGTGCTGTGTACTGCTGCATCATTCCGTCCAGCCTGTAACAGTGTGCTGTGTACTGCTGCATCATTCCATGGCCCAGCCTGTAACAGTGTGCTGTGTACTGCTCCATCCCATGGCCCAGCCTGTAACAGTGTGCTGTGTACTGCTGCATCATTCCATGGCCCAGCCTGTAACAGTGTGCTGTGTACTGCTGCATCATCCCATGGTCCAGCCTGTAACAGTGAGCTGTGTACTGCTGCATCCATGGTCCAGCCTGTAACAGTGTGCTGTGTACTGCTCCATCCATGGCCCAGCCTGTAACAGTGAGCTGTGTACTGCTGCATCATTCCATGGTGCAGCCTGTAACAGTGTGCTGTGTACTGCTGCATCCATGGTCCAGCCTGTAACAGTGTGCTGTGTACTGCTGCATCCATGGTCCAGCCTGTAACAGTGAGCTGTGTACTGCTGCATCCATGGTCCAGCCTGTAACAGTGTGCTGTGTACTGCTGCATCATTCCGTCCAGCCTGTAACAGTGTGCTGTGTACTGCTGCATCATTCCATGGTCCAGCCTGTAACAGTGTGCTGTGTACTGCTCCATCCCATGGCCCAGCCTGTAACAGTGTGCTGTGTACTGCTGCATCATTCCATGGTGCAGCCTGTAACAGTGTGCTGTGTACTGCTGCATCATCCCATGGTGCAGCCTGTAACAGTGTGCTGTGTACTGCTGCATCATCCCATGGTCCAGCCTGTAACACTGTGCTGTGTACTGCTCCATCCCATGGTGCAGCCTGTAACAGTGAGCTGTGTACTGCTCCATCATCCCATGGCCCAGCCTGTAACAGTGAGCTGTGTACTGCTGCATCATTCCATGGTGCAGCCTGTAACAGTGTGCTGTGTACTGCTCCATCCCATGGCCCAGCCTGTAACAGTGTGCTGTGTACTGCTGCATCATTCCATGGTGCAGCCTGTAACAGTGTGCTGTGTACTGCTGCATCATCCCATGGTGCAGCCTGTAACAGTGTGCTGTGTACTGCTGCATCATTCCATGGTCCAGTCTGTAACAGTGTGCTGTGTACTGCTCCATCCCATGGTCCAGCCTGTAACAGTGTGCTGTGTACTGCTCCATCCATGGTCCAGCCTGTAACAGTGTGCTGTGTACTGCTCCATCCATGGTCCAGCCTGTAACAGTGTGCTGTGTACTGCTGCATCATTCCATGGTCCAGCCTGTAACAGTGTGCTGTGTACTGCTCCATCCCATGGTGCAGCCTGTAACAGTAAGCTGTGTACTGCTGCATCATTCCATGGTGCAGCCTGTAACAGTGTGCTGTGTACTGCTGCATCCCATGGTGCAGCCTGTAACAGTGAGCTGTGTACTGCTCCATCCATCCATGGTCCAGCCTGTAACAGTGTGCTGTGTACTGCTCCATCCATGGTCCAGTCTGTAACAGTGTGCTGTGTACTGCTCCATCCCATGGTGCAGCCTGTAACAGTAAGCTGTGTACTGCTGCATCATTCCATGGTGCAGCCTGTAACAGTGTGCTGTGTACTGCTCCATCCCATGGTGCAGCCTGTAACAGTAAGCTGTGTACTGCTGCATCATTCCATGGTGCAGCCTGTAACAGTGTGCTGTGTACTGCTGCATCCCATGGTGCAGCCTGTAACAGTGAGCTGTGTACTGCTCCATCCATCCATGGTCCAGCCTGTAACAGTGTGCTGTGTACTGCTCCATCCATGGTCCAGTCTGTAACAGTGTGCTGTGTACTGCTCCATCCCATGGTGCAGCCTGTAACAGTAAGCTGTGTACTGCTGCATCATTCCATGGTGCAGCCTGTAACAGTGTGCTGTGTACTGCTGCATCCCATGGTGCAGCCTGTAACAGTGAGCTGTGTACTGCTCCATCCATCCATGGTCCAGCCTGTAACAGTGTGCTGTGTACTGCTCCATCCATGGTCCAGTCTGTAACAGTGTGCTGTGTACTGCTCCATCCCATGGTGCAGCCTGTAACAGTGTGCTGTGTACTGCTGCATCATTCCGTCCAGCCTGTAACAGTGTGCTGTGTACTGCTGCATCATTCCATGGCCCAGCCTGTAACAGTGAGCTGTGTACTGCTGCATCATTCCATGGTCCAGCCTGTAACAGTGTGCTGTGTACTGCTCCATCCATGGTCCAGCCTGTAACAGTGTGCTGTGTACTGCTGCATCATTCCATGGTCCAGCCTGTAACAGTGAGCTGTGTACTGCTGCATCATTCCATGGTCCAGCCTGTAACAGTGAGCTGTGTACTGCTCCATCCCATGGTCCAGCCTGTAACAGTGTGCTGTGTACTGCTGCATCATTCCATGGTCCAGCCTGTAACAGTGTGCTGTGTACTGCTGCATCATTCCATGGTCCAGCCTGTAACAGTGTGCTGTGTACTGCTGCATCATTCCATGGTCCAGCCTGTAACAGTGTGCTGTGTACTGCTCCATCCCATGGTCCAGCCTGTAACAATGTGCTGTGTACTGCTCCATCCCATGGTCCAGCCTGTAACAGTGTGCTGTGTACTGCTCCATCCCATGGTCCAGCCTGTAACAATGTGCTGTGTACTGCTCCATCCCATGGTCCAGCCTGTAACAGTGTGCTGTGTACTGCTCCATCCATGGTCCAGCCTGTAACAGTGTGCTGTGTACTGCTCCATCCATGGTGCAGCCTGTAACAGTGAGCTGTGTACTGCTCCATCCATGGTGCAGCCTGTAACAGTGAGCTGTGTACTGCTCCATCATTCCATGGCCCAGCCTGTAACAGTGTGCTGTGTACTGCTGCTCCATCCCATGGTCCAGCCTGTAACAGTGTGCTGTGTACTGCTGCATCATCCCATGGTCCAGTCTGTAACAGTGTGCTGTGTACTGCTGCATCATTCCATGGCCCAGCCTGTAACAGTGTGCTGTGTACTGCTGCATCATTCCATGGCCCAGCCTGTAACAGTGTGCTGTGTACTGCTGCATCATTCCATGGCCCAGCCTGTAACAGTGTGCTGTGTACTGCTCCATCCATCCATGGCCCAGCCTGTAACAGTGAGCTGTGTACTGCTGCATCATTCCATGGTCCAGCCTGTAACAGTGTGCTGTGTACTGCTGCTCCATCCCATGGTCCAGCCTGTAACAGTGTGCTGTGTACTGCTGCATCATCCCATGGTCCAGCCTGTAACAGTGTGCTGTGTACTGCTCCATCCTCCCATGGTGCAGCCTGTAACAGTGTGCTGTGTACTGCTGCATCATCCCATGGTCCAGCCTGTAACAGTGTGCTGTGTACTGCTGCATCATCCCATGGTCCAGCCTGTAACAGTGAGCTGTGTACTGCTGCATCATCCCATGGTCCAGCCTGTAACAGTGTGCTGTGTACTGCTGCATCATCCCATGGTCCAGCCTGTAACAGTGTGCTGTGTACTGCTCCATCCCATGGCCCAGCCTGTAACAGTGTGCTGTGTACTGCTGCATCATTCCATGGTCCAGCCTGTAACAGTGAGCTGTGTACTGCTGCATCATTCCATGGTCCAGCCTGTAACAGTGTGCTGTGTACTGCTCCATCCATGGTGCAGCCTGTAACAGTGAGCAGTGTACTGCTCCATCCCATGGTGCAGCCTGTAACAGTGTGCTGTGTACTGCTTCTGGCGAATTGGCTCAGGTGGCTAATTGCTTTGACAGACTGCTCCACAACTATCTCCGCGCCTCGCCACCATACTTTAATTCATATGTTTGGCTTAGTGCCAACCTCTCCCAAGTGACCCTCATGAGTCAGTGCCACCAGTCTAGGTCTCAGCTCTTGTAGCACGACAAGTCTCCTGCCCCCGAGGGCAATCTTTCCCAGGATTGGCCGGGATTCTCCATTTGGCAGACTTCCCATCGGGACTGAACAGCGTGCCATTCACATTTCTGCTGGGGGCACTATTCGTTCTGTAATTCAGGACATGCAAATGGACCAGTACTCTCCGGAACAAATTGAAAACAATTCCTGGCCCAGAGGTAATTAGCGCTATAGAGCCTGGCAGCGGGAGCTGCTTTCAGCGCTCCACACACCACACACTCATTGCAGCCACAAAGATGGCTGAGAGAAGACCTACCCCCTGATTTGGGGAGTCAGAAGGGTGTCCACTGCTCGATGGCAATGAAGGGAGGAGGGACATTCTCTTCCCAGGGTGGGCCGCAGACTCAAGATCTCCCTCCTGAACAGTGCCTGGGAGGAGGTGGCAGAGGCAGTCAGCGCTGCCAGTCTCACCAGGAGGAGACGGCTGGTGATCCTGAGGGGTGGGGGTCACCGGTGAGGCCTCTGCCGTGAGAGGGACAGAGGACCAGGGAGGGTCCCAATGGCCGCGGTGTAGTGGCTTTGTTTGGAGTGAGGTCTTCTGACCCCCTTCTTCTCTGCAGTGGGGCAGCGCTTCTGAGGAGTGCCAGGACCTGGTGGCCCCGGATCGAGCTTGGCCATGCCCATCCCCTTGCTGATACTGTTGGGTTATAAGGGTTTCCAGAGGGGTGGCCTGGGTAGGCTCCCTCATCACCAGAGGCTCCCTGAGCATTCACAGGACACAGTGAGCAGTCAGCAGTGTGAGCAGCCCGGGGCCTGTAAGTAGCACCAAAGGTGGGCGCTTAAATCCACGCACTGCAGCAATGGCAGCCTGAGCCAGGATATCCCGATCCCGAGTAGAACAGCCCCAACTCCACGGACTTGGCACCAAGTCATTCCCCGCTACTGCCCTCAGCCCGGGCAGCCACACCCCAGCCAGCCCGACAATGTTTGAGATTTTTTGAGAGCGTTTTTAGCCTCCGCTCCGCCAGAGCAGCCATGGCGCCCAAGGCCCTGCTTGTAAACACCTGCACTGATTCACACCAGTGAGACTTCCGCCTAAGGGGGCGGAGCATCATGGAGGGGTGGAGCATGAAGTGCACAACTCACTAATGACATGTAAATTCATGCAAACAACGGTTTTGCATGGACCCATCAGTGCAGGGTTCAAAGTTTTTTAAAAATAAATTTAGAGTACCCAATTCATTCTTTCCAATTAAGGGGCAATTTAGCGTGGCCAATCACAATGGGCAGGCTGCACATTTTTAGGTTGTGGGGGTGGAACCCACGCAAACACGGGGAGAAAGTGCAAACTCCACACAGACAGTGACCCAGAGCCGGGATCGAACCTGGGACCTCAGCGCCGTGAGGCAGCAATGCTAACCCACTGCGCCACCGTGCTGCCCGAGGTTCAAAGTTTGATAATGCCACCAACAAGTGACTGCCAACGCTGGAGCAAGGCGACAGAACCGGCGCCGGGCACAAATTGTGATTTTTCCATTTCGCACTATTCTCCGGCCAATCACAATTCTCGCTGTCAGCGTTGCGAAGCAGTGAATTCAGCCCTTTGTGTAGCATCGTACGCCTTGGTGGGCAATTCTGTCAGTTTCCAACTGGGATTTAATGCTTGACATCACCCAATTCTGGATCTTCATCTGACTCTTTTTTTTAAAATAATTTTTAGTCAAATTTTCACATTTTCACAAAAAAATGCACACCTTTGGGTTGTGGGGGTGAAACCCACGCAAACACGGGGAGAATGTGCAAACTCCACACTGCGGGGGGTCGGAGAATTCCGCCCCTGGTCTGACCTATATGTGACGGCCGCTCAGTGGTATCAAACCGCTCCGAAGTGTTAAAAAAAAGGAATGAAACTGGATGTACCCCCTGGCATCGACCTAGACAATAGAAACTGCTACGACATACCAAGCCTGCATTTGGGGGCTTGTGCCAAAATTGGGAGAACTGTCTCACAGACTAGTCAAGCCATAGCCTGACACAGTCATCCTCCCAAATCATACCTTCCAGACAATGTCCCACTCATCACCTTCCCTGGGTGTGGCCTGTCCTGTTCCACCAACAGAACAGACCCGCAGAGGTGGCGGCACAGTTGGAAGGGAGTTCTCGATGTTCATTCTGGACCCCATGAAGCCTCATGGCATCAGGTCAAACATGGACAGGAAAGCTCCTGCGGGTTACCAAATACTGCCCCTTTCTGCTGCTGAATGAATACTCCTGCATGTTGACCACCATTTGGAAGAAACATTGAGGGTGAAAAGAGCACAGAACATACAGTGGGTGGGGGAATTTCAATGTCCATCACCAAGAGTGAATTGGTGGTTCCACTTCTGACCTAATTGGGAAAATCCTTATAGACATAGCTGCTACACTGGGTCTGCAATAGGTGGTGAGGGAGTCAACCAATGTACCTGCCACAGATGCAGCTGATAATATTGATGGGTACAACCACCGCACAGCCCTTGGGGAGACAAAGTCCCGTCGTCACATTGAGGATACCCTCCATTGTATTGTGTGACCACAGTGCCAACCGGGTTAGATTTCAAACAGATAAAGATAAGATACAATTGGGAAGCACGGTGGCGCAGTGGTTAGCACTGCTGCCTCACGCACCAAGGTCCCAGTTTCGATCCCGGCCCTGGGTCACTGTCCGTGTGGAGTTTGCACATTCTCCCCGTGTCTGCGTGGGTTACACCCCCACAACCCAAAGGTGTGCAGGGTAGGTGGATTGGCCACGCTAAATTGCTTCTTAATTGGAAAAAAGTAATTGGGTACTCTAAATTTATATTAAAAAACAGATAATAAGCAAAGAACAGTACAGCACAGGAACAGGCCCTTTGGCACCTCAAGCCTGTGCCGATTATAATGCCCGTCTAAACTAAAACCTTCTGCACTTCCGGGGTCCGTACCCCTCTATTCCCAACCTATTCATGTATTTGTCAAGATGCCTCTTAAACGTCGCTCTCGTTTCTGCTTCCACCATCTCCCCCGGCAGTCACCATCCTCTGTGTAAAACACTTGCCTCACACATCTACTCTAAACATTGCCCCCTGCACCTTAAACCTAATGTCCCCTAGGAATTAACTTTTCCACCCTGGAAAAAGCATCTGACTATCCACTCTGTCCGTGCTACTCATAATTTTGTAAACCTCTATCAGGTCGCCCCTCAACCTAATATCTAACAACTTGAGCTGAATTGTGTTCTCACCCAAACGTGCAAACACAAGTATCTTCTAGCAGGTCTCTCTCTGTAAACTGTGACCAGGATTCTGAACCCCACTCTAGGGTGTGACCCAGTAGCCCCCCTATGGTCACCTTCCCTGAGGTCAGCAAACTCAGAACAAATTGTGGATGGTGTTGGACCCTCAGAATCTGAGGGCGTGGCTTCGCGGAACACTGCCTTTATTCGTTCCGTTTTCCAGCGAGTCACTTCTTAATTTTAGTCATCCCCTTCAGTTCTTGTTTAAATGTTTTGAAATCATGTGCTGGAAGTCTGTAGCTTCAATCCCCAACTATTTGACTCAGAGGTGAGATAGTTACCAACCGAGCCAAGATTGACACTAGGCACACATCTGAGGAATGGGCCCTGTTAGCGGAGCTCCAGAGCGTTGCTAATGACTGCACATCACAATCTCACCATGAGTCACCGCCTTTCAGAAAGGTGAGGAGGAAAAGTGGGAAGAAAGGTTTCTATGCAAATAAGAACAGTGAAGATAAGTGTAAATTATGATCATAATAAACAATTTGTCAGTATGTTTGATGTGCAATAAATAAAGCAGATAGATAGCTAAAAGGCACGCCAGTTAATCCTGTACAATCATTGTACAATCCCGCTTTAGAGTGACTGGTCTTGAATTTAACCCCTTGCTGTCCAAATATTTTTTAAAAATAAATTTTGTGTACCTAATCATTTTTCCAATTAAGGGGCAAGTTAGAGTGGCCAATCCACCTAGCTGGCACGTTTTTGGGTTGTGGGGGTGAAACCCACGCAAACACGGGGAGAATGTTCAAACTCCACACGGACAGTGACCCAGAGCCGGGATCGAACCTGGGTCCTCAGCGCCGTGAGGCCGCAGGGCTAACCCACTGCGCCACCGTGCTGCCAATTGCTGTCCAAATATAACTAAATTGTTCTATTCCAGTGAACTGAAATAGAAGCACATACACAGAAACCTGAGTAACTTCAGCTAGTGTTAGCCCTGAATGATATGTTGCTGGTTAAGTGCAGGCAAGGACTTGATATAACTGGTTATATCTCAATTCTGGCGAACAAATGGTTTGGCTCGAAGCAGGACGTTCCAGATATTTAGGGCTGGATTCTCCAGTTGCCGACGGCGAAATCGCGTTCGGCGATCAGCTGGAGAATCCCCGCTTGTGGCGAAATCGGGGGCGGCGCCACTTTTGAGATGCTCCGCCCCCCCCCCCCCCCCCCAAAACAGCATACGCGGGGAGTCACCTGAGGCACTCCCCCGATGGGCCGACTTCCCGGTGGCACGGAACGCTGATGGTATTTTTTCCGTGGACCCCACATGGCAGCTGCGGACTGTATCCAGCGCCACCAGTCGGCGGGGGGGGGGGGGGGGGGGGGGGCCGGGCCACTGGGGGGGGGGGTGTTGCCGGGCCACTGGGGGTGGGGGGGGGGGTGGCCGGGCCACTGGGGGGGGGGGGGTGTTGCCGGGCCACTGGGGGGGGGGGGGGGGGTGCCAGGCCACTGGCCACGGGGGCTTCGGTGAGGGTTTGGGGTACTGGTGGGGGGTGGTCCGGGGGGGGCAAGGGGGGTTACTGGGAGACATTATTTGGCAGGCCGGGTACACGCGCGGCTGCCGGCGTAGCATCCGCGGCCACGGACCCGGAAAATCTTCGGCCGTATCCGCAGGTAAAGCCGGGCTTTACGCTGCGCGGCTGTACCACCCCCCCCCCCAGCGGGCGGAGCATCGGTGCAGCTATTGCGCCGTTTTTGCTGGCGTGAAACGCCACTGTCCCCGTGCCGACATCAGCACTTACTCTGCAAATCGGAGAATCCAGCACTTAGTGTGTCTGATGCTCAGTATGTTGGGCTGAATTCTCCGCTTTGCGACGCTGGCAGCGAGAATTTTCGATCGGGCAGACAATAGCTCGCTATGGAAAAATTGTGATTTGCGCCTGGCGCCGATTACGTCACCAAACTTCAGTCCTTCGCTGGCGGTGTTATCGAAGTTTGCACCCCGCCATGGCAGGCCCATACAGAACCCTCATTTTCATGGATTTAAGTCTCATCACCACATGCTCCACCCCTTCACGATGCTCCGCCCCCTGAGGCGGAGGTCTGACGAATGTGAATCGGTGCAGGTATTTACAATCAGGGGGACTGGGCACCATGGGTGCTGAGGGGGGACGAGAGGCTAAACAAACTCTCAAGTATTGCCGGGCTTGCTGGGGTGTGGCTGCCCAGGCCGGGAACGGGAAATGACTTGGTGCCAAGTCTATGGACTTGGAATGTCCCCTTCGAGATCAGTGTGGCCTGTTTCAGGCCGCCATTGCTGCAGTGTGTGGATTTAAACGCACCCCTTTGGTGCTACTTACTGGCCCCGGCGGCTGCTCACACTGCCGACTTCTCACTGTGTCCTGTGAATGCTCAGAGAGCCTCTTGTCATCTGGATCCCCAACCAGGCCACCCCTCATTCCCCAACTGTATCATCAAGGGGGTGGGCGTGGCCAAACTCAATCAGGGCCCCCCCTGGTGTTGTCACTCCTCAGAAGCGCTGTCCCACTGCAGAGGAAGCAGGGAGTTAGGGGGTTTAACTGAGCTCACCCCGCAGCACGGTGGCGCAGTGGGTTAGGACTGTGGCCTCACGGCGCCGAGGTCCCAGGTTCGATCCCGGCTCTGGGTCACTGTCCGTGTGGAGTTTGCACATTCTCCCCGTGTTTGCGTGGGTTTCGCCCCCACAACCCAAGGATGTGCAGGCTCGGTGGATTGGCCGCGCTAAATTGCCACTTAATTGGAAAAAATGAATTGGGTATTCTAAATTAAAAAAAAAAACTGAGCTCACCCCAACCAGAGGACACCGGCACTGCGGCCTTTGGAACCCTCCCTGGCACACTGCCCCTCTCAGGGCAGAAGCCCCGCCAGTGACCCCCCCCCCCCCCCCCCCCCCCCACACCCCTCAGGATCACCACCAGCAGTCGCCACCTCTAGATGCTGGCAGTGCTGACTGCCTCTGCCACCTCCCAGATGCTGTTCAGCCGGACAGGCTTGATGCGGCCCACCGTGGGGAAGAGGATGAACCATCCTCGTGGCTGCAATGAGTGTGCGGTGAGTGGAGCGCTGAAAGCAGCTCCAGTTGTCAGGCCTGTGGTGTTCTTTGTGGTTGAGATCCAAGATTGGTTGGCGTAGTGTTCACAAAGACCACAACTAGCTTTTGTATTAAACAAAGCTAATGATTCTTTTAAACTACTGAATTGAATTCGACCTCTTACTTCTATATAATGAACAATTGACAATAAACATACAATCTACACTCATTTACCACTAATCTTTACACTAATACAGTAACTATGATCTGCTCTCACTCACACTAGCTTTCCTTATGTCTTTCTCCTCGCTTTCACGTCAACACACTCCCAGTAGGCTCAGCATTGTACTGTGTATAGTTCTGCATCTGGCTCCCTCTAGTGGTTGATTCAGACATAACATTAACCCTTCCAGTTCTGAACATTTTTCCTACTGTCACAAGGCCTTTAGCGCTAATTCTGGCGCCAGATGTTACACCGCCCGCTGGACCAGGAGTTGCTTTCAATGCGTCCCAGCAGAGTGCTGGTCCATTTGTATGTCCTGTCTCACTGACCAAATAGTGCCCCAAAGGAAGCGCAAATCGCATACTAATCAGTTCTGGCGGAACACCTACAGGGCGGTTTCTCCGTCCCGCCGCTCCAGATTTCTGGTTCAACATGCCACCGGGATTCTCCGTTTCGCCGGCTGGTCAATGGGGTTTCCCGTTGTGGGACAGCCCCACGCCATCGGGAAACCCCCGGGCTGCCGGCAAAACAGAGCATCCTGACGGCGGAGAGTTCAGCCCACAGTCTCCCAAAAGGAGAATCCCAGCCATTGAGACTGTGAAAGTGCTCCTAGCTGCCAGGGAAATGCCAATATATTGGGTTTTTCTTCATGCCAACACAACAAGATGTTAATCCTTCTTCTAAACTTATCCCGTACAAGTGCTACCAACATTTCACACCACCAAATGCAACATTACTCAATCTATCGCTAAGTATAGACTGCCTCAGATCAAAACAGTGCAGCTATTTTGCAGAAGTCACAGGTCTCTCCCCAACACAAATCAGCCAGAACTGCAGCCATCATGTCTACCTGAGCAGCCGTTCAGGAACCCCGCCTTGCCTGTGGTTGGACTGAAGGTATATTAAATTGCTAGGCAAGAAACCACAAAGACAAACAGAGCTGCAAAAATATCAGGTTCGTTTGCTGCATTACAAACTGCCTGTTTTATTTTTCCACCTCATCATAATAGCAAACCTCCGCTGTAAGTGAAATGCTCCTAATCAAGGGCAGGTTTCTCCCAGCAGCGTGAGACTGAAGGGGAACCTTTCAAGCATTCGAAGTTGAATGCTTACGTTTATGGTTAAAAATATTGAACTTTAAGAGGTGGTCAACTTTTATTGCTGAGACAATTACAGCTGGAAAAACGGGGACTGAAAGAGTTCATTTGTAACCAAGTGATTTCGGCTCCAAATATTTAGGTTGGCTTGCCAAATGTGCTAAACGGATAAAACCCAACTGGCCCGCTTTTGGGGTAAAAAATAATTTTTTTTAAATAAAAAAAAAAGTTTTTCAAATTTGGACTAAGTTGTGACAATCGCCGGGAGGGTTTTGATAGAGTCAGGAAGGTGAAACTATTTCCACCAACAGAAATGTCGGCAATCAGATTGAGGTGTTGGACAAAAGGACTGGAGGGGGGGGAGGGGGACACACACACAAAGTGCTGTTTTTACCGAGTGGATTTTGTGACCTGGAAGGAGTGGTGAGAGCAGATCGGACTTCCGCAAAGGGAATGGGATGTAAACATGAGAAGTGAAAACTTGCAGGGGATTGGTGAAAAAGTAGGAGAATGGAGGACAAGAACAAAGAACAACAAACAATACAGCGCAGGAACACGCCCTTTGGCCCTAATCAGACAGTTCTTTCATAGAGCTGCTAGAACTGGTCTGGTGGACCGAATGGCCTTCTGGGCAGCATGATTGGATGATCAGGATTTACATATTCCAGTAATGTCGCCAGGTTTGGGACAGAGCAATACTTTATAAGAAAGTTCTTAAAAGGATCCAAGAACAGGAGGTGCATCAGGGATAAAAGAAATTATAAGATCAGATACGAAGGTGGGGGTGCCAATGTGTGTCTTTATTGTTCATGAAAAGTGGAGCTTGACGTTGATGTTAGAGAAGTTTCAATACTTACTAAGTAGAGGTACATTGGAATATTGACAGTACATACATGGAGTGTATGTCCAAAAAGTAAGTATACGAGTTCAGGGGCATTAGATATTATTATGATCCTGGACCAGACCTCAACAGTTGCTAGGATACTGGACAGAAACACCAATATTTTATTTTAATTTTGTTCGACCGTGAGGAAAGGATAATTTGCCCCAGGAGTGATTTCACGCAAAATAGGGATATGGTATATTAAAACAAACGTTATTACCAACACGGTATTAAAATGTCTTCAATGTCAATCACAAAGAAAGAATAGCTGGCAATTACCCCCAACAATGCTAATCATTACAATGAGACAATAACTCTTAACTGCTACCTTTATTCCCACTCAAACAACAAAACCATCTCAGCTCTCAGTCCACTTTCAAACACAGTTAGCACTCAGGAATGCCTGCTGTACAGTGATATCTGGATACTCAACTTTGAGAAAGAGTGATCTTTTGACACTGCTTTGAAGAAACTGTCAGAACAATGCAGGATCTGTAGCTGACGTATTCAGAAACTGCTTTCATGGTTTGGCTTCAATCTCCCAACTAACTGCAAACTACTGTCTGCTTCGACTCACTGTTGGAACTGCCTCTCCTGTTCACAGGCAAATTCTCCTTTTGGTCTGTCCCCAGTGAAACGTTTAACTGAACTGCAGTGGGAGAAGATGCTTAACTTCTGCTCACATCCCAATCTAAAACTCAACTAAACTGCAAAACGTCTGGTACTGTAGCTCTTCCCATGAATTACACCAGCTTACCAAGCTGAAACACAAATGTATTGAATTAACTCCACAGGAAATCCCCTTAATCCGAAGAAAATTCCATTCGCCCAATCTTTTACGATGCCTTAATTGCACCTCTGGCTCCCAAACTCCTTCAGACCAGGATTCTTTAAAAACACTCCTGCAGCAAACCAGATTTTTAACCCTGACGGCAGCAGATATCTATAATACCATGGACGTGACCTAACGGCCGCATTGTGGGCGACGCTGATCCGAGCGAGCCGGTTCACGAGAGAGGCCAGAATTGGGAACTGCGCCAGATGCTCATCAGTTTCTGAACAGACCGGCCCGCCTCCATTGGCGAGATCCAGATCCCGCCTAGATGTGACGAGAAACCAATAATCACCAATTAATGCCAAACTCCATATTGTTAGTGGGATGGACCCCCTATATAACGGCCTCCCATGACCTAACTGGCTCCCCAGCAAACGATCACATGGGTGCTTTTTAGCGCACCCATTTAAAAATGTGAAGCTAGAGCAGTGGTTGCTGCTGTGGGGACAGAAGGAGGTGAGCAACCATCTTTGAGATCGGACACTGGAGCTGCTGTCCTAGTGCACGGGGTGGGTGAGGGAGCCCCCAGGGGGCACGTGCCCGGTCGGGGGTTTCGACCACCATCGGTGGGGGAGGCCACCCCTGGGCTGGGGGGGGGGTGTGAAGGGCTCAGCGCCCGCGGGGCCTACCTGCCAGCCCCCCCCCCCAGATGGTGTGCGCCTATAACAGGCCCAACTTCAGCTGCTGCCTTTCCTTCCCACCAAACACCCCCAGGACAGATCCCTGTCTGTGGTAATATGGTGACGGTCACTTTAAATCCCACTGACCGTGGCGACCTCTGGATGCACAGCTGAAGGCCATCGCTAATAGCAATTAGGCACTCTTGAAATGAAAAATGAAAAGCGCTTATTGTCCCAAGTCCCCGTAACAGCCTCCCCGAACAGGCGCCGGAATGTGGCGACTAGGGGCTTTTCACAGTAACTTCATTTGAAGCCTACTTGTGACAATAAGCGATTTACATTTACAAGTAGGCTTCAATCAAGTTACTGTGAAAAGCCCCTAGTCCGCACATTCCGGCACCTGTTCGGGGAGGCTGATACGGGAATTGAAACGTGCTGCTGGCCTGCCTTGGTCTGCTTTCAAAGCCAGCGATTTAGCCCTGTGCTAAATCAGCCCAGCAACTCTTAGTTCCACAAACACTTCACAGCCCCAAAGTGGATTCCTGTGGGTAGACGTGCTGTGTTGCAGGCAAGTGTCACAGCAAGCCTGGTCTGAATCAGTCAAAGCAGGGGTAGGATCGACCTTCACAGCCATTTGTCACAGTTTCCACTGTGGCTCTGAGGTTGTGGGTACAAGTCTCACTCAAAGGGTTGAGCGCAAAAATAAGGCTGAAACTCTAGTACTTGTCAGAAGTGCCTGTTTTCAAATGAGCCATTAAACTGAGACTATGATGGACATAAAAGAGTCCTTGGCACTATTTTGAAGAAGGCCAGGGGAGTTATCCCTGGTTTCCTGGCCAATATTAATCACTTAGCATGACATGAAAAGATTGCATGATTACATTGCTGTGTGTGGGAGCTTTCTATGCACAAATTAGCTGCCACGTTTCCCCTCCATTGGAAGACACTTCAAAATGTACTTCAGTAACTATAAAGCATTTTGGAACACCCTGCAGCTGTGAGAAGCTCTACATAAATGCCAGGTTCCCTTTTTTGTTTTTATTTTACACATCGCTTAAGAAATAGAAAAATCAAGTTGGTGCAGTGCTGAAATCTCCACCTCAATTAGGACTAACAGGTACCTGGGAATGAATGACAAGGCAATAAGGTTAATTAATGGCTACAGATGATATCATAAACCACAGGAGTGAAACATCTGAAATTGATGTTGTAATCTGAAACCTGAAATTAAATTACCGTCTCAAAGTCAGTCCCTGCTGGGTTTTATTTCACAGCATAGCTTCTTTCACATGCTTATCACATTGTGAAGGTCCTCTTGCTAGGTGCGCTCTGTGCCTCCCTGGCTGTTGGATCACTTCACGACCTTGATGAGTGATGACGTTCATTAAAGGTATTAATGCCTTGCAATATTGACAGAAGAGTATTAAGAAGATTAATTGCATGAGAGCTCACCAGAAAGCAGTACACTCCACACAAATTATACACACTTAAAATAACGTTCTGGATAATATTCATGGTGGGGGGGAAACTACCCCATTCCCATTCGAGTAAAACTAAATCTACAAATCTGGAACATGATGTATGGAGTTTCACACTCCCCAGTGATTACATTTATTAACATTGGTCATGATAACTTAATTATGTCAATTTCCACAGTTCTGCATTTTCCTCGTCACTTTCCAATTCTCGACACAGGCTGGATGGGCCGAATGGTCTGTTTCTATGTTGTAACTTTTATGTCCTTACGATGCCAACTACGCTCCGTTGAGGTGTTTATTGGGTGGGGTGGATTATATTTCATTTAATCAAAACGAGATGGAATATCATGTCACTTTTTCGAGGGTTAAATTTTAAGCGACTACCTTCATGATATTAATCCTTGATCTCAAGCATCTCAGTTATTTCTCCCAGTTGTACTTTCAAACAAAGTTATCTGATTTTGTTTTTCTCGATGGCACAAATGCTATCGCAGATTAGCACGTGTAGCCAGTGTAAGCAGTAATCCACGTCAGCAGTGGATGTAAGGTAAAGCTCCCTCAACTCAACTGCAAAAAAAGAATTTGCAAATATGCATCTTGCTGAAGAAATGTGGTAATCCTGTTTTCTGGAACAGTCATCCTTGGGGAAAGTATCAGGAAGTGGGGCGGGGGGGAGAAAAGAATGAACTGACGTTGAGGAGGTGAAAACTAGAGACAGCAGAGAAGTAGGAGTGGGAAGAGCCTGAGGAAGGAGAAACAACAAGAGCTAAAGGGAGACCAAATCGAGCGAGTGAAGAATCAGAGACTAATAAAGAAGAAGAGGAAAGTGGTAAAGAATGGTGAAAGTGTGGGAAGAATTGGAGAGAAGAGAACAATAGTGAAATGAAGAAAGGAGGAGGAAATGGCATTAAGGGAAGCAATTGTGCAAGGGAGGAAGCGAACAGTAAATAGTGAAAGCAAAAGGGAAAAGTGAGGAGCAATAAAAAATTGGAGTAGGAGACAGCAAAAGGCGAGAGGAGAAGGGACGATAAGAGAGAAAAAGAGGGGAGAATAGGAGGGTTAAGGAAACCCAGTTAGGGGGAAAAGAAGCATCAAGAGGGCAAAGGAGAGGACAGCAAGACAAGACAACCAAAAATGAAAGATGAAGAGATGGGTCAGCGAGAGGAAAAGGAAAGAAGAGAGGAGAAAACAGCACAAGAAGAACGAGTGAAGCAGCAGTGCTAACCACTGTGTCATCATGCTGCTCTTCCTATCTGAGTCCATTGAACAGGGCTTTAGATCCTACTACAGTTATAACCGTGAATCATTAAGAGCTCCTCCAAAGCTCCAATTGGAAATCATGCTATTAAGATTTCGCCCCTCCCTCAAACACTATTTTATTGGGTTATTCTTTAAGTAAACTACCTTACTATAACTGGAGTACATGATCTGTAAGAATCTATAATAAAGAATAGAGATTGACTGTAATGCTTGTATGTTAGTGATCTGAAAATGGGAACACAGGTACATTTTAACTGTAATAAAACGTGTGCATTCCTGAATTTATTAAGTGGAAACATTAGTTATGGTGGCAAGGTGGCGCAGTGGTTAGCACTGCTGCCTCACGGCGCTGAGGACCCGGGTTCGATCCTGACCCTGGGTCACTGTCCGTGTGGAGTTTGCACATTCTCCCCATGTTTGCGTGTGTCTCACCCCCACAAACCCAACGCTGTGCAGGGTAGGTGGATTGGCCACGCTAAATTGCCCCGGAATTGGAAAAAAAAAGAATTGGGTACTCTAAATTTATAAAAACAATTAGAAAAAACGTGGAAACATTGATGTTGAATGGGAACAGTAGCAAAGAAAATTTGTTCTGTCAGAATAGAGTTTGCAATAATGAACCTCCATTCCGCAAAGGATGAGGACGTGCTGAAACTTCATTACAAAAGATACAATGCAAACCAGACACCGTTAATTGGGACTGAATCATTATCTTGTTGGGGTTGATTGACAGGTGATTGCCACACTAATAAACAAGAAGCCACATCGAGTCACTCAGAAGCAAAGCTAATTAGGAGAGAAATAAAGCAGGGATGTGCCACTCACATGTTATCACCCTGAGGAGAGACAAGTGATAGAAGCAACCCTTGTGACTGACCAGCTCTCACCCAGCTGTTTCCCTGGGCTGTCACAGATGGTAACAATTGCCTTCATTAGGATTTGTCAATAGTTAAAGAGTTTGAATGAACGCCCTTCAATCTGGGCTCCGTCTGCCTATTGACTCTGAATGTCCATTAAGTGCGTCACTACATAAAAGTAGAAACCATTTACGTCCATTCTGGAAAGTGAGATTTGACGAGAAATATCATTGAACCAATTATTGACAAAGCACACACTATTGCCCTCTCACTCGAGCCCTTGCCGATATATCACCATTTTAATATCACACTTGTTGGGGTTGTGGTTGCCCTCATTATGAGGAAAGTGAGATCTAACACATGTGTAATAAGGGTACATTCAAAGCTGTCACACTGTGTGTTTCTGCTTCTCCTTCTGTCCCAGCTGCACTCCTCAAATTAAAAATTGAGGCTCCCCTACTCATATCTCCATTTCCATTTCATTGGTAAGCTCTCACCTGGGCCACATCATGGATCTACAGCAAACAGTGTGTGCCAGGAAGTTCAGACATTCTTTCCAACAGGTCACCTACAGCAACAAGGAAGCTATTCAGTGCTGTCAGCTGCAATTCTCTCTATATTTTCCGAGTTAATTGGGAGACATAAAAAATTCAAACTCAGTATGGCAATGTGCTTCATTTCTGAATGAAATTATGAACATTTCATCTTCAACCTTTTCATTTTAGCCTTCCATTTCTGCAACTCATTTTCTTTCTTAGCCTACTTGCCTGTATTTGTTTCCATTTACTTCATATTCTTTACATCTCACCTATTATCTTTCTCTCCTTTTTTTTAACCATCCTTTTTGCCTCCAATGCTCATTTTTGTTCAACTCTTGTGTCTCCATCTTTCATTTCTTCTTTCATTTCTATTCCCAACTCACTTTCTTACCTCTGTGCGCTTTTACCTGTTTGTCTGCCTTACTCCTTTTTCATCTCTACTGAGACATGTGGTGTTTGCCTCTGCCTGCCTCTCCTTTCTGATTCACATCCGACACCCTTTCGGAATAGGGCTGCAAGGTCCCCAGTTTAATGCCTAATCCGAAATACTGCACCTCCAGCAATGGAGCACTCACTCAATACTGTACTGCTGCAGTGCCGGCCAAGCTTAAGTACTCAAGCCTCAGTGGGGGCTACATCAGAGGAACGGTGGTGAGATTTACTGTCCTCTGGTTCAGTTTGAGCACCTGAAGTTTTTTTTCTGAAGAGTGAAGCCTGTTACAATTCTTTCCTGCAGTTATTATTATTCATTGTTACATTTTCATCAGTACAACAGAGAACATGGGGGGTTGAGACACAAATCAACAGCCTGTTTTGATTCAATGGTAACCTTGGAAAGGAATGGGTTAAATACGTGACGAGAAAAATGTTGCAGGGAGATGGGGTAAAGGCGAGGGAATGGGACTAACTGGATTGCTGTTTGAGCGAACCGGTGCAGACTCGATGGGCTGAATGGACTCCTCCAGCTGTGTGAATCTACAATGTGCATCCGGAACGGGCCAGCGATTCAATCTCAGTCGATTCACACTGCTGATGAAGACGTATATTACGTGCATCATGGACGGTGAAGCGGACACACGAGTGGGTGCTTGAGAAAGCTGGTGTTCAGAGGAACTTGTTATGAAATGAAATGAAAATCGCTTATTGTCACGAGTAGGCTTCAATGAAGTTACTGTGAAAAGCCCCTAGTCGCCACATTCCAGCGCCTGTCCGGGGAGGCTGGTATCAAGAGTCCTCACATATTTTCACTGTAACTTCACTGCAGTGTTAATGTAAGCCTACTTGTAACACTAATAAAGAGTATTATTATTTATATATTTTGGACACATGATGCAAACAGGAGGGGAGTGTTTGGAAGACGATGTGCTGCAAGGCAAAGCACCTGGAGAACGTGCACAAAGAAGATGCAAGATGGCACAGATGGACGATATCAGAACGTGGACTGGCCTCTCTGTGGGGCAGGCATAAATCAGTGGAAAAGATTGTTTATCATGCAGCCAACCGTCGGAACAAGGACAAATGAAAGACAGTCAGAAGATAAAGACCAGGAGCCGGATTCTCCAGTCCGCCAGCCACGTTTTCCCTTACTGGCAGCGTGATTCACAGTTCCCGCCACCTGCCAATGGGATTTCCCATTGCGGCCACCCCACGTCCGCCGGGAAACCTACAAGAATGAGTGCACTGCCACCCTCAAGATCTGGGGGCAGTGGAGGCGACACAGGGGGGAAGTGGGAGGTCTGATGGAGGCACCGTTAAGAGGGAACCATAGATTCACCCCGGGGAACATGGACGGGGGATTTCAGAGCTGGCACAGGGTGGGCATCAGGCAGCTGAAGGATCTGTTTGTAGATGGGAGGTTTGCGAGCCTGAGAGAGCTGGAGGAGAAATTCGGGCTCCCCCCGGGAAACGTGTTTCGACATTTGCAGGTGAAGGCATTTGCTAGCCGCCAGGTGGAAGGGTTCCCCTTGCTCCCCAGCAGGGGGGCGAGCGATAGGGTGCTATCGGGGGTCTGGGTCGGAGGGGGGAGGATATCGGACATATACAAAGTGATGCAGGAGGCTGAGGAGGCATCAGTAGAGGAGCTGAAAGACAAGTGGGAGGGGGAGCTGGGAGAGCAGATAGAGGATGGGACATGGGCTGATGCCCTGGAGAGGGTTAATTCTTCCTCCTCGTGTGCGAGGCTTAGCCTCATTCAATTTAAGGTGCTACATAGAGCCCATATGACGGGGACAAGGATGAGTCGGTTCTTTGGGGGTGAGGACAGATGTGTCAGGTGTTCGGGAAGTCCAGCGAACCATGTCCATATGTTTTGGGCATGTCCGGCACTGGAGGAGTTCTGGAAGGGGGTGGCAAGGACGGTGTCGAGGGTGGTGGGATCCAGGGTCAAACCAGGATGGGGGCTAGCGATCTTTGGGGTTGGGGTGGAGCCGGGGGTACAGGAGGCGAGAGAGGCCGGAATACTGGCCTTTGCGTCCCTAGTTGCGCGAAGAAGGATACTGATACAGTGGAAGGACGCGAGGCCTCCAAGCGTGGAAACTTGGATTAATGACATGGCAAGCTTTATCCAGTTGGAAAGGGTCAAATTCGCCCTGAGAGGGTCGGTACAAGGGTTCTTCAGGCGGTGGCAGCCCTTCCTCGACTTTTTGGCTCAAAGATAGGGTGCAGAGGTCGCAGCAGCAGCAACCCGGGGGGGGGGGGGGGGGGGGGGGGGGGTGGCAACAACGGGTGCGGTGGGTTACTTAAGGTTGTAATGCGGACAAATTTGTTCGCAGTTCATGTTTGATGTTAATTGTTGCTTTGTTTGTTTTTTTTTGGGGGGGGGGAGGGGGGGGAGGGACAGCGCGCGCGGGGGGTCGGGCGGGGGGGGGATATCTGTTAAGAGGGAATATCGTGTAATAGTCTATGGTTAGGGGGGTAAATATTCTCATGTAAAAAATCTCTTCAATAAAAATTATTTAAAAAAAAAAGAATGGGTGCACTGCCGGGACAACAGAGAATCCAGCTGCAGTTCTCCCCTCACCCCAGAGCACAAGCCTTAATCCCAACTCACTACACTCTTTCTATTTCCCTTCTGGAATTCAGCAAAATATGAAAACTTCAGTAACTATAAGGTGGTACACGGCCTCATGTCTATGGAAAGTATACAGCAAGTGCAATAATTGGACTTTGCGTAACAGTGAAATTCTATACAACATCGCTATAGAATATACTGGGAAAATGTACATCCTCCCAAGCTTGAGTAAATGAGGAACCCATGCATTACAGCAGCAAATTAAACAGAATATCAGCTACATCGGGTTATTAAATTGCATCAAGGGTGCAAGGAGGCCGTACATTTTGTTTGATAAAATGCTAACCATGCGAATAGGCAGTGTGCTGAGTTCTGAATGCAGGATTGCGTTGGTAAAAAGATTAAAATGCTGGCCAAGAATCTTCTCAAACTTTGCCGGCGAGTAGAGATGTTTTATGCTCTCCAGTTCGAGCCTGCCTCCAAGGACACCAGGTGCAACTATAAAGTGCTTGTCCAAAGCTCTCCTGGAATCTGAATTATTCGGTCAATTGCTCAGATTGAAGGAGGACGTTAATTGTTCACTTTACGAGGTAGCTGCTCCATCTGAAGAACAAAAGACGTGACTGTCTCCAAAGGAGCTGGTGTTGAACAGGTGAAGGTTCATCAATAAAAAGAAATAAGTGGTTCAAAAGGCACACATTTTGAGGGCTCTTTATTAAGCAGAACATGATTTATTAGTTTTCCGCCTCATGACTTCTCCCAGATTCTGTCCACTATCTAGTCACACAGTCCTTTGTCTGTAAAGGTACGCATTGTCCTAATGGCATTGTCGTGGAACACTGATGTACATTAACTCTGCCGCTGGGACAGTAATGTGGGGCAGGTGGGGAACATAATTCTCCGTTACTGTTCCGGGAACCGGAGACCCAAATTGATGCTGGTTTGAGTTCATAGAATTATAGAATTTACAGTGCAGAAGGAGGCTATCCAGCCCATCGAGTCTGCACCGGCCCTTGGAAAGAGCACCCTACCCAAGCCCACACTCTATCCCTGTAATCCAGTAGCCCCATCCAACCCAACCTTTTTGAACACGAAGGGCAACTTAGCACCGCCAATCCACCTAACCTGCGCATCTTTGGACTGTGGGAGGAAACCGGATCACCTGGAGGAAACCCACACAGGCACGGGGAGAACGTGCAGACTTCGCACAGACAGTGACCCAAGCTGGGAATCGAACCTGGGACCCTGGAGCTGTGAAGCAACTGTGCTAACCACAATGCTACCATGCCCCCCATTTATCAGCACCTCTGCAAATCACAACAACAAATTGCATTTGCATGGCATCTGGTAAAACATCCTCAAGGCCTTCACAGGAATATTATCAAACAAAATCTGACACCAAACCACATCAAGAGATATTAGAACAGGTGACCAAAAGTTTGGTCAAAGAGATCGGTTATAAAAGGGAGGGTTAAAGAAAGAGAGAATTAGAGGGGGGCGGAAAGGTTTAGCTAGAGAACTCCCGACCTTAGGGCCTCAGCAGCTGATGGCATGGTTGCCAGTGATGGAGCAGTTAAAAGCGGGGAAGAACAAGGGGGCAGTATTGGAGGGTCCCAGATATTTCAGCGGGTTGCAAGGCCGGAGAGGTTGCGGGGGTAGGGAGGGGCAGAGGGATTTGGACACAAGAATGGGAATTCTAAAGCCGGCTGTTTGCTAGGCTGGGCGCCAAGCTAGGTCAGCAAGCACAGGAGTGATGGGGGCATCTTTTAGTTTAATTCTGGTCAGCAGCGCGCGTCATAGCAACAGTTTCAGCAGCACGGTCATTGCCCTTGTGTGTGATCAGTTTACCTTGGAGATGAAGAATCTGTGATGCCAACATTTAGAGAAAGAACTTTAAGAAATATAAACAGAACAGTAATCCCTTGTAAAGTATCCGACTCGCCTGCCTCACCGTGATATTAAAACGGCCTGAGAACAATCTGTGATATAGTTCTACAATGACTTTATTCATCAAGTGTTCCTTGGAGAGAAGCAAGCTGAGGGAAGATTCCATGGGCTTTTACTTTTGCTTTATTTATTTTGCCTGAGCATCGAAAATGGGTTTGTCGGAAAAGGAGTATCGGACAGGGAGCATGGTGCATCGGGAACTTAGCTACCTTCCATTTAAATGAGTTGGAGGTAAATTGGGAAGGCTCCATGTGACTGACATGTGACACACCCTTGCGGATCTTTCCGGTCTGTGATCCGTTGAAGGGACGCTCATGGTCCAGGAGTAAAGCACAACTGAAACTTGGGTGTGTTTGGGAACGTCCCAATTGCTGAACAATACGAAGGCCAAGGCCTATCGAGTTTCCTTATTACCAGTCTGGCAGTCGCATGGTACAATGTTTTTTTTTAAATTATTATTTTTTTAAATTTAGATTACCCAATTATTTTTTCCAATTAAGGGGCTTTTTAGCGTGGCCAATCCACCTACTCTGCACATTTTTGGGTTGTGGGGGTGAAACCCACGCAGACACGGGGAGAATGTGCAAACTCCACACAGACAGTGACCCAGAGACAGGATCGAACCTGGGACCTCAACGCTGTGAGGCAGTTGTGCTAACCACTAGGCCACCGTGCTGCCCTGCATGGTACAATGTTAACTATTCAATCTCCATCAATTCATCCCAGGAAAACCCCACTGGGTAGAGAGCTTTGGGAACTGTAGGTGCTAGGTCCACTATTCCTTTCAAATGTGTTACACTTCCCACATATCATGTCTCAAGTAACCCATTACTCAAAATGTTATTTTGTGTATAATGAGACATTGGGCGAGAATTTTCTCCTGAATATCTATCATCAGTGATGTGGAGATGCCGGCGTTGGACTGGGGTGAGCACAGTAAGAAGTCTTACAACACCAGGTTAAAGTCCAACAGGTTTGTTTCAAATCACTAGCTTTCGGAACGTTGACCCTACCTCAGGTGAATGGAGAGGTAGGTTCAAGAAACATTTATGTAGACAAAGTCAAAGATGCAAGGCGATAGTTTGAATACCAGCATTTGCGGGTAATTAAGTCTTTACGGAGCCAGAGAGAGGGGTAACCCCAGGTTAAAGAGGTGTGAATTGTCTCAAGCCAGGACAGTTGGTAGGATTTCGCAAGCCCAGGCCAGATGGTGGAGGGTGAATGTAATGCGACATGAATCCAAGGTCCCGGTTGAGGCCGTACTCATGTGTGTGGAACTTGGCTATAAGTTTCTGCTCGCCGATTCTGCATTGTCGCGCGTCCTGAAGGCTGCCTTGGAGAACGCTTACCCGGAGATCAGAGGCTGAATGCCCTCGACTGCTGAAGTGTTCTCCGACTGGAAGGGAACATTCCTGCCTGGCGATTGTAGCGCGATGTCTGCTCATCCGTTGTCGCAGCGTCTGCATGGTCTCCCCAATGTACCACACTCCGGGACATCCTTTCCTGCAGCGTATGAGGTAGACAACGTTGGCTGAGTCACACCAGTATGTACCGCGTACCTGGTGGGTGGTGTTCTCACGTGTAATGGTGGTACCAATATCGATGATCAGGCACGTCTTGCAGAGATTGCCATGGCAGGGTTGTGTGGTGTCGTGGTCGCTGTTCTGAAGGTTGGGTAATTTGCTGCAAACAATGGTTTGTTTGAGATTGCACGGTTGTTTGAAGGCAAGTAGTGGGGGTGTGGGGGTGACCTTGGCAAGACGTTCGTCTTCATCGATGACGCGTTGAAGGCTGCGCAGATGACGTAGTTTCTCCACTCCGGGGAAGTACTGGACGACAAACGGCACTCTCTGTCGGTTGTGTCCCGTGTTTGTCTTCTGAGGAGGTCAGTGCGTTTCTTTTGCTGTGGCGCGTTGGAACTGTTGATTGATGAGTCGAGCGTCATATCCCGTTCGTACGAGGGCATCTTTCAGCGTCTGTAGATGTCTGTTATGCTTCTCCTCATCTGAACAGATCCTGTGTATATGGAGTGCTTGTCCATAAGGGATGGCTTCTTTAATGTGTTTCGGGTGGAAGCTGGAGAAGTGAAGCATCGTGAAGTTATCCGTGGGCTTGCAGTAAAGCAAAGTGCTGAGGTGACCGTCCTTGATGGAGATGAGTGTGTCCAAGAATGCAACTGAATTTGGAGAGTAGTCCATGGTGAGTCTGGTAGTGGGATGGAACTTATTGATGTCATCGTGTAGTCGTTTCAGTGATTCTTCGCCATGGGTCCAAAGGAAAAAAAGTTCATCGATGTATCTGGTATGTATATGTATAACGTCGGTTAAAGGTCCTGTGCGGTGAGGACGTCTTGTTCAAACTTGTGCATGAAGATGTTGGTATATTGAGGTGCAAATTTGGTCCCCATTGCTATTCCGTGTGTCTGGATGAAGAACTTGTTGTCTAAGGTGAAGACGTTGCGATCTAGAATGAAGCGGATGAGTTGCAGAATTGCGTCTGGAGATTGGTAGTTGTCGGTGTTGAGGACTGAGGCTGTTGCAGCAATGCCGTCGTCATGGAGGATGCTGGTGTAGAGTGCCGAGACATCCATTGTGACGAGGAATGTTCCTGGTTCAACTGGTCCATGGGTGCTGAGTTTCTGTAAGAAGTCTGTCGTATCGCGACAGAAGCTGGCCGTTCCTTGTACGATGGGTTTCAAGATGCCCTCGATTTGGCCAGAGAGGTTCACACACAGGGTCCCATTGCCTGATACGATAGGACATCCCGGTGTGTTGGCCTTGTGTATTTCGGGAGGCAGTAGAGATCTCCAATGCGGGGATTGTGTGGGATGAGAGCACGTAGGGTGCTCTGAAGGTCTGGATCCAAGGTCTTGATCAGTCTGTTGAGTTGACGAGTGTGTTCCTTGGTCGGATCTGCGGGTAACTGTCTGTAGTGTTCCTGGTTGTTGAGTTTTCGGTACACATCTTTGCAGTAGTCCGTTCTGTTCAGTATGACGGTGGCCCCTCCTTTGTCTGCTGGTTTGATGACGATGTTGCGGTTGGTCTTGAGAGCGCGGATGGCTTTGCGTTGCGCTTGGGTGACGTTCAGGGCTGTCTTGTGAATGCGACTGATGAATCTGGCATTGACGCCATTCCTGACGGCTTGAGCATGCATGACGAATCTAGGGCAGCGGCCTTCCGGAGGGGTCCAATTCGACTCTTTCCTCTTCAGTTGCCGCACCGCAGATCTCTCGGTCTGCTGCTCCGGTTCATTGGTTGTCTCATTGTGTTCGCTGTCGGCCTCTTGGGGTCTGTGGAAGAACTCCAGGAGCCTCATTCGCCTGATGAATTCCTCCGTGTCTGCCGCGAGACTGATGGGGTCCATTTTGGCGGTGGTGCAGAAATTGAGCCCTCTGCTGAGGACTTCGATTTCGTCTGGTTGAAGGGTGTAGTCTGACAAGTTGACAATAGATTTCCCTGTATTGTTTTCCATTGTGTACCGGGGAGGCTTGGTTGCTACTGGTGGTGATGTTGAATTTTTCAAGCTTCCTGTTCTTGGTGTGCTTAGAGGTGGCGTAGTATCATTGTCTCATCTGTTTGGCGATGTTCCGCAGCTGGTCTGCTGCATCCTGAACGTAAGTTGAGAATATGGACTCTATCTTGGTTTCCAGGTTGTGGTATCTGCTGTAGAGCTGGTGTACGAGGTGGTTGAGGAGTGTGAGAGAGGCACGACGGCAGCGACTCTCAGCGTAGTTTGTGCTGTAGGTCGACTTGAGTGGGTTTGTGATCAGTCGCCTTTTCGGGATCTTGTCTGCTTTCTTGCATCTTTGTAGAAACTTAATGTCAGTGTCTATATGTGCGATCTTCTTGGAGATCCTCTCCAATTTGAGACGGCGGATTGCGGTGTCGATGGTAGCCATGATGTGGAGATGCCGGCGTTGGACTGGGGTGAGCACAGTAAGAAGTCTTACAACACCAGGTTAAAGTCCAACAGGTTAGTTTCAAATCACTAGCTTTCGGAGCACTGCCTGATCTATTATCAGGATTATTTTAGAGCAGTATTTTTTGAACTTTTTTTCCAGGGACTCATTTTTACCAATCGGCCGACCTTCGCGACCCACGCCACCCGACCTTGGCTTACCTTTAATGTGACAGATGAGCCTGCGTTGCCCACACATACTCACTTGCTGTGTCATTCAATGTTACATTTCTGTATGGGTTGCCCACCAGAGGTCCTGGAGCTTACACCAGCACTGCTTTGTCCTGCCATGGACTCTCCTGCGAAGCTCTCTCCAACAGATTCAGTTGTGAGATCCGGGCCTGTTTGTGTCTCCGGTCCTCTCTTCCTTAGTTCAGAAAGATCCATCTTCAATTCTTCACGCAGTCCTGCTGCTTGCTTGCTGGCAGCCACAGAATTGAGGAAGGCCTCCTCAGTAATTTTGCGCCCAGAGTAGGTAACGTCAATGTACCGGACGCGTGACCTGCTCTCTGCTGCCACTCCTGGCGGGATGACTAATTGATTTTAAAACAAATTCTGCTCCTGGAACAGCACGTTGATGTACGGAAGGGGCGGTCTGCCCCCTCTGCGCTCTGGGCCTGCGCACTGCTACAACTGGCTGAGGGGTACGCATAAGGGGCTGGTTTAGCTCACAAGGCTAAATCGCTGGCTTTTAAAGCAGACCAAGCAGGCCAGCAGCACGGTTCGATTCCCGTACCAGCCTCCCCGGACAGGCGCCGGAATGTGGCGACTAGCGGCTTTCCACAGTAACTTCATTGAAGCCTACTCGTGACAATAAGCGATTTTCATTTTTCATTTCATGCGCAGGATGGCTGGCATCCTTGAAAGCCGGCCGTGGCCGGTATTTTTAAAAGCCGTTGGGCACTTCTTCCTGCGATCAGGAATTCCACCCCCCGCCCGCAACCCACCTGCGGGTCGCGCCCCTGAGTTTGAAAATGACTGATGTAGATAGCCAACATAGAAAATACTCTCACTTTGGTTACTATATCAGCACAGCCAGACAACCTGCGGGAAATCTCTCCCCAGTGACTGGCCTGTGGGTCAAGACACCATCTTAACAGCAGTGTTGGAACAGGGTCGATGGAACAGGACACTTCTTCACTGAACCTTGTTTCCTGTCACCGCCCGCATTGTCGCACTGCAATAAAACCCGATCCACGGATGGTGCTCATATATCCACAGGGAATCTGACAAACAGGACAGTGCCTGATTGATACACCTGGGTGACCCCTGTGCAAGAAATGGGCTCTCTCCTGGACGATGAACATCTGGTTTGTAGGGTGTCCAGATTTCACGGCTGTCAAATGAAATCATTCATCCTAATTTGTACCCTGGAGCAAAAGTCACACACAATAGTTTTTTTTTGTGCTGAGGCCAGGAATTTCAAACGCGAGCTGTTCCTTGAGCTGGAGTCAGGTGTGCAGCTAAAACTACGACTTTCCCTTTCCGTGCTTACGTGGCCATTGAGAATGGGGCCCTGGAAACTGGAATCCGCCCAAATCAGGGCATGATCCCAGAGAAGCACATTGGCCACATACCTGATAGGGCGGATAGTTGGACCATGGAAAACTGAAGCTCTGGCCTCATTAGTATGGTGTTGACCAGCTCTGGGCAGCAGAGACATTTTGATGGTCACAGTTGGGCAGCAAGGTTGACTGAAGCCGGAATACCTCATATAGGTTGATGGATTTTATTATATCCACCAGAGGAAGGGCAGCACGGTGGCGCAGTGGGTTAGCCCTGCTGCCTCACGGCGCCGAGGTCCCAGGTTCGATCCCGGCTCTGGGTCACTGTCCGTGTGGAGTTTGCACATTCTCTCCGTGTTGCGTGGGTTTCGCCCCCACAACCCAAAGATCTGTAGGGTAGGTGGATTGGCCATGTTAAATTGCCCCTTAATTGGAAAAAAATGCCTGGGGTGAGCACAGTAAGAAGTCTTACAACACCAGGTTAAAGTTCAACATGTTTGTTTCAAACACTAGCTTTCGGAGCACTGCTCATTCAGCTGAGAAAGGAGCAGTGCTCCGAAAGCTAGTGTTTGAAACAAACATGTTGGACTTTAACCTGGTGTTGTAAGACTTCTTAAGGAAAAAAATGAATTACTCTAAATTTGCATTAAAAAAAATATCCGTCAGAGAGAGCCTCGATTTAATGTCACATCCCAAATACAGTATGGTCGTATTGTCAGCGCCGCATTGGAGCGGCAGCCTAGATTTTGTGCCTACATTTCTAGAGAGAGGCTAGATCTGACAGCCTGCTGACTCAGCAGCGAGAGTGGGACCACTGAGCAATTTGTAACACCTCAGGCTCAAGGCAGAGAAGGACATTTTAAAATGCGGTGGAGAGAAGGAACGATGCAAAGGAAACTCATCTCCTGACCCTCCAAACTATCTACGAGGCACAAGTTAGGAATGTAATGGAATACTGTCCACTTCACTGAATGAGTATTGGCTCACACAGCTCAGAACCATCCAAGACAAAGACGTCTGCTTGATTGGATCCTCATTCATCACCTTAATCTCAAAAAACATATAGGAGCAGGAGTAGGATATTCAGCTTGCTCCACCATCCAATTTGATCTTCTACCTCAGCTACAATTAACCACACTAACCCTATATTGCATAATACATTACGTATTCAACAGTCTACCTACTTCGGACTTGGACTCAATGATAGAGCACCTACAGGTATCTGTGGTAAAGAATTCCAAAGGTTGGGCAGCACGGTGGCCTAGTGGTTAGCACAACAGCCTCACGGCGCTGAGGTCCCAGGTTCGATCCCGGCTCTGGGTCACTGTCCGTGTGGAGTTTGCACATTCTCCCTGTGTCTGCGTGGGTTTCGCCCCCACAACCCAAAAATGTGCAGAGTAGGTGGATTGGCCACACTAAATTGCCCCTTAATTGGAAAAAATAATTGGGTAATCTAAATTTATAAAAAAAAAAGAATTCCAAAGCTTCACAACCCTTTAAGTGAAAAGGTTTCACTTATCCCAGTTCTTACTCTGAACCTTCTAGACACTCTGGCCAGGAGAAATATCCTCCCGGATTTCACCCTGTCCGTTAACACCCTGTCCCTTAACACTGTGTCCCTTAATACTGTGTTCCTTAACACCCTGTCTCTTAACACTGTGTCCCTTAATATTGTGTCCCTTCGGGCTTGGAACAGGATTCACCTCCTGGGTAAAGCTCCTATACAGCACTCCCATGGCGAACGTACGGACAAACACCAACTCCCGATACTTCCAGCTGCACAGGGGCACCAGACAAGGATGCCCACTGTCCCCGCTGCTGTTCGCTCGAGCGATCGAACCGCTCGCAATCGTGCTCAGGGCAGCAAAAAGTTTGAGGGGGATCCAAAGGGGAGGCAGAGAGCACAGAGTCTCACTCTATGCAGATGATCTGCTCCTCTACATCTCGGACCCACAAAGCAGCATGGACGGAATCATCGCGCTCCTGAAAGAGTTTGGAGCCTTCTCGGGCTATAAACTCAACATGAGCAAAAGCGAGATCTTTCCAGTACACCCACAAGTAGGGGGGGGGTGGGGGGCAGCATTAACGGGACTGCCGTTTAAACAAGCCCGTCACAAATTTTACTACCTGGGGATCCAAATAGCCCATGACTGGAAAGGGATCCACAAATGGAACCTCACCAGTCTGACAGAAGTAAAAAAGGACCTGTAAAGATGGAACACACTCCCGCTCTCCCTCGCGGGGAGAGTCCAGACGATCAAAATGAACGTGCTGCCCAGGTTCCTCTTCCTGTTTAGAGCCATTCCGATCTACATCCCCAAGGCCTTTTTCAAAGCGCTGGACAAACTAATCATGGCGTTCGTATGAGGGGGGGGGGGGGGGGGGGGGGGGGGGGGGGGGGGAGAGAAGAATGCTAGGATCCCAAAGAAGGTCTGAAAAAAAACAAAATCCGGGGGGGGCTTGCCGTCCCAAACCTACAATTCTACCACTGGGCGGCAACAGCCGAGCGAGTAAGGGGATGGATCAAGGAGCCAGAAGCCGAATGGGTGCACGCAGAGGAGGCCTCCTGCATGGGGACCTCCCTCCGGGCCCTCGCCACGGCAGCACTCCCATCCCCACCCAAAAAACACTCCAGCAGCCCAGTGGTGACAGCCACCCTCCAATCCTGGAACCAACTACGGCAACAATTTGGCCTGACCAAAATGTCGGGTAAAGCTCCCATCTGCAACAACCATAGGTTCACGACAGCACTGACTGACGCCACCTTCAAACGGTGGGGACAAAACAGAGGGACACTGACAGTCAGGGACCTATACACGGACGGCAGGATCGCAACACTGGGCGAACTGACAGAGAAATTCCAGCTAGCCAGGGGGAACAAACTAAGGTACCTGCAACTAAAAAACTTCCTACGAAAGGAGACAAGGACTTACCCACAACCCCCACAACAGACATTACTGGAAGAGTTACTGGACGCAATCATATTAGAGAAAGGAAACTGTAGCGACATGTGTGACCGACTGGTAGAAGGGGCCGACACCGTACTAGACGCAACAAGAATGAAGTGGGAGGAGGACCTGGGGATTGAAATAGGGTGGGGACTCTGGAGCGAAGCACTGCAGTCAACTCCACCTCCACGTGTGCAAGGTTCAGCAACTGAAAGTGGTACATAGAGCCCACTTAACAAGAACCCGTATGAGTAGGTTCTTCCCGGAGGTGGAGGACAGATGTGAACGGTGACAAGGAGGCCTGGCCAACCACACCCACATGTTCTGGTCTTGCCCCAGACTTGTGGAGTACTGGACAGCCTTCTTCGAGGCCATGTCCAAAGTGGTGCGGGTGAGGGTGGAGCCATGCCCGATAGTGGCGGTCTTCAGGGTTTCAGACCAGCCAGATCTATTCCCGGGGCGGAGGGCGGACGCCCTTGCCTTTGCCTCCCTGATCGCCCGCCGTAGAATCCTGTTTGGCTGGGGGTCAGCAGCACCACCCAAAGCTGCAGACTGGCTGTCCGACCTCTCGGAATCTCTCCAAATGGAGAAAATCAAATTCGCCATCCGAGGGTCGGACGACGGCTTCCACAGAACGTGGGAGCCATTTACCCAATTGTTCCGGGACCTGTTTGTGGCCAACAAACAAGGTGAAGAATAGCCGGGTGGCCAAGAAACATGGGAAAGTAGCCAAGGCATGAGATGGAGAGATAGACCTGGAGAGGGGGGGGAAACAGAGGAAGGAAAGGCGAACCACGGGGGGGGGACAGAAGCGGGGGGCGGGCGGGGGGGGGGGGGGGGGTAGAGGGAAGAGAGAGGGAACAATAGAGGAGAGCCAGGGAGGGGGAGGGGGAGGCAGGGAAATGTTAACAAACTTGGCATCCACAGAAACAGAGAAAACGGGGAAGACGGGAGGGCCGCAGAAGCGGAAGTGCGCACGAGACAACAACTGCAGCGAACTCCGTCCGGGAGAAGCAAGGGACAACACCACGAACAGACACCTACTTATGTGTGTAAATTATTTTGCCAAGTGTACAGAGCTGCTGCTGTTGACTGGGGGCATAATACCGTCCGCTGGCTTCTCGGGGAAACTGAAAATGTCAGCAGCAGCAGCGATCTATGGGGGGGGGGGGGGGGGGGGGGGCGGTGAGCGCTCCGTTGGGAGGGTGTGGGAAGACTGAGGCACGTGGGGTAACGTCTAGTTAATTGCTATTATATATCTCTTTCAGCACTATGTTAATATTCACTCTAATTTGTTATGTTCGGATTATTACTATTTATTATGAAACATTTTGCAAAACTTTAATAAAAATATTTTTTTTAAAACACTGTGTCCCTTATCATCCTGTTCCTTAACACCGTGTCCCTTAAGAATGTTATATGTTTTAATGACATCATTCTCATTCTTCTAAACTCAAGGGAATTTAGGCCAAGTCTATCAATCTTTCCGCATCCAACAATCCCCTCACTGCTGGAATCAATCTAGTGAAGCTTCATTGCACTCCTCCGAAGGCAATACGCCCTTCCTCAATAAGGAGAGTGGAACTGTACACAGTACTCTGGGTGTAGCCAATCACAGTAAAACTTCTTCATTCTGGTGTTCCAATGACTGAGCAAAGTATATTCAAGAGGCCAGCATTAGATAACTTAGGGACGACATGGTGGCACAATGGGTTAGCACTGCTGCCTCACAGTGCCAGGGACCCGGGTTCAATTCTGGACTCTGGTGACTGACTGTGTGGAGTTTGCACTTTCTCCCTGTGTCTGCGTCGGGTTTCCTCCGGGTGCTCCGGTTTCCTCCCGCAATCCAAAGATGTGCAGGTTAAGTGGATTGGAAGTGCTAAATTGCCCCTTCGGGTGAGGTTACAGGGCAGAGGATTGAGCCTAGATAGGGTGATCTTTCAAAGGGTCGGTGCAGACTTAATGGGCCCAATGGCTTCTTTCTGTACTGTAGGGATTCTATGATTTGCACAAGTTTAGTAGCATCTTTAACACTGAGGCAGCATTGTGTCAGCTTAAAGCCCAAGTCAGAGCTGAAGGAGTATTACCTTGTCAGCCTTCACCTAACTATTAGACTGAGGGCCGAGTCTGCATGTTCCTGGAGTGTAACACTATTTAAAGAACAGGGAATTCTAATGCTGTTCCAAACAAGTAACTAACTGATTATTCATCCCAGTGATATTTGTAGGATCTTGCTGTTTGATTTCTGGGCAGCACGGTAGCACAGTGGATAGCATTGTGGCTTCAGGGTCCCAGGTTCGATTCCCCGCTGGGTCACTGTCTGTGCGGAGTCTGCACATTTTCCCCGTGTCTGCGTGGGTTTCCTCCGGGTGCTCCGGTTTCCTCCCACAGTCCAGTTTAGGTGAATTGGCCGTGCTAACTTGCCCCTTTAGTGTCCAAAAGGTTAGGTGGGTTTCCAGGGATGGGTTGGAGGCGAGGCCTCGGTAGGATGCTCTTGCCAAGGGTCGGTGCAGATACGATGGGCCGAATGGCCCACGCAGGTTAGGTGGATTAGCCATGCTAAATTGTCCTTAGTATCCTAAAGGGGCTGGTTTAGCTCACTTGGCTAAATCGCTAGCTTTTAAAGCAGAGCAAGCAGGCCAGCAGCACGGTTTGATTCCCGTACCAGCCTCCACGGACAGGTGCCGGAATGTGGCGACTAGGGGCTTTTCACAGTAACTTAATTGAAGCCTACTCGTGACAATAAGCAATTTTCATTTCATTTCATTTCAAAACGTTTAGGAGAGGTTATTGGGTTGTGGGGATAGGGTGGAAGTGAGGGCTTAAGTAGGCTGGTGCAGACTCGATGGGCTGAATGGCCTCCTTCTGCACTATGAGTTCTATGTAATCTATAATTGTATTTCAAGTTCATTGTATGTGAAATATTTTGGGACATATCGTCGAGATAGGACACAATTTAGGAACAGGCGTACATCATTATAACCCTTTAAACTTGTGAGATCACAGCTGATTTGTATTTTAACGCCATTCACCTGCCTTTGATCCATAAATACAAGTTCTATCCCTCAGCCTCACGACATGGAAAGCAATAATCAGGTAGGTGTACGATCAGAGGGCAGCACGGTGGCACAGTGGTTAGCACTGCTGCCCCACGGCGTCGAGGTCCCAGGTTCGATCCCGGCTCTGGGTCACTGTCCGTGTGGAGTTTGCACATTCTGCCCTTATTGCGTGGGTATCGCCCCAACTACTCAAAGATGTGCAGGGCAGGTGGATTGGCTACGCTAAATTGCCCCTTAATTGGAAAAAATGAATTGGATACTCTAAATTTATTTTTAAAAGGTGTACGATCAGTATTGCGTGGATAATGGTTGGAATTAAACTGTCTCCGATGCTCCCACTGTTTAACTACTCCATCAACATTCATTGTTGGAAAGAATGTCTATTTGAGTACAAGTGAGTTCCCAGCTCCTGTAGCGTGAACCATCACCCTTTGGGAGGGAACTGTAAAACAAATTTAAATATTAAAGCCTTTAGTTGCGGAGGCATGGAAAGGCAATTCTGTATCCTAATTACCATTCACTGCCAGGATAGACAGTAAGATAAACTGAAAAATAACATTGGAAGTATGTAGAAATCACGAGTACTTTACACTCAGGCCTAACGACATCAATTTTAAAGTGAATTCCCCAATTTTATTTGTACAATACTTAGAGGGTTGGCAAAATTACAAAAGTGTAATCCAAAAGGCAACATTTAAAAAAATATATTTAGAGTACTCAATTTTTTTTTTGTACACAGTACTCTAGTACACAGAGTGTGTGAAATATTGAACTGTTGGGTCATGTCTGACTGGCCATGTCACACCCTGCTGCAGAGTTCAAAGACCTGTGTTGAGGAGGACAGATTTATCTGGCTTCCGATTGGCCTACTGAAAATGTTCATTGCAAATTGAAAATGGAGATTGCAGGTTGGGTGGGGTTTAGCTCAGTGGGCTAGACAGCTGGTTCATGATGCGGAACAAGGCCAGCAGCGCGGGTTCAATCCCCGTACCGGCTGAGATTATTCAAGCCTTCTCACCCTTGCCCCTCGCCTGAGGTGTGGTGACCTTCAGGTTAAATTTCCACCAGTCAGCTCTCCCCCCCTCTCAGGGGAAAGCAGCCTATGGTCATCTGGGACTGTGGCGATTTTACCTTACCTTACCTTGCAGGCTGAGAGTTTATGTCTGTGAAGGGGTATAAGGCCTGTGATGGAGATAAAGCGTCTGATGGGAGTTTAGGGCTGTGATTAGCATTCAGACCTCTGATGGGTGTTCAGTACTGTGTGGAGGATTCAGTCTTGAGGGGAATGAAAGGGGTTTTAGTCCTGTGAGGAGTGTTTAGCCCTGAAATGGAGGTTCAATCCTGTGAGAGGAGGAGGAAGTTTAATCCATTGAGGGGGGATTCAGTCCTGTGATGGACATGTTGTACCATAAGATCAAATTGCATCTGGGATGTCACCAAGACTTCCAGCTGAATAATGATCGCTCGCCATCCTTAAAATATAGCCCATAATTTCCAACCACGCGATTCAGTGAAACTGCCTTTTTCCATCTTCAATATACTTTTAACAAGTTAAAAGAATGTTCGGGACTTCCGGTGGGGATGTGCTGAGCAGTCGCATGAAAGGTGGCTCGCCCCTGGAAATTTCAACTTAGGTCCTTTAAACCCCCAAACCCCCCACCCCGACCACCCACACCCTGTGCCAGCAACCACCCGAGGAAATGCCCTCAAATCAGCCAAGGAGCTGGGGAGACAGTGAAAGCAGCAAAGGTCAGGAGAGGGAAATCTAGACCGCAGACACGAGGAGCGAAGCGGAACAGGACATGGAGGATCGAGGGGGTGCGTCAACGCAAACGCCAGCCCACCCACCGACAGGGCAGCGGATGGCGCTCCTGACACAAGAGTTCCTAAAATATAGGAGGCGGGAATTCTCCGTTGCCCGACACCAAAATCGGGAAAGGTGATTGGGCGGAGAATGGCTCCCGACGCCGAAATCACGGCAGGCGCCCATTTGGTGCCGGGTCAGGATGCTCCGCCCCCTCCAAATCGCACGCAGTTGTGACCCCATTGGAATGTCATTATCCAGCCCCAGTCGCGATGCTCCGCTTCCGATGGGCCGAGTTTCCGATGGCGCGGGCCACATGTGGTCTCAGCGATCGTGAGCCTGGCGCGGCGGCTGCGGTGAGAGAGGGCATGAGGACAATGTCCAGCGCTGCCGCACCGGGCCGAGATCCATGCTGCTGGCTGGGGGAGTGGTGGGAGGTGACCAGGGAGTGGGCTGTGAGGTCGAGGTGGGCGGGTACGCAGTTCAGCGCAGCTGCCACCATTTTTTCCGGCGCGATTGGTGGGTGTGTGGGGGGTGTAAGCTTGGTGGAGTTGGTGGACTGCTTTCCCGGTGGAGTGCAGCGGTCAGCCTTGCGCATGTGCAACACGGACCCACCGATTCTCCAACCGTTTTCCACCTGCTCCGCGGAATCGGTGTGGGTTTCGTTCCCATTTTCCCGTCGTGAAAGATCACGGATCCTCCGTTAGCGTCGGCACTTAGGACAAGAATAGGTCTTATCGCCAGAACCTCAGGATTGTCTCACTACTAGCAGAGGCTAGAAACCCAACAAAATATGGAGCACAGACACTCGGAAAGCTGGTTGGGAAGAAAGTTTCCCCAAGTCCCCGGAGGTGGACAGCGCCCATACATCACTCCGGCAAAGGCCCAAAGCAGGAGAACTACCTCGAGCAATTATTGCAAAACTCCACCGATTCTAAGTCAAAGAGCAAATGCTGAATTGGACAATGAGCATGCATCCTGCAATTGGGAATGGCACACGACCCACATTCATCAGGACATTGGGGCCAATCTGGACAAGCTCCGGGCAGCCCTGTTCAAGAACATGGTGCGGTTCGGGGTGCTGTCCCGACTGTAGCCCATGGAGGCTGGACACAGCCCTCCTCACCGACAAGGCCTTCTGCCAGAGAATGTCTCAGGCCATCGACAGATATGTAACCTGCAACCAGAGCGGGGAGGTCTCTCCCTCCACAGTCTGGGAGGCACTGAAGGTGGTGATAAGGGGGGAAATAATAGCGTACAGGGCACTCAGGGACAGGAAGGAGAGGGCGGCGAGGCAAGGGCTGATCGACTCCACATTGGAGGTGGATTGACGGTACTCCACAGTCCCGACCAGGGAACTACTGACAGAGAGGAAAATTTGTTCTGCTCTCCACCAAGAAAGCAGTCCACCAACTCCACCAACACGGGGAACCATCTATCAACATGGAGACAAGGCCAGCCGCCGGCTCGAGGGAAATAGCGCAGGTGAAAGACAGTAACGGCAAACTAGTCGTAGCACCAGACAAGAGCAATGAGGCCTTCATGAATTTCTACCGAGGGCTGTACACCTCTGAGCCCCCAGACGCGGACTCGGAGATTAAACAGTTCCTCAACGGGCTGGACATACCTGTGGTGAGCGACTGGAAGCACCACTGGAACTGGGGGAAGTCAGTGAGAGTATTAACTCCATGCAATTGCGGAAGGTACGGGATCCGGATAGATTCCCGGTGGACATCTATAAAATATTCACGACAGCACTGGCCCCACACCTATGGGAGATGATCAATGACTGGCTACGAAGAAGGACCCTGCCACCTATGTTGGCACAGGTTTGGATCTCCCGGATCCCTAAAAAAGACAAAGTCCCAATGGAGTGCGGGTCAGACAGACCCATCTCACTCCTGAACACTGATGCCAAAGTCTTGGCGAAGGCCCTGGCGAGGTAACTGAAACGTTATGCGCCGGGGGTAGTTGCGGAGGATCAGACGGGCTTTGTCAGGAGCAGAAAACTAACAGCGAACATCAGACTCCTGCTGAACATGACTAGGACCCCTCCCTGGGAGGAGACACCAGTAGTGACCATCTCCCTAGACACAGAGAAGGCCCTCGACACAGTCGAATGGAGCTACCTCATGGAGATACTGGTTTAGGTCAGGGTTCATTCACCTCATGGATGAGACTTCTATACAGCGCTCCCATGGTGAGTGTACAGACGAACATCACCAGCTCTGAATACCACCGGCTTCACAGAGGCAGGAGGCAGGGATGCCCATTGTACCCCAGCAATTGAGCCGCGGGTCATCGTTCTCAGATCAGCGAAGGGGGGAGAACCATCCAGAGAGGAGACAGGGAGCATAGAGCGTGGAAGGAATAATGAAATTCCGAAGGGAGTTCGGAGCCTGCACAAGTTACAAACCTCACCTGAGGAAGAGCGGAATAGAATATACAGTGCAGAAGGAGGCCATTCGGCCCATCGAGTCTGCACCGACCCACTTATGCCCTCGATTCCACCCTATCCCCGTAACCCAAGAACCTCCCCTACCCTTTTTGGACACTACAGGAAATTTAGCATGGCCAATTCACCTAACCTGCACGTCTTTGAAATCTTCCCCATTAACCCCTAGGGCAGAGGATCAGAGCTGAAAATGCTGCCATTCAAGCTGGCCCAGACCAAATTCCAATACCAGGGGTTCCAAAATGCGCACGACTAGACACAGATTACAAATGGAACCTGTTGAGTCTGGTGGAGGATGTAAAGAGGAACCTGCAGAGGTGTGACTCTCTCTCCCACTCTCCAAGGTTTGAAGTGAGCGTACTACAGAGAATCATAAAATCCCTACAGTGCAGAAGGAGGCCATTTGGCCCATCAAGACTTGGCCATTTGGCCCATCGACACTTGGAATTGACCACCTTACCAAGGCCCACGCCCCCACCTTATCCCAGTAACCCAGTAACTCCACTGAATCATTTGGACACTAATGGGCAATTTATCACGGCCAGTCCACCTAACCTGCATATCTTTGGACTGTGGGAGGAAACCGGAGCAACCGGAGGAAACCAGACGCAGACCCGAGGAGAACGTGCAGACTCCGCACAGATAGGTCGAGATTGAACCCGGGTCCCTGGAGCTGTGAGGCAGCAGTGCTAACCATGGTGCCACGATGCCGCCCAATGGAGGAACATCGGTGGCCTGGCCCTCCTGGACCTCCTATTCGGCCATTGGGCAGCTACCACAGATAGAGTATGGGGATGGGTCAAAAAGCCGGGAGCGGAATGGGTAAAACTGGAGGAGGGCTTCTGTACAGGAACATCCCTCCGAGCACTGGCCACGGACCCACGCCCATTTCCCCCAGCCAGGTACTCAAGAAGCCCAGTGGTAGTGACCAGGCTGAGAATGTGGAACCAACTTCAACACCCCTTTGGTCTGGTCGCAATGTCCACCATGGCCCTATCTGCAGGAACCATAAAGGGGGGAGGACATCAAGCAAAACACAGGGCAGAGGGACCACAGGGGACAAATGTTGAGGACACACATGGGTGAGACCACAACAGCAACGCCAAGGCAGGCCCGATTGACACCAAACGCACCCCCTCCCCAGCAATGTTCTCATACCAGGAGACAGCATGTACATAATTACAATAGTACGGTTGCGGGCAACCAATCACTAGGGGCCCAAAAACAGGGTCCATACCCCCTGTACATGTGTTAATTTTGTCTGACTTCTATTTTTTTCCTTTTTTGATACCCATTTTTAAAAACAATTTTTGATTATTTTTTCCAATTAAGGGGCAATTTAGCGTGGCCAATCCGCCTACTCTGCACATCTTTGGGTTGTGGGGGCGAAACCCACGCAGACACGGGGAGAATGTGCAAACTCCACATGGACAGTGACCCAGGCCGGGATCGAACCTGGGACCTCAGCGCCGTGAGGCAGCTGTGCTAACCACTAGGCCACCGTGCTGCCCTTTTGGATACCCATTTTTGCCTCTCTATTGTTGTGTTATCGCCCTGGCAAATGTTACTATAAATAATTGTAAAATCAATAAAAATATATTTTTTTAAATGTTCAAAGAGAGTGAAAGGAAAAAGATGATCTGAATGCCTGAGTGGGGTTTCTCCCAGGTTGATAGTTATTTGCAACAATGCCCAGGAGATTAATGTTTAACTCTTGGAGGCTCAATAACATGCTGGGGGGTTGGAACACCTACCTGTGCAAGGTGCCGGAGGGCGGACTGGTGCCTGACGAGAAGATTTGTATTTATATAGCATCTTTCACAACCGTTGGACACCCTCGAAGAACTTTACAGCCAATCAAGTTCTTTCTGAAGTCTAATCACCGTTGTATTGTAGAAACATGGCAGCCAAAGGCAAGCTCCCGCACACAGAAATATAATGGCCAGTTAATCTGTTTTCTGTGGCATTGATTGAGGAAGAGATGTTGACTTGGACACCAGGTTAGTTCCCCTGTCTGACTTCGAAATCGTGCCATGGAAGAACCTTCCAGTCAAACAGGCAGCTGGGGTCTTGATACCTTCTCTGAAAGGCACTCCAGTCAGCTGTGAATTTTCATGCTCAAGGCCTGGAGTGAGACTTGTCCTTGGAACCTTGTGACTTAGCGGTGAGATCGCGATTAGGATAGCAGAGAGGGGAGGGATGTATGTTTTCAGCAGCTACAGCAAAACTGCTGCAAAGTGGTTCAAAAAGGTGACCCCCGCCTTCTCAGAGTTTCTAGAGATGGGTAACAAATGCTAGTCTTGATAATCATCGAATCAGTGCAGAAGGAGGCCATTCGTCCCGACGAGCCTGCACCGGTCCTTCGAAAGAGCATCCTACCCAAGCCCACACCTCCCCCCTATCTCCGTAACCCAGCAACCCCACCTAACCTTTTTTGGATACTAAGAGCAATTTAGCACGGCCAATAAACATAACCTGCACATCTTTGGACTGTGGGAGGAAACTGGAGCAACCGGAGGAAACCTACGCAGACACGGGGAGAACGTGCAGACTCCGCACAGACAGTGACCCAAGTGGGAATCGAATCTGGGACCCTGGAGCTGTGAAGCAACAGTGCTAAGCACTATGCTACCATGCCACATCCTGAAAACAAAATGATTAGTAGCCACCATGCACACATTCAATTGGAACAAGTAAGGACCCACAGATCCTTACTAATCCACTCAAGTACTTCATCTTTCATGCTGTCGCTGTCTTTCTGAAAACACAGTTATTACTGCATGAAAGTGAGTAGGCTACAAAGCTTTTTCTTTTGATTACCCAATTATTTTTTCCAATTAAGGGGCAATTTAGCGTGGCCAATCCACCTACTCTGCACATTTTTGGGTTGTGAGGGCGAAACCCACGCAGACACGGGGAGAATGTGCAAACTCCACACAGACAGTGACCCAGAGCCGGGATCGAACCTGGGACCTCAGCGCCGTGAGGCGGTTATGCTAACCACTAGGCCACCGTGCTGCCCGTAGGCTACAAAGCTGAGCAAACATAGATGGCAATTAAAGAGAGCAGCTCAATATCTTTTGCTATTATGACGCTATTAACGGCATCTAATACTTCAAAGGCCCAGCGCATAGAAGCCTCAATACCCTCCAGTGCAAGGTGGCAGGCTGTGAGTTTGCACTGGAAACTTTCACAGACGCCATTCCTTATCTTAGTGTGGAGTTGCAAACCAGAGCTGAACGGGCTTTGACACAGGGAGAAGGGGGGGAAAGATCAGAGGGAGTAACATACTGAGTGTTCTTGCCAAACTCCCTGCAGCCAATTGCAGATGTTATTGGCATGGGAACGGTAACAGATTGCCCATCTGGTTTCTTGGCTGGAGATAGTGTTCAGCATGAGGTGAATGGGAAGGAAAGGGGGAAAAAATATCTTCAAGATGGAAAGTACTCGCAAAAATAAGCACTACATTCTGCTCAAACGATTGTAAACGCTTTGTTCTGGGAGCATAACTTAACATTCATCAAATAACCGCACACCAATTGATAGTAATTGAGGATCACCAGTTTCAGCTGCTTCGCAGGTATGCACTGTAATAGCAGGGACTGAATTTCTGTCTACATTTGAAAATGAGGATCCAGAATAAAGCAACGCTGAAGAATCATTATAAACTCCACCGCGGTGGGCAGCACGGTGGCCTAGTGGTTAGCACAGCTGCCTCACGGCGGTGAAGTCCCAGGTTCGATCCCGGCTCTGGGTCACTGTCCGTGTGGAGATTGCACATTCTCCCTGTGTCTGCGTGAGTTTCGCCCCCACAACCCAAAAATGTGCAGAGTAGGTGGATTGGCCACACTAAATTGCCCCTTAATTGGAAAAAATAATTGGGTAATCTCAACTCTTTAAAAAAAAAATAAACTGGTGATTCATGATGATTTTTCACTAAGAATAGGCACAATCAAATCTAGCAACAGGATTAACAGGAGAGTCGCATCTAAGTAGAAGAATCATTAACAGTTTAATAAATGTGTTTAAAGCGATCTCCAAGTCTGAACCTTCCCTTTGTCAGAGTGCACATCAAGAAAGCAGTTTATGCTACGTCAAGAGCATAACAAACAGATAGGTACATGGATTACGGTTAGAATGATGGGGTGTAGATTAATTTGTTCTTAATCTAGGACAAATGTTCGGCACAGCATCGTGGGCCGAAGGGCCTGTCTGTGCTGTATTTTTCTATGTTCTATGTTCTAACCACACAGAAAAAAGCAAACTTTAATCACATACAAGAACAAACTCCCCATCACCAATTTCGCTGCCAACCTAAATGCAAGTTGTGTGTCCCAGATTATCACTGTCCCTGAACAGTTTGGAAGGGGAAATGTATACAATTGTGAATATTATTCACAAAAAGCTATCACTAAATCTATCCCTGATATAAATTGGTCAGCAGGGTATGTGCGTACAATTATAAATGAAAAAACGTTATAGGAAGAAATGCTTGGAAATAATCGGTCAGCCTCGTATTTTTAATCGAGACATAAATGTTCGCAGAAGTGGAAATAATTTATGATCACGGTTTTTTTTAAACTGGAGAACTAGGTCAGTCCTCCATGGCTTGTGATACTGAACAACAATGCAAGTAAACACAACATAGTGGAACAATGGGCCACGCTCCTTAACAGAAGGGCATTCAGAATCTGTTTAAATGAAGCTTCAGCTCCTCATTAATATGTATGGTACTAAACAAATTCTGTTGTCAGGGAACCAGCACAATTACTGAACGTGTACAAATTGTGCCAGTACACATTTCAGTGGAAGGATTACAGAAAAGCCAGAGAAAATAATTCTAAAGGGGCATTCCAATTCAAAGATGAATCTTGCTCAAACTCTCAAGCCTGTCAGTGATTACTTTCATTAGGGATTGTTATACTTCGCATCCTTGCTTCTTTGTTCATTGGATACATACAGTACTTCATTTTTAAGTATCACCATGTTCGCCATTAAAGTTTATTTTTCAAATTGGCAGCCTCACAAAGGTTTCTCCTTGGAATGTTTTCTGAGGTTCCAGAGACAAAACTCAGCATTGTACGAGGCTATGATACAAAAGCGCCGAAAGAGTCAATAATCCCTCAATTCCTCTTTGCGGAATGGGGCATATATTAGCACCAACAGGTCAGGGTTGCCTTGCAAGATCTGGGCCAAGATACAGCGTAACAAGGACGAGTTAATGGTGTCAGAATGCCTGCAGGCTAGGACTGTCTGGGTCTCAATTGAAGAGGTTTTTTCGAACACGCGGGCACAATTTACATTTCTAAAAAAAAGCAACCTTTTGGTTCGATTTACAGACCAGCGGCTGCAAACAATTGTGATTTTCCCTCGGCGTGGAGAAAGCTGTAGCTTTTTCAACAAAGTTTTTTTTTTTTAATTCGGTAATTAAAGGGGCAGAACAAAAGCCTTTGCACTATCATCACCTTTAAGAAATATTATCAAAGGTACTGGAAACCTGAGGCAGAGCTGAGGGATGTGCCAAGAACAAGCTCCCGGTATGTGGATCAAATGATTAAATGCTGCCTTCAAGCTGCCTTTAATTTGTTTTACCTGAGCATGGTGGAGTCTGAAAAATAATGTAATTACAGCCCAAAACTTGTAACTAAAACGGTTGCATGTTTCTACGATCAGACTCCCAATAAGCCTGAATTTAAGTGCGTTGGAGAAAGAAAGAAATTGATCTTAGATGAAAATGAAAAAATGAAAATCGCTTATTGTCCCAAGTAGGCTTCAAACAAAGTTACTGTGAAAGCCCCTAGTCGCCACATTCCGCTGCCTGTTCGGGGAGGCTGGTACAGGAATTGAACCGTGCTGCTGGTCTGCCTTGGTCTGTTTTCAAAGCCAGTGATTTAGCCCTGTGCTAAACCAGCCCCTAAACCTGCACTCAGAGCCTGCGCATACCAGCTGGCAGAGGTATTCACAGACATCTTTAACCTATCCCTACTCCACTCCGAGTTCCCCACCTGCTTCAAGAAGACCACCATCATACCGGTACCAAAGAAGAACCAGGCAACATGCCTCAATGACTACCGCACGGTGGCCCTGATGTCAGTTGTAATGAAGTGCTTCGAGAGGCTGATCATGAAGCGCATCACCTCCATACTCCCGGAACGCCTTGACCCACTTCAATTCGCATACCGTCGCAACCGGTCCACATCAGACGCCATTTCCCTGGCCCTACACTCATCCCTAGAGCATCTCGAAAACAAGGACTCCTACATCAGACTCCTATTTATTGACTACCAGCTCCGCCTTCAACACCATAATCCCAGCCAAGCTCCTATCAAAGCTCCAAAACTAGGATTTGGCTCTCCACTCTGCAACTGGAACCTTGACTTTCTGACCAACAGACCACAATCAGTAAGAATGAACAACAACACCTCCTTCACAATAGTCCTCAATACCGGGGCCCCGCAAGGCTGCATACTTAACCCCCTACTCTACTCCTGGACACACACGACTGCGTGGCAAAACTGGTTCCAACTCCATCTAAAAGTTTGCTGACGATACGACCATAGTGGCCGGATCTCAAATAACGATGAGTCCGAATACAGGAGGGAGATAGAGAACCTAGTGGAGTGGTGTAAAGACAACGATCTCTCCCTCAATGCCAGCACACTAAAGAGCTGGTCATTGACTTCAGGAAGCAAAGTACTGTACACACCCCTGTCAGCATCAATGGGGCCGAGGTGGAGATGGTTAGCAGTTTCAAATTCCTAGGGGTGCACATCTCAAAAATCTGTCCTGGTCCACTCACGTCGACGCTATCACCAAGAAAGCACAACAGCGCCTATACTTCCTCAGGAACTAAGGAAATTCGGCATGTCCACATTAACCCTTACCAACTTTTACAGATGCACTATAGAAAGCATCCTATCGGGCTGCATCACAGCCTGGTATGGCAACTGCTCGGCCCAGGACCTGCAAGGAACTTCAGAGAGTCGTGAATACCGCCCCAGTCCATCACACGAACCTGCCTCCCATCCTATGGACTCATCTACACCTCCCGCTGCCGGGGGAAAGCAGGCAGCATAATCAAGGATCCCTCCCACTCGGCTTACTCACTTTTCCAACTTCTTCCATCGAGCAGGAGATACAGAAGTCTGAGAACACGCACGAACAGACTCAAAAACAGCTTCTTCCCCACTGTCACCAGACTCCTAAATGACCCTCTTATTGACGGACCTCATTAACACTACACCCTGTATGCTTCACCGATGCCAATGCTTATGTAGTACATGGTATATCTTGTGTTGTCCTATTATGTATTCTCATGTATTTTCTTGTATTATCTTGAATTTTGTTCAATTCCCTTTTCTTCCATGTACTGAATGATCTGTTGAGCTGCTTGCAGAAAAATACTTTTCACTGTCCCTCGGTACACGTGACAATAAACAAATCCAATCCAATCCAATAAGGCGTGTGCCTCGAAAAAAGTCGATCTCATGTCAAAGCCGTGATTTTGGCCTTGAAAAGAATAATAATTTCTCATGAACCTCATGTCAAATTCAACCCCCAGATTTTCAGGGATCAAAGCCCAAATATTTCAGAACCAAAGCATAATCCTGGAGCTGTTCCATGTAATTGTGAACATCTTGCTTTGAATTATATTTGTATGGTTCATAATCTTCTACAATAAATAAATATTAGATCATTCAACCAAAATATTTTGTGTTGTTGGTTTCTTCCATTGTGATGGTTTTTTTTGGATTTTGCTGGGACTCAGATCAAAGACCCATCGACCCCTCAAAAACATCACCCATTTAAACACCAATCCCATGATTGACTGAAAATATTGGTCTGGAAAATTCAACTTTTACACCAGTATACATAATACTGTAGTGACTAAAAGGTTTTCACAGCTTTGAAGTGTCACCAGGATCAAGTAGGTGATTTGTGCACTACAAGTTCCACAGACATGGGTGCGATTTAACCACCGCGTTGCGCCTAGCCCGGATCTGGGCGTGCCCGTTAAATAGTGGGAAAGTGCTGCCTCACGGCGCCGAGGTCCCAGGTTCGATCCCGGCTCTGGGTCACTGTCCATGTGGAGTTTACACATTCTCCCCGTGTCTGCGTGGGTCTCGCCATCACAACCCAAAGTAGTGCAGGCGAGGTGGATTGGCCATGCTAAAGTGACCTTTAATTGGAAAAAATGAATTGAGTTCTCTAAACTTTAAGAATAATATAGCGGGAATGGCCAAAATCGAGATTCGTACCAAGCGCAAATCAGTTTGCTATCTACCCTGCACACTCTGGATGGCAAATTCTGGATCATAGCCAAATATTGCGAGAGTATCATTAACCCCAATTTGCATTAATTTCAATCCCACTGGCGCGATTGAAGTCGAAGATAATGGATTCCTAGGAATTTTTAAAAATTCATTCTGGGAAATGGGCGTCGCTGGGCTGGGTCAGCATTTGTTGCCCATCCCTAATTGCCCTTGAACTGAGTGACTTACTGGACCATTTAAGAGGAGGGCAGTTAAGAGTAAACCGCATTGCTGTGTAGGTCTGGAGTCACATGTAGGCCAGACCACATAAGGATGGCAGATTTCCTTCCCAGAAGGATATTAGCGAACCAGATAATTTTTAACAATTAACAATGAGTTCATCTTTAGACTTTTAGTTCCAGATATTTTATTGAGTTTAAATTCCCTTGGTGGGATTTGAACTGGGTCCCCAGATCATTATCCTGGATTACTAGTCCAGCAACAATAGCACTAGCACATCGACTCACCAGCAACAAATCAGGCGGGCATTGTTCAGTACTCCTTACTAAAAATGTGAGGCTGGCGAAATGGCTGCTGAGGAGGTGAGCAGCCATTTCCCTTTACCCGCTACAGCTCAAGAGCACCAAAGATCCCCAATGTCTTCGAGGACCACCCCAGGATGACGGGTTGGTTCTTGGGGGATAAGGGGTACCCGCTGAGGTCCTGGCTAATGAAGCCTGTGCGGTGGCCGGAGACAGAGGCGGAGAACCAATATCAAAAGGCCAGCCGTGTTGTCATTGAGCAATGCATCGGACTACTTAAAATATCATTCCGATGTTTGGATCACTCTGGTGATGCAATGCTGTACACTCCCAGAAGGTCTCCCGTTTTGTGGTGGTCTGCTGTGCCCTCCACAACCTGGCACAGCAGCGGGGCGACTTGCTGGAGGAGGAGGAATATGCAAACCCATCTGAGGAGGAGACGGACCAGGAAGGGAGGGGAATGAGCACGGGGAGGACTCACAGGAGGAGCCGGAGGATGAAGGACAGGTGGCGATGAGATTTTGCCCTCTTTCGCCCCATCCCCCTCCTTCCTCTCTTGAGTGGCGGGACAACTCTGAATAGCCCAGTCCTATCAGATGGAGATCCTACAAGACAATGGACATGTGGTCAGTCAGAGGGAAGCTTCATTTTGTCTGATATGAACAATTCACATGAGGCAGGTCATCTTGGCGAAGGGGCAGTGGATCCTCACCTCTGTGGCACAGGCCAACTTTGCTGTCAATGACTGCTCTCTCCTCAGTCAACCCCGCGATCTCCAGGGCCCATTCCTCACAGTGGGTGAGGACTCGGATGTCTGGTACTCTGTCGCCGTCCTGGCCCTTACCTGCTTCTTATGGGTTATCTTCTCCTTCCGGGACAAAGAGAGGGCTTAGTGGCCCACGCGCCTGATGGACCAGGAGGTCTCTAGCAGGTGGCATGCAGTGGTTGTACTGGTGGGTTCCAGGGGGTTCTGAGGGGCAGTCACGATGATCGGATGTGGAGAGCGTGTGAGGTGTCAGCAGTGATTTGTGGGCGGGAATTTGAGGGGTGGCAGGCGGACCTGATGCCAGGGGAGAGATGGTAACTTACCCTTGCAGCTCGGTGGACGTCGTTGGTCTTCTTCCTATATTTTAAGGTGGTCTGCCTGGTCATGGTGCCCACACTGACAGCAGCTGCCACTACCTCTCAAGTGGTATTGGTAGCCCTGCTACTGGTCCTCCGACCCCCTCCGGGGGGCAGGTGCCCTGTCTCTCATCGACGGCGTTCAGAAGCCTGGCCACGTCGCCACCCCGAAAGCGAGGAGCAGGTCTGCGCGCTGCGATGTTTGTGTGTTGACTGGAAGGGAGCGATGAGGGAGCCTTTAAAAGAAGCTCCCCCTCATTAGCGTTGAGACGCTGAGGCAGGAGTCTGTCGAATCAGATGGCGAGACTGCCAGCACTGGCGAGAAGCTCCCGGGAGCTCATTTCCAGTACTAAGTGCCATTAAATACGGGCTGCGATCTCGCCACCGTGGCCATCGTGAAACACCCCACCAATTGCACCCAAAATGATACTTAGAAATGTTTCCGTTAAATCCGGCCATGATGTTAGTTTGAGATCTTGACCAAGGCACAAGGAAAACCAGGGGCTGGTTTAGCACAGGGCTAAAGAGCTGACTTTTTAAAGCAGTCTAAGGCAGGCTAGCAGCACGGTTCAATCCCTGAACAGGCACCGGAATGTGCGACCAGGGGCTTTTCACAGTAACTTCATTTGAAGCCTACATCGGGATAATAAGTGATTTTCATTTTCATTTCACCTTTTTTTACAAATAGCATCATGAGATCCGACACACCAACTTAAACGAGTGGATGCAAATGGAGCCTCAGTTTAATGTCCCCTCTGAAAGCCAGCGCCTCTGACAATGCTGCACTCACTCAGCACTGCCCAGAGCAGCCTGTGTCCACCTTCCTGTTCAAAATCTTGAAATTGGCTTTAGCTCATGCCTCTGATTCAGAAGTGAGAGCGAGATTACTGAGTGTGCGCTGAGGTGAGCTAACACATAATTGCAGGGAAGGTGGGCCACTGCAGTGGCAAGCCACAATTCAGTTGTCCACCTCTAAAAGGAGATCTTCAAGTCCCACTCCATAGACCTAAAACTCTGGCTGACACTCCAGAGCAGGTACTGGGGGGTGTCTTTCGGATGAAACATCGAACCTGCTGGTCCTCTTGGGTGAACATAGAAACCTCGTCGCACCATTTTCAAAAGGAGCGGGTGCGAAATCCTTGATGTCCTAACCAACATTTACCCTGTATCAGCATCATGGAATAAAAACACAGATGATCTATTGATCATCACATGGCTACTTGTGGGAGCTTGGCTGTGCACAGATTGGCTGCTGTGTATCCTACATTACAAGAGTCATTACACTTGAAAAGTACTTAATTAGTTATAAAGTGCTTTGAAACATGGACTTGGGCCAGGATACAAACGTGGACCAGGCGGAATGGCACCCTGGGGATCTCCAGGGCCATCAGAGGCCCCTGGGTGGCCAGGGATAGTGCAGGGTGGCCAGTGCCCGGAACCAGGTAAAGTGCGGATGTCTGGGGTACAGGAGTGTGTCCAGCTAATGCACTCTGGCTGCACCGAGGGCCTTGGTCACCGGGCCTCGCAATGGGGGAATGGAGGGTCCTGGGCTGGAAGACGCCACTGGTTTCTAGTCTCTCACCCTCTCCAATTCCGTACAGATATTAACGGGGTGGATGATATCTGGGACTCCGCGGGAGGCTGCCCGCACGGTGCTGCTGACAGACCAGGCGGCCAGACTCCAGAGAAGGCGACGGCAGCAGCGTCGACAGAGGCTTGTGGTGGCGGCCCATCTGCAGGGCCCCGCCCCACACCCTGAGGACCAAGCCGCCCATCAGGCAGGGAAGACCAGAATCGGAGGCTGGCAACTGACCATGGTTTACAGGCGTTGCTGGTCTTTTGAAAAGATGCAGGAGAAAGGACATGTGGTCATTAATGAGAGGGATGGGTCAGGGAGAATGGACATGTGGTCAGTGAGAGGGATGGGTCAGGGAGAATGGACATGTGGTCAGTGAGAGGGATGGGTCAGGGAGAATGGACATGTGGTCAGTGGGAGGGATGGGTCACGGAGAATGGACATGTGGTCAGTGGGAGGGATGGGTCAGGAGAATGGACATGTGGTCAGTGAGAGGGATAGGTCAGGGAGAATGGACATGTGGTCAGTGGGAGGGAGGGTCACGGAGAATGGACATGTGATTAGTGGGAGCGATGGGTCAGGGAGAATGGACATGTGGTCAGTGAGACGGATGGGTCAGGGAGATGGACATGTGGTCAGTGAGAGGGATAGGTCAGGGAGAATGGACTGTGGTCAGTGATGAGAGGGATGGGTCACGGAGATGGACATGTGGTCATTGAGACGGAGGATGGGTCAGGGAGAGTGGACATGTGGTCAGTGAGAGGGATGGGTCAGGGAGACTGGACATGTGGTCAGTGGGAGCGATGGGTCAGGGAGAATGGACATGTGGTCAGTGAGACGGATGGGTCAGGGAGAATGGACATGTGGTCAGTGAGTGAGAGGAATGGGTCAGGGAGAATGGACATGTGGTCAGTGAGTGAGAGGGATGGGTCAGGGAGAATGGACATGTGGTCAGTGAGTGAGAGGGATGGGTCAGGGAGAATGGACATGTGGTCAGTGGGAGGGATGGGTCACGGAGAATGGACATGTGATTAGTGGGAGCGATGGGTCAGGGAGAATGGACATGTGGTCAGTGAAAGGGATGGGTCAGGGAGATGGACATGTGGTCAGTGAGAGGGATGGGTCAGGGAGAATGGACAGTGGTCAGTGGGACGATGGGTCAGGGAGAATGGACATGTGGTCAGTGAAAGGTGGGTCAGGGAGAGTGGGCATGTGGTCAGTGAGACGATGGGTCAGGGAGAAGGACATGTGGTCAGTGAGAGGGATGGGTCAGGGAGAATGGAATGTGGTCAGTGAGTGAGAGAATGGGTCAGGAGAATGGACATGTGGTCAGTGAGAGGGATGGGTCAGGGAGAATGGACATGTGGTCAGTGAGTGAGAGGAATGGGTCAGGGAGAATGGACATGTGGTCAGTGAGTGAGAGGATGGGTCACGGAGAATGGACATGTGATTAGTGGGAGGGATGGGTCAGGGGAATGGACATGTGGTCAGTGAGAGGGATGGGTCAGGGAGAGTGGACATGTGGTCAGTGAGAGGATGGGTCAGGGAGAATGGACATGTGGTCAGTGGGAGCGATGGGTCAGGGAGAATGGACATGTGGTCAGTGAAAGGGAGGGTCAGGGAGAGTGGACATGTGGTCAGTGAGAGGAATGGGTCAGGGAGAATGGACATGTGGTCAGTGGGAGGGATGGTCATGGAGAATGGACATGTGGTCAGTGAGAGGGATGGGTCAGGGAGAATGGACATGTGGTCAGTGAGTGAGAGGGATGGGTCAGGGAGAATGGACATGTGGTCAGTGGGAGGGATGGGTCACGGAGAATGGACATGTGGTCAGTGAGAGGAATGGTCAGGGAGAATGGACATGTGGTCCAGTGGAGAGGGATGGGTCACGGGAGAATGGACATGTGGTCAGTGGTGAGAGGATGGGTCAGGGAGAATGGACATGTGGTTCAGTGGGAGGATGGGTCAGGGAGAATGGACATGTGGTCAGTGAAAGGGATGGGTCAGGGAGAATGGACATGTGGTCAGTGAGTGAGAGGGAATGGGTCAGGGAGAATGGACATGTGGGTCAGTGGGAGGGAGGATGGACAGTCTTTCTGGCATTAACAATTCACATGTGACAGGTAATCTGGGTGCGAAACCCAGAGTATCCTCATCTCTGTGTCGTACGCCAACCCTGACGTTGGTGACTGATCTGTCCTCGGCCAACCCCCCCCTGTCTACCTCTGGTGCCCGTTTCCTTGTAGGGGATGAGGACTCTGATGTTCAGCGCCCTGCCGTCACATCTGGGTCCCGCTTCCATCTTGTGGGCCAACCTCTCCTGCGGAGACACAGAGGGGGCATCGTGAGCCACACTAAGAACATAGAACATACAGTGCAGAAGAGAGGCCACCCGGCCATCAAGTCTGCACCGACCCACTTAAGCCCTCACTTCCACCCCAACCCCGCAACCCAACAGCCCTCCCCCCCCCCAGGTTTATATTAGCACTGCAATGAGGTTCCTGTGAAAAGTCGCTAGTCGCCACATTTCCACACCTGTTCGGGTACACAGAGGGAGAATTCAGAATATCCAATTCACCTAACAAGCATGTCTTTTGAGACTTGTGGAGGAAACTGGTGCGCCCGGAGGAAACCCACGCAGACACAGGAGAACGTGCAGACTCCCCAAGCCGGGAATCGAACCTGGGACCCTGGCACAGTGAAGCCGCAGTACTTAAAAAATTTTTTTTAGAGTACCCAGTTATTTTTTCCAATTAAGGGCCAATTTAGTGTGGCCAATCCACCTATCTTGCACATCTTTTGGGTTGTGGGGGTGAAACCCACGCAGACACAGAGAAGGTGCAAACTCTACACGGACAGTGATCCAGGGTCGGGGATTCGAACCTGGGTCCTTACAGCGCAGTAGGCAGGCAATGCTAAACCACTGTGCCACCGTGACTGCCGTATGAAGCCGCTAGTACACTGGCCACCTGTGGCCACCGTGCCAGTCTGCTCCAACAGGGGACTGATATTTATTAAACTTAGCAGATTTTTAAATCAGATTTAAATATGATTTATCACGCATTTGATAAAGATAGAAGAAACAAACACCCAGAGGAAGGGGATGGATGGATGGACAGGAAGGGTTGTTCCTTTTTAAACTCTCTTCAGAACATTCGACTGTTTGAATTTTCTCGCTGGGGCTACATTGCTGCCATGGCGATTTTTTAGCAGTCCTTCCTTTAGTTACAGTTTCTGCTCTTTCCTTCCTTTCCTCTACCTAAAGACTGTGACCCACACCATAAAGATGTCTGTGGTTGCAAGAGCCCACTGGTCAACCCTCCCCCCCCCCCCCCCCCCCCCCCCACTCCCCTGGTGATACTTGCATGGGATAAGCCAAAGCTTGAAAGTTCTGCCTCCTTCAAAAACTGCTCCATTTTCCCGACACGTTTGAAGATTTTGCTTTGAACGCGAGGTTATCAAGCTTCTTGTCTAATCACGGCTGGCTATCCATTCATGATATCAAACCCAGGCTTTATGTCCAGTTAGCTGAGCAAAGTCAAGGCAACCTGTGGACATTGGCAAAGCTTCTGAAACAAATCAGAAACTAACTCACTCCAGAGACCCTTTATTCTACTTACTTTCAAGTCAAAATTCAAAAGCTTTTCCATTAAAAGCAACGGCACGTTTTCCTATAAAGGGGAGGTGATGGCACCCGTGGTGGGGGAGTTCTAATCTACCAGTGTTACGGACAGGGTCGGGTAAGAACAGAAGAACGCTTGCACCCCTATTCCACAGTGTCTCTTAATCAGCCCATGGGCGTGATTTTCTGGCCATTCCCGCCTGCGGGATCTTCCGGTCTTACAGATGCCGCTGTGCGTTCGCTGGTGTGGAGCATCAATGCCAACCCCTCCGCGGCACGTTCCCTGCAATGGGAAACACGTTTACAGCGACAGGACCAAAAGACCCCATCGTCGACCAATGGCTGGCCACCTCTACTGCTGCAGAACATGCCATGGGGGGGGGGGAGGGAATACCGGCTGATGTGTGCGCCCCGGCGTGTGTGCAGCCACTTTAAATAACAGCAGCAACCTTTGTGAGTTTAAATGAAGAAGATTGTTTATTCACACATTCACCCCAAAAGTCTAAATGCTATGTCACTCATGTATACAGATATGCAGGAGAAAGTTCAAGAGCATAGTGCACTTTGCATGTTGCAAACACAAAAAAACCTACAAGGCCATTCGGCCCATCAAGTTTGCGTCCAATCCTCTGAAAGAGTACCTTACCTAGGGCCACACCCCCGCCCTATCCCCACAACCTAACTTGCACATTCCTGGACACTAAGGGCAATTTAGCATGGCCAATTCACCTAAACTGCACGTCTTTGGACTGTGAGAGGAAACCGGAGCACCCGGAGGAAACCCACTGTTTCCCAGTCCATCATAGCCAACTCGTGCCTCGTTGCATCATAATTACCTCTAGACCCTGGTCTCAGACTAAACTACCTCACTATCCGTTTGATAAAAAAATCCTATAATATTATGGTCACTCATCCCAAGGGCATGACTAGATTGCCAACTAATCCTTTCTCATTGCACCCTACCCAGTCCAGGATGGCCTGTTCCTTTGTTGGTTCCTCACCATACTGGTTCCAGAAAATCATCCCGTGTACACTCTAGAAATTCCTCCTCTATTGCACTGTGCTTAATTTGACTCACCAAAACTATATGCAGGTTAAAGTCACCCTTTATCACATGCATCTTTAATTTCCTGTTAATGTATTTCCAACATGACCACTGTAGTTTGGTGGTCTCTATACCACCCCCCACAATGTTTTTTGCCCCTTGGTGTTTCTTAACTTGGCCCATAGCAGATTCCACATAGTCTGCGCTAATATCTTTTCTCAATATTGTATCAATAGCTTCTTTAATCAACAATGCAACTCCACCACCTTTTCCTTTCTGTCTGTCCTCCCTAAACACTGAATAGCCTCAATGGTTAGTTCCCATTTTTGGTGCCAACTATATCATTCCCATGTACATCTATCTGCACAGCTATTTCATCAACTTCATTTCAAATGCTCCGAGCGTTCAGCTGCAAAACCTTAAGGTTAGTCCTTTAACGTTCCTTGTCCTTCTTCAACTATGTTTGGCTGTGTCCTTATCAGATCTGGTCCTTAATTACTCTGCCTATCACTTTTCTAATCCTTCATACTGTCTGTTTCTTTTATTACCTAATTTCCCTTGCTCTGAATCCTTACATAGGTTCCCACTCCCCTGCCATATTAGCTTAAACTCCCCCCCCCACCCCCACCCCCCCCCCCCCGCGCCCTGCTCAGACATAACCCATCTAGTTTGTACAAGTCCCACCTTCCCCCGGAACCGGACCCAATGCCCCAGGACTCTGAAACCCTCCCCCTCACACCTCTCTTCAGCCACTTATTCCTCCTTTATACCCTACTGTTTCTACTCTGACTAGCACGTGGCACTGGTAGTAATCCTGAGAACATTATCTTGGAGGTGCTACTTTTCAACTTTCTTCCTAGCTCCCTATATCCTGCTTTCAGGACTATTAACTTTTTATTAACTTATGTCGCAGGTACCAAAGTGTACAACAACCACTGGCTGTTCACCCTCCCCCCTAGAATGTCCTGTAACCACTCTGAGACATCCTTGACGAGAGAGGCAACATACCATCCTGGAGTCTCATATACTGCCATTGAAAAGTCCAGCTATTCCCCTCACAATTGAATTCCTTATGACTATTGCAATTCTGCTCCATTTGCTCCTCCCTTGTGCAGCTGAGCTAATTGAGCTGTGCTACGAATTTGGCTGCTGCTGTTATCCCGAAAGGCCATTCCGCTCAACAGTATCCGAAACAGTATATCTTTTTTGCAGAGGAATGGTCACAGGAGATCCCTGCACAGCCTGCCGAGCCCTCTTGGACTGCCTGGTGGTCACCCATTCCCTTCCTGCCTGTGGAGTCTGAGCCTGTGGTGTGACCACCTCTCTGCAAGTGCTATCCAGGATAGTATCCACCTCGCAGATGCTCCAGAATGTCTCCAGGCACCACTCCAGCACCGAAACCGGGCTTCCAGGAGCTGCAGCTGGAGACGCTGGACACAGGCTGGATCTGGGAATTGGAAAGATTCATAGTCTCCCACATGGAACAAGAAGAGCAGACCACGGCTTGGAGCTCTCCTGCCGTGTCTTACCCATTTATGTTAAATTAATCCTTTGGTATCAAATAATATTAACTGGAATTAACTAATCGTAACTAGGGTCCTTCTTGTCGGCTCCTTTTTATTCTGGAATTTATAACCGTACTCACCCAATCAGCTGGAAGCAGAGAAAAAGAAAGCCACGGGCTTTCCTCAATCACAAGACTCCACTGAATCCCCCGTTTAACATAATGGAATAGAAACAGATGCCCATCACTTCTAATTGGTTGGGAAACACAGAAGCCAGATGCAAATGTTGTGGCTGCGTTAAAAAGCCATTGGTAAATATGCAGCTGAAATCTCGAGGTTTGCTATGTGCTGACAGCCACCCCCATTCCAAGTGGGGCTGAAAATTGAAATTCAGCTCTCTAAAAGGAGTGCATTAAAAAAGCAATGGTCAAATAAAAAGCTTTATTTCTGTCTGTGCTCAGAGAACTCACTTTTGTCCCTGTGCCTGTGTCTAATTCCAAGTGCTGATGATTGTTTGTATGAAAAAGCTCTCACTAAGTTTAGAATCATAGAATCTACAGTACAGAAGGAGGCCATTCGGCCCATCGAATCTGCACCGGCTCTTGAAAAGAGCATCCCACTTAAGCCCACACCTCTACCCTATCCCAATAACCCAGTAACCCCACCCAACCTAAGGGCAATTTATCATGGCCAATCCACCTAACCTGCACATCTTTGGACTGTGGGAGGAAACTGGAGCACCCGGAGGAAACCCACGCAGACACGGGGAGAACGTGCAGACTCTATATGACCCAAGCCTGGAATCGAACCTGGGACCCTGGAACTGTGAAGCAACTGTGGTAACCACTGTGCTACCGTGCCGCCCCACGTTTAAGATATCATCCACGGATTTCATTAAAATTATACTCCTGATTTATCTTTTCTATATTGTTGAATATGTCTCTTTAACTATGGACTGACTCTCTTCAAAGGTGAAGACTACAGAATTTCTCCTACCTTTCCGACCTAAGAGTAGAGATTTGTCGTTGTTCCTTATATTGCCTCCAATTTAATGCAGAGTTTGGACAATGTCAATCTTCCGAGATGAATGAGCTAAAATAAGCCAAATATCTTGTCTCAGTTAAATTTACATTATATATGTGTCATGTGGATAGTTATATTTTGGACATGGACTGAGGTCTGTTTCTGTGCTTTATGTAATTTCCTTGAAGCAAGGTTTTCTCAAGGGGAGTCATCAGGGGCCACAGAAGGAGTTGAAGGGGTAGTCACCGTACCCCTGTCTTAGACTCTACCCTTGCTGGAGACTTGGATGCTTCAAATCTGAAAGACCCAATGACCAAGTTGAGACTGGTGGCAAAGGTTAGGAAGTCACCTGATAAACTTAACTTATGAGCTCCCTTACTGTAAATCTCTGTATATAATTGTAAATAAGGGGTGCAGATCCGGCTGCAACGGGTAAATCGTGCGTGAGCCCCAAATCAGGCTCCCTGCCAGGCCGATCACGAGACACCCAACTCGCTTCGCCCGGCAAGGTCCAGATCCTTATGGCTCACGTAAATACCCGGACGCCTGATTCACCCGGCACCCTGGTCTCAGTGGCCGCACCTGGGAAACTTCGCCAAGGCGTAGTTTAGTACTGACGTACACAAACGTGGACCAGTTGTAACTGCACCTTGGGGGGGGGGGGGGGGGGGTTCCCAGGCCATTGGAGACCAGCAGGTGGTTGGGAACAGGACAGGGTGGCACCCTGGCACTCCCCCTGGCATTTTAACTTGAATCCGCTGAATCGCTCGGTTCTTTCTGCTTTGCATTTCGGGGATCTGCAAGAGAACTGAAGGGGGGAGCAATGTGGTCGCATGTCCCCTTTAAGGGCTGATACTCCGTGGGCCGCATGACAGGCCCTGAGCCTATGAAGACAGAGCACGCGCGAGCGTTAGCCTATCGGGTGTTTACGTGCAGATCTGGATTTTGGGTCTTAGCCTGCATCGAGGGAACAAGACCTGTGTAATAGTTGTACTGTCCTGTTCATGTAGGTCTTCCGAGTTGAGTAAACATCTGTTGTATTTTAAAACTGCCTTGTTGATCACCTCGCAATTGAACATACGAATAACTCGATAATGGCCCAGGTTTTGTGGTTAATAACAGTGAGGATCAATTGGACAGCAACTTCTGGTGGCTGTACATGCTCTGTTAAATGTGGCAATAAGAATGTTTCTAGCCCTGCTCCTCCAGAAGCATGCAATACAGTATCTCACTGTCATTTTACATGTCCATTGTCAGATTTCTGATGATAATGGTAACATCTCACCTATTTTTTAAAATAAATTTAGAGTACCACCCAATTAATTTTTTCCAATTAAGGGGCAATTTAGTGTGTCCAACCCACCTACCCTGCACATCTTTGGGTTGTGGGGGCGAAACCCACGCAGACACGGGGAGAATGTGCAAACTCCACACGGGCAGTGACCCGGGGCCGGGATCGAACCTGGGTCCTCGGCGCCGTGAGGCAGCAGGGCTAACCCACTGCGCCACCGTGCTGCCCAACATCTCACCTTTGATGCCACATGCCACCAAGCTATATCATCAATGGACTCTGTGTTGTCACTGCATTTTTCACAACAAGAGGTGAATTTCAGTCACGCACGGCGAGTCCTGCGAGTTTACAAGCACATCTGTGCATACTGACCTGTCAGCAGTTGGGACTGCAAACACATTGTTTATCATTCACCCCTCTGGCCGTCCATCGACTCTCTCATCTTCATGACCTGAGATTTGAATATGCACCAGATAAAAGAATCCTGCACATTTCATCTTGCATTAATTATTTAGCGTGCATTATGTCTGCAAGTGTCTGGAAACTGCATATGATGGCCATCAGTTCACACAGTGCACCTTGACAGGAGGATCAAATGACAGAACCAAATAGCAGAAGGATCTTGTCACGCCGGTCAAAATTGGAAGGGACAAGTAAAGTGAATCTCTGCAGCCCCCCCCCCCCCCGCGGTGAAGCTGGGATATAGAGGGAACCGCAACCTTTTGTCAAAATCGGAGTCTGTAGGGAAAAGGGTTAGTGACCTGCCCGGCAGTCCCTGTTTGGCGTGAAGCTCGTTCACTATACTCTTAATTTTTTTTTAATTTAGTGCATCCAATTCACTTTTTCCAATTAAGGGGCAATTAAGCGTGGCCAATCCACCTAGCCTGCACATCTTTGGACTGTGGGGGCAAAACCCACACAAGCAGGAAAGAATGTGCAAACTCCACACAGACAGTGACCCAGAGCCTGCGACCTCCGCGCCGTGAGGCAGTAGGGCTAACCCACTGCGCCACCGTGCTGCCCTCCCTTTGCTCTAATAATGTTACCTAATTTCAGAATCCCGTTTAAGAATGAAAAACAGCTCCTTTGTGCTTATTTGGTTCCCAATCTGTCACGCATTTGTAATCATGACTCTATTCTTGCAATTTCTTTGTGGGGGTTCACTGAAACCTGCAGGGTGTGGCATTGGGGGGGGGGCGGGGGGGATGCTGACTGGCGACGGCTGAGGTGCTATCCACTGAGCTCTCAGATAAAGTGATCTTTCGGTGAATGGGAGGTTGGGCTGAGCTGATGTTTATTCCTCACTCAGCCTTTGTCTCAAAGTCTCATGGATGGCAGGGTAGCACAGTGGTTAGCACTGTAGCTTCACAGCGCCAGGTACCCGGGTTCGATTCCCGGTTTGGGTCACTGTCTGCAAAGTCTGCACGTTCTCCCCGTGTCAGCGTGGGTTTCCTCCGGGTGCTCCGGTTTCCTCCCACAAGTCCCGAAAGACGTGCTTGTTAGGTGAATTGGACATTCTGAATTGTCCCTCAGTGTACCCGAACAGGCGCCGGAATGTGGTGACTAGGGGATTTTCACAGTAGCTTCAGTGCAGTGTTAATGTAAACCTACTTGTGACACTAAAGATTATTAAGAAATTCTGTCAAATAAACAATGCAGTCAAGACAGATATCACACCAGGTTATATCTCCAGCTGGAGAATTATTAGAAAGAAGAAATTTCACTTGAATTACAGCAAGAAATTAGGTGTCACCCTTGGCTCAGGTGTCTCTACGTCAGCTCTTAAACCAGGATGTTGTGGGTTCAAGCCCCATGCCATAGATTTAAGCACATGGCACTTGAGTGAGGTTTTGACAGCACATTCAACCATCAGAGGTGCTGCCTTTCACTTAAGAGATCAAACTCAAGCCCCTCCATTCTCTGACGTGGCTCTGACAATCCTGTGGAACTAGTCAAAGAGAAGTTGAGACGGTTTCCTGGAATCCTGGCCAACACTCAGCCCTCAAACTACACTCAACCCTCAAACTAAAAACAGATTATCTGATCATTCATTACCTTGGTATTTCTGGGATCTTGCTGTGCACATTGGCTGTCACATTGCCCAATGTTACAACAGTGACTACAGTAGAGAAGCACATCATTGGCAGTGAAGCAGTTTGGGACATTGTGATGTCACAAAAGGTCACAAAAAGTGCTACATAGATGCAAATTTGGTCATTGTGACCCATGTTGATACCAAGATGAAAATTGTGTCTTTTGTCCTAACGTTTCTCTGACCCCAACACGCTAATGAGGCAGGGAGGCAGTGGTGTATTGTCACTGGCCTAGTAATCCAGAGACTCATGTTAATGCTCTGAGGATGTGGTTCAAACCCCATCATTGAAAATTGTGAAATTTGAATTCAATAAAGATCACTAAACATAGAATCACTACAGTGCAGAAGAAGGCCACTCCCGTTTACACAAAAGAACAGGGCCATGCCATGAAGATGCAATTAACCTCCAATTAATGGACAAATGATGCCATCAGAATGTATATTGGGCTAATGATGGTCAGATCAGAGTGTCCAAGGGGACAATGGATCTTAAGTGAATCACCCCGGCTGAACAAGGGTATCCTGTTTATTCTCTTTAACGAGTCTAAATCTGAATGGGACTATGCAACTCAGGCCTGGTGTGAGTGTACACCTCTGACTCGGTGCTAGCACTTTTTACCCTCAGTCTGTTAACCCCTAAATTGCCCGTTATACCTTTGATCCAATTTCCTAGCATCTCCCTATCGTAACAAAATTGAGAAATGTATTCCTTTTGGAACAGCACCAAAAGTGAGGTGCTGATCACTTTCAGCCCAGGAGGTACTGGGTCGTGCTCTGGTATCCTCTGGTAGATTGGAACAGGTGCTTCGGAAACTCCTTTAAAGATGTGGACGGTCCACCACAAAGATGCTAACAAGACTGTTCTTGGGATTTAAGATTTATCAGTCAGGATTTTCTGTCGGGAGACTCTGTTCTCCTGCCGGAGCTGAATTATAACCAGTTTATGATTCCCCCTGGGAGCGCAAACCGCTAAGCAATTCAGTGTTCCACACCGTGCAAATTTATCCATGGTGTGGAATAGAGAGCTAGAGAGCCGTCCAGACAGAGGCAGTGAGAAGAATTACAGCTGCAACACTTACCTTGCAGCTCCACATGCCCTATCCTGGAAGGAGAGCAGCTGTGACCTGCATTTGGTTACCACAAATCCATCCACTGCAAACCATCCACAGCTTTCTAGTAGTTGTCTGTGATTGACAGCTTCCACAAACCATCTGCAGCTTTGATTTGTTCATCTCTCTTCACGGTTCAGTGGCCAAAGTGGTAAAACCCCAGTGTTTGCAAACATTGATCACATCAAAGTCCACATCATTATGTTCCATCTGCACACTCACTTAACCTGCCTTTATCCCTCTGTAGAACCTTTGTGTCATCCTCACCGCTTGTCTTCTATTTTTGTGTCATCTGCAAACTTGGCAATAGTACATTCATGTCCCTCGTCCAAATCATTCATATGTATTGTAAATAATTGTGGCCCCAGCCTGTGCACCCCACTAGTTACAAATTCAGAAATGATGTCCCCGACTATTTGTGATGATTTTATAGTGAAGTAAATGTTTATCAGACAAGAGGGAAAATATAAAATAAAATAGAATGATACTTAAACGCAACAATGTTACCAATATGTTAAAAGAGTTCCAAACAATCCCGACCCTGGATCACTGTCCCTGTGGAGTTTGCACATTATCCCCGTGTCTGCGTGGGTTTTTCCCCCACAAGGATTGGCCATGCTAAATTGCCCGTAGTGTAAGGTTAATGGGTTGGGTTACGGGTTTACGGGTTACGTGGGTTTAAGCAGGGTGATCATTGCTCGGCACAACATCGAGGGCCGAAGGGCCTGTTCTGTGCTGTACTGTTCTATGTTCTAACCCAAAAGATGTGCAGGTTAGGTGGATTGGCCACGCTAAATTGCCCCTTAATTGGAAAAAATAATTGGGTACTCTAAATTTTTTTTAAAAGAAGAAAGAAAAAAAAAATTCTCGTGCAATGCCTTCTGAAGTTGTCTTTTCAGATCTGGCTTTGTTTCCACTGCTTGTTCAGAGTTGACCAGCTATTCCTGCTGTGACCCCCACGAGTTTCAGTATCTCCTTAAATCCATTCTCTCCATTTGATCTCTCCATTGCCTCACCCAGTTTCTTAAGCAATGCCCTCTCCCACAATCGATTAAGTTCGTTCTTTTACTTTAACTTTTAGAATTTAAAAGAAAAGTAAATTCCTTCGGTCCATACTTTACCCGTGACACCTTTCCTTTCCACCCTTCATAGCTTATACTTTTAACCAGAAAACCCCATTCGAATTGACTCCTGTTCTATAAACATCCTTTCTAATGTAAAGATCTGCTTGAAGTATTTCTGGGCTTATTACCATCTCCAACCCACAGTTTAGATTCACACAGTCACTCAGTCTCTGTTGCTTCAAATGTGAACCAACCATCTCCAAAATGTGGCAAGATTATTACTAACGGAAAAATATTTCCTGGGTTTTCCTGACAGAATCATGACCATTGCCAAAAACCATAGCCTAAACAAGTAGGGTATTTGGTTATTTTAACAGGGCTCTTTCGATATAAATCAAAGTATACCATTATGTGCTAATATACTCAGTTGGACTACATTTAGAATGCTGCATCAAGATATTTTTTCTCCTCCTATTGTGGGTTTATTTGAAGGATGTGTTGTGTTGGTAATGAATTATGGCATTATTTTCTCTGAAGTGTGCCCACACACACACACATTATCCAGGGGCTGAACATCTGTTTGCAGAATCGTGCCATGGAAGAAAATCAATAGTTGAGCGACAGTGTAAATTGGGTCTCGTGAGCGACAGCCACACGCCAAGTGTTCTCAGCTGACACATCATTCTGCATCATTGAGGAGAAATTGGGTTCCTAACAATCTCGGCTGGTGTAACAGTGGCTTAATGTCTCTGGATCAGAGAGAGAAAACGGTTCCACTGCTGGTAGCTGCCCGATCCCTCCTCCTGGAAATGTTTTTTTTGTGGGTGGACGTTGCGATATGTTAGGTCCGAACTTGACTATGAAGCTTCCAAAGTTGAAAAGCCTGCTGACAGTGATGGTGTAAGTCTACACGCAAAGAAGTCGCTTTTGGGTGATAGTAAATCCAGGAGCCCCTATTAAACATTGCCCGACGGCAGGCCCGTGGGGGGGGGGGGGGGGGGGGGGCAGGTTTAGCTCAGTTGACTGGACAGCTGGTTCGTGATGCAGAGCGAGGCCAGCAGCGCGGGTTCAATTCCCGTACTGACTGAGGTTATCCATGGAGGCCCCACCTTCTCAACCTCCCCCCTCGCCCGAGGTGTGGCGATCCATAGGTTAACTCACCACCAGGAAAGCAGCCTAAGGTCACCTGGGTCTATGGCGACTTTACAAACCAGGCGGCCGATTCACTTAGCACCGCTTTTGACATCTCTTCCGCAAGCTCAATTTTACCCCCTTTAAGAACAAATTCTATCTTACAGCCCAGGCAAGTAATAAAATGTGAGAAAATTCCTGGGGATCAGACTATTGCCCAGCTCTCTCTATCTCCCCTTCTGCCTAAGCTACATCTGACATTCTTTATTTATGACAACAAATTGAATGGTGTCGTTTTGCAGATGATAAATATCTATCGGACTTGCAAGGCGAGAATTCAATTCATTTCAAATTAATTCAGATTAGGTTCCGTATAACCCTGCCATATAGAATCTAATGTTACATTAATGCGTGAGTGATTGCCTAATTACCAGTCACTCTGTTTTGCACGTCGCTAACCCTCTCAGCGGAGGCTCCTGCAGACACTTCAGAAAATCCTTGGACTCAGCTTTTCCTCTCTCTGTCAGTTCCGTAATGCGTAGATTCCCCAGCACAACAATGCAAACCCATTTTATAAACAGTCCTACTTGACCCCCAGAGTTCCAGTAAAATGATTCTCCAAACATATTTCCTCACATAAAATTAGATGCAAACAGAATAGCGTTTGATTCAAAAAGTGCTCCAATGTAGTGAAAAGAAAGATTTGCATTTATATAGCAGCTTCTGTGACCTTGTGAAGCCCTAAATTGCTTCACAGCCAGTGAAGAACATAAGAAATAGAAGCAGACGTGGACCATTCGGCCCCTCGAGCCTGCTCCACCGTTCAATAAGATCATGGCTGATCTCCACTTCCCTACCTGTCTCCACCGCACGGCCCCCATTATCTTTAACTCCCTTGTAAATCAAAAATCTGTCTAAGTCAGCTTTAAATATATCCAATGACCCAGCTTCCACTGTTCTCTGTGAAAGAGAATTCTAAGGATTAACATCTCTGAGATGTCTTCTCTGTCTTAAATGAGGGATACTTTATTTAGAAACGGTGGCGCCTTGGTTCTAGGTTCCTGCACAAGGGAAAACACCTCCTGCAATGCAGCACTTCCTCAGAACTGCACTGCAGCATGAGCCTAGATATCTGTGTTCACGTCTTGGACTGGGACTTGAATCCATCTTATTGTGACTTCTTTTTATTCGGTCATGGGATGTGGGCGTTGCCGGCTGTACCAGCATTTATTTCCCATCTCTAATTGCCTTTGAGAGGGCATTTAAGAGTCAACGATATTGCTGTGGATCTGGAGTCACATGTAGGCCAGACAAGGTAAGGGCGGCAGACTTCCTTCCCTAAAGGACATTGGTGAACCAGATGGCAGGCCATGTTACAGTTGTATAAGACTTTGGTTCGGCCACATTTGAAATACGGCGTACAGTTCTGGTCGCCACATTACCAAAAGGATGTGGATGCTTTGGAGAAGGTGCAGAGGAGGTTCAGCAGGATGCTGCCTGGTATGGAGGGCGCTAGCTATGAAGTGAGGTTAAGTGGATGAGAATTATTTTCATTAGAAAGACGGAGGTTGAGGGGGGGACCTCATTGATGTCTACAAAATCATGAGAGGTATAGACAGGGTGGATAGCAAGAAGCTTTTTCCCCAGAGTGGGGGACTCAATTACTAGGGGTCACGAGTTCAAGGAGAGAGGGGAAAAGTTTAAGGGAGATATGCGTGGAAAGTCTTTACGCAGAGGGTGGTGGGTGCCTGGAACGCTTTGCCGGCGGAGGTGGTAGAGGCGGGCACGATAGCGTCATTTAAGATGTATCGAGACAGATACATGAATGGGCAGGGAGCAGAGGGATAGAAGTCCTTAGAAAATAGGCGACAGTTTTAGATAGAGGATCTGGATCGGCGCAGGCTTGGAGGGCCGAAGGGCCTGTTCCTGTGCTGTAACTTTTCTTTGCTCACGACAATCTACAATGTTTTCCTGGTCATCATTAGACCTGCCATGGTAGGATTCGAACCCAGAATCATTATCCTGGGTCACTGGTTTACTAATCCAGCGACAATACCACGATGCCACCACCTCCCAGGGCCACAGCTGACACTTATATTTCAAAAGTTTTGTTCTAATTAACTTTAACAGAGGGGTAAATGCATTGTGTGTTCACCCCAATACAAGGGCTTTGATTCTAGAAAAGAATCACATCTTCATTTTTCTCTTTCACGTTTCCAGTTTCTCCTATTGTCCAGTTCTTTAGTTTGCAGTAAAAGTAAAGAATGCTGTGTGTTTGTCACTCCATCAGGCCTGGAGTACAGAAATAAATAGTGTGTGTCAACCACCATTTTACTCAATCAATTGGGGGCAGGACATTGGAATAATAATCTGGAAACATCTACACTCCTTGTTTTAAATAGCTTAATAACTTTGTTAAAATGACAAAAACATGTTTCTGGTCAATATGCAGGTACCCTGATGTTGGTCTGATGCAAACTGTCATAACCCCCACGAGGACCACGAGGAAACCGCTATTGATCGCCTCGTGTGACTCATGGAGTACATGCTTCCCAGATAAGGGACAGAGCCCAACCGCCCAGGGCTCATTATGTACTGATATCGATATCATAGTGGTTAGTACTGTTGCTTCACAGCGCCAGAGTCCCAGATTCGATTCCCGGCTTGGTTCACTGCGCGGAGTCTGCACGTTCTCCCCGTGACTGCGTGGGTTTCTTCCGGGTACTCCAGTTTTCTCCCACAAGTCCCGAAAGATGTGCTGCTAGGTGAATTGGATATTCTGAATTCTCAGTGTACCCGAACAGGCGCTGGAGTGTGGTGACTAGGGGCTTTTCACAGTAACTTCATTGCAGTGTTAATGTAAGCCTACTTGTGACAATAAAGATTATTATTATTTTAAAGCCGGCCCAAAGCAGGTCTTGGACAGAAATGGTCCTCCCAGCAAGGATTGTCCTGGGAGCGAGGTGCTGCTTTCGCAGACTATTATAAATGGTTAAAAAAAATTCATGTTTAATTTTCGCCAGCTTCCTCAAGTTGCTAAACTGACTAAAGTGGAGGAAAGGCCTGACTTATGTTTGTGTCACTGTTACTTCCGAGGGAAGGGATTAAATGTTTAGAAAACATCTGTGAAGCAATTGATTTTGATAGAGTGGTTGAAGCAGCTGTTTTACTTAAAGATTGGGGAACATTCTTCCCTCACATTCATTGCAGACATAAATATATACAGACATGTCATCAACATATTCTTAAAGCAGAATCTATGCTGGCTTCAACATTACTCTCCACTCCCCACTCCATTCCATCTTCTTTGTCGCCTTGTTGCTTCCCACCTCATTTAAATGACTTATTCCCGCTCTGTTGTTTCTTTTAGTCCAATAATTCTCCTCGAGATATGACATCCCATATTAATCCCATTTACTTACATAAAGCCCTCTTTGCTCTTTGTCAATGAGACACAGCCGCAGTGTAAATGCTTGTGGCAATCGAAAGTAAACAGGAAGTCCATTAAAACCATACAAAAACGTTTGTTGAATCTTTTCGTACTTTGAATAATGAAATGGATTTTTTTCCCTAATTGATGGTGTTAACCAAAGAAAGGGTCAGTAGCTAATAACGCAGGTCACAAAGATGATTTTAAAAAGTCAAGGGAGAAGAAAATAAGGGAAATCAGCAAGTGGTGTTTAGGCGATGCCCAATCTGGGGGCTAAAAACCTGTGGATTAAGTGAAGTAAGAGGTGGTTTGGAGTTCTGGAAAATGCCGATAGAATTGGAAATTCAAACAGAGTAAGGATACGACTAGGATGAATAATGTGTAGGATGACATTTGGAGTTTTGAAGAAAGTTCTGATTACGTTGAAACAAATCACTGTGTCCCCAGTGTGTGATGCTATTACGATTTCACAAGCAAGGTACTTTTTAGTATAAACTGCCCCTTTAAATGATAGTGGTTTGATTATCGCAGTCATCACTGCAAACTTTAAAGACAAGTAGCTAGAGCCATTATTTTTCTCCCTGTAACGTTCAAACTAAACAGATATAGAGACAACCTTGTTTGAATGTCACTTCTGAGAATCACAGAAAATGCAGCACAGAAGAGGCCCTTCAGCCCATCGAGTCTGCACTGACACATGAAAAACACCTGATCTGCCTACCTAATCCCATTTGCCAGCACTTGGCCCACAGCCTTGAATGTTATGATGTGCCAAGTTCTCATCCAGGTACTTTTTAAAGGATGTGAGGCAACCCGCCTCTACCACCCTCCCAGGCCGTGCATTCCAGACCGTCAACACACTCTGGGTAAAAATGTTTTTCCCAAAATCCCCCCAAACCTCCTGCCCCTCACCTTGAATTTGTGTTCCCCTCGTGAGTGACCCTTCAACTAAGGGGAACAGCTGCTCCCTATCCACCCTGTCCATGCCCCTTGTAACATTGCGCACCTCGATCGGGTCACCCCTCAGTCTTCCCTGCTCCAGCGAAAACAACCCAAGCCTATCCAACCTCTCTTCACAACTTAAATGTTCCATCCCAGGCAACATCCTGGTGAATCGCCTCTGCACCCCTTCCAGTGCAATCACATCCTTCCTATAATGTGGCGACCAGCATTGCACACAGTACTCCAGCTGTGGCCTCACCAAAGTTCTCTATACAACTCCAACATGACCTCCCTGTTTTTGTAATCTATGCCTCGATAGATGAAGGCAAGTGTCCCTTATGCCTTCTTCACACCCTATTAACCTGCCCACCAGCCTTCAGAGATCTATGGACAAACATGTCAAGGTACCTTTGTTCTTGGGAACTTCCCAGTGTCATGCCGTTCACTGAATACGTCCTTGTTAAATTTCTCCTTCCAAAGTGTATCACCTCACACTTATCTGCCCATTTGACCATCCCGTCGATATCTTCCTGTAACCCAAGACACTCAACCTCACTGTTAACCACCCGGCCAATCTTTGTATCATCCACAAACTTACTGATCCTACATAGCCATCTACATCATTTATATAAATGACAAACAATAGGGTGCCCAGCATGGATCCCTGTGGTAAGCTACTGAACTCTGGTTTCCAATCAGTAAAGCAGCCATCTATCATCACCCTCTGTTTCCTACAACCAAGCCAATTTTGAATCCCCCTTAACTAGTTAGCCTGAATCTCACGTGCATTTGCCTTCTTTATATGTCTCCCATGTGGGACCTTGTCAAAGGCTTTGCTGAAATCCATTTAAACGATATCAACTGGCCCTCATCCACACTTGATCACCTCTTCAAAAAATGCAATCAAATTTGTCTCTTGCATGTTGCGAGTGGGTATGTTGTGCGCTTTGAACTGCAGCCTGCTTTCCAATAACTGTTGCATGAAGTTATTCAGCAACACAGTGCAAACCACCAAACAAGTCAAATAATTTCTGACTCAACATGATCCAAAGGGTATTCAATCACCAGCATTAATTGGGTTATTACTGTATCAACCGGTGCAGCCTCTGATTTCTCTTCCAAGGTCTTTGCCTTCCACTTGACATTTGTTACAGCATTTAATCCTCACTATGCCACAGGGAAATATAAGTTCTTGGCTAACACTGGCATTGCACAAAAGCTGGCTTCGTGTTTGATCATCTTCGCAAATCATAGGAATGCAGATTGAAATGTTTATGAGCATCCTCAATCAGCACGGACACTCCATTGGAAAGATTCATAAAATAATATGAAACCCTTATATTTGTGATTCTGTATTCTTGGTCTGTCACAAAAGAATCACCTTCAGCACAGGATAGCAAAATACAGAATTGACTGAAAGAAGTCTCTGTTAAAGTGTTGTGATTATCCCCTTTGAGGGGCGATCTGCCAAGAGGGTCTCGTTGCCCGGGTAACCAGTCAGGGACCAGGGTAGGGCATCGCCCGAGCAAGCGCGGGTTTCTGTATAGGTTCGATCCTTTTCTTTTCATTAATTTAGAATACCCAATTAATTTTTTCCAATTAAGGGGCAATTTAGCGTGGCCAATCCACCTACCCTGCACATCTTTGGGTTGTGGGGGCGAAACCCACGCCAACACAGGGAGAATGTGCCAACTCCCCACGGACAGTGACCCAGAGCCGGAATCGAACCTGGAACCTCGGCGTCGTGAGGCAGCAGTGCTAACCACTGTGCCACCGTGCTGCCCTAAAGGTTTGATCCTTGACGCTGACACACAGCCAGGAGAGTTGCAAACCTCTGCATTGTAGTTAAATGTAAATAAACACTGCAGTTGTAATTTACCCAGTTGGTGAATGGGAAATATTACATGAAGGTATTTAATTCAAACGATAACTGTAACTGGGGCAGGCAGGGGATGTAGTACTTTCAGGGAACCAATAGGAAGAAAGAAAGAACTTGCATTTATATAGCATCTTTCACAACCGCAGCATGTCGCAAAATGCTTGAGAGCCAATTAAGTATTTTTGGATAGCAGCCACTATTTTGATGTTGTTATTAACTAACTATTTACAAAGACCCCAGGGTAAGCACATGGTGTTCGAAGGCACAGATTTTCTGCTCCGAGCTCACTTGGGGCCTCTCGGTTACCTCCTTACTCATATCACAGTAACATCATTAATGTCATCACAGTCTCATGAACGTAAACATTAACCCATTACTCTGCAGTCACTGTAATTTAGGAAATGCGGCAGCCAATTTGCACGCAGCAATATGATAACCTCTAGACCGTTTGTTTCTAGCTGCAGATGAGTTGGTAGCACGCTTGCGTCTGAGTCAGAAGGTTGTGGATCCCCTCACTCAACATCACAAAACAGGATTACTGTTTGTGGGGGCTTTCTGTGTAAAAACTGGCTGCCACATTTCCTCCATTGCAACATTGACAGCACTGGAGACTCACCACCTTCTCAAGGGCAATTAGGGACGAATAACAAACGCTGGCCTTACCAGATACATGCACATACCACAAAAGAGGACTAAAAAATAAGCCCACCGGATCTTTTACATTCACCTAAAAAGATTTAATAATTTAATATTTGCTTATTGTCACAAGTAGGCTTCAATGAAGTTACTGTGAAAAGCCACCTAGTCGCCACATTCCAGCGCCTGTTTGGAGAGGCCAGTACGGGAATTGAACCCGCGCTGCTGGCATTGTTCTGCATTGCAAGCCAGCTATTTAGCCCACTGTGCTAAATGAACCCCTACTTTCGGCACCTCCAACAATGGAGCACTCCCACTCTCTCACGAGAGTGTCGACCGATATCTTGCATTCAACTGTCAGGAGTGGGGCTTGTTGGCCATGTCTAACATTTCAAAAAAGCTGGTTAACTTTATAACAAGGATCGGAACGGGAAATAAATCAATTAGGTTGTAATGGTACTGGCTGAACCCTTTGGTCCAGTAAAATCTAGTTGCTTCATCCAGTAGAATCTCTGGAAGCTAATCGCACTTACACTTAGCTCCAGGAGCTTGTTATTTATGCCTTCTCACTTTCATACTCAGAGGAGTCACATCAGTACAGTGCTGAGAAGGTGCTAGATTGTCAGATGTAGCAAGCCTATTTGAGGTACTGGAGTAGTTAGGTCTTGCTTCAGTTGTATAGAAGCTTGGTTAGACCGCACCTGGAGGGGGTGCTGTGTACAGTTTTGGTCCCCTTACCTCTGAAAGGATATCATTGCCATAGAGGAGTGCGGCAAAGATGTTTCTCTTGGTTGGGGAGTCTAGAACCAGGGGTCACAATTCAAAAATAAGGGGGATGTCACTTAGGACCGAGAAATCACTCTATACAGAAGGTTGAGGATCTTTGGAATTCTCTATCCTAGAGGCTGTGGTAGCTCAGTCATTGTGTACATTTCAGGTAGAAATTGATAGATTTCTGATTAACAATAATGTAAATGGTTATGGGGATAGTGGCCGTTAAAGGCTTTGTAGCGTTTCATCAGCCATTATTGTATTGAATAGCGGAGCAGGCTCGATGGGCTGAATGTCCTAAACCTGTTCCTATGTTCCTTTGGAATAAGATGTTAAACTTAAACTTAAATGTGTTCACTGATAAACTTAAAAGCTCCCGTGACACCACTTTGAAGAAGAGCAGTGAAGTTCTCCAAGGTGTCCTGGACCACACCCCCCCCCCCCCCCCCCCCGCCCCCCCCGCAGCATCTAATTAACCACCAGATCATCTGATCATTATCACATTGGTGTTTTGGGGTGTTTATTGTGCACAATGTACAAGGTGTGTTTCTTACATTACTACCGGTACATTTCAAAAAGTGCTTCATTGGTTGTAAGATGCTTTGGGACATTCTGAGGTGTTGAAAGGCACTAAATAAATGCAAAATCTTTCTCTCTTTAAATGTTCACAGCACTCATCTTCCAGTAATGCCACCCTATTTGGTTCTGAGCCGCTCTCAACCTGCTTCAGTCTGACATGGCATTGACTTCGACACACTGGTCCCAGACAGCCAGAGGCAACTTATGATAACCCTCACGAGACCCTGGGGCCACATTGACCGATCTCCCGGTGGGACCCATAGAATACACGCGTCCCCACGAGTGGATGCAGGCCTGCCCAGCTAGGCTTCAAAAACCCGCCATTGAAAAACCGGTCCAGACAGGGAGCGGCGCTTCTAGTGGTCCCAACTGGGACCTTTGGGTTGTCAGCTGCAAAAGTAAACTTGCTGGTACTAAACCTCACTCAGGCTGGTCCAGGAAGGAGGAAAATACTTTTGGGTGATAGCGAGCTGTGTGAGACTACAGTGTATCTGAGGCAGGTGTCACAGCATTTCCCGCAGAACAAAACCAAAGCAGCTTCAAAGGGGCCAAAGGACTGGCTGGTAAAGGAAAAGGAAATTTTGTGCTTGTGCAGCGCTCAATCGAAGTGTTATTATTACAGCAATCTGGATGGAACTTTGCTCAATGTTGAAACCAGGAAACTAAAAGTGCCCTGGAAGCACCTTCATTAACACCAAGTGCAGGATGTAGAAATGTGTTTCCCTTTTCCACACAATTCAGCACTCTTAAAAAAATATCAGGTACTTAGTGCATACCCTCCAATTATGCAGCAGAGAATATAGAAACCACACTGCGAAAGTTCAATGACTCTTTCAGCAAAGGCACAAACTGACTTGTTTGGGCCAATGCTTTGTTGATGTAAGCATCTGTTAATTTTCGTGCAGTGAAATATCCAGTTTACAGCCTTCACGTCAGCCGTTTGCACCAGCCAACAAACACTTCCATCGTCAGTGGCAACGAATAAATGTTAATTACCGTTACCACGGTAGCATTGTGGATAGTATAATCGCTTCACAGCTCCAGGGTCCCAGGTTCGATTCCGGCTTGGGTCACTGTCTGTGCGGAGTCTGCACATCCTCCCCTTGTGTGCGTGGGTTTCCTCCGGGTGCTCCGGTTTCCTCCCACAGTCCAAAGATGTGCAGGTGAGATGGATTGGCCATGCTAAATTGCCCCGAGTGTCCAAAATTGCCCTTAGTGTTGGGTGGGGTTACTGGGTTATGGGGATAGGGTGGAGGTGTTAACCTTGGGTAGGGTGCTCTTTCCAGGAGCTGGTGCAGACTCGATGGGCCGAATGGCCACCTTCTGCACTGTAAATTCTATGTATCTGTATGTAATATTGATATGAGAGGCTTGCGAAAACCTGGACAACATGTTACTGTTTCAAAGCGGAAATGGAGAGCCATCTGTACCATGCCCAGGAATGAGGGACACTGGGCCAACTGAGAAACACTGGGCTGGGTTCTCCAATTTTGAGACTAATTGCTGACTACATTTTGAAAACTGTGGTCTTTTCTGCCAGGAGAACTGGCATCAAAAGGCCACTGATTTCCCATTTTGCTGGGGGCTATCAGGGAGCCGGCATGGATCTCTCAGCTCTAGCTGCCGATATGACCCCCAGCACTTCCGGTTCAGAGGTCGCGCATGCGCACGGCGGCGGCCCCCAGTGGCCACAACGTGCTCCATGGCGGACTCAGCACGTGGACCTGGGCCGCCAAAGTAGTGCCCCCCTTCGGCCGCCCGCCCAATCCGGACCGCCCGCGCACATTGTCCCCAGTCCCGAATGAAGCCCCCCTACCAACCGATCTGCCAACCCTTGACTGTGCCGACCGAGGACTGAGTCTGCAGCCGCCATGCGAGGATCCGGACGGTATGAGGACACGTAAGCCACGCCGTCGGGAATTCGGCCGGTCGGCAACAGAGCATCGTGGGTCAGGCATCAGGCAATGGCCTGAGGCGGTGGATATTCACAGGAGTACGCCAATTTTCAGGGGGCGGAGAATTGAAAAACCACACTGCTCCCGATTCCGCCGCCAAAACAGATTCTCCGCCCCTCGCTGAACGCGATTTCGGAGAATCCCGCCCATTATGTTTTAGGATCTTGTTTCTGGCACTGCCTATCCTCAATGAAACTCGGTATGTCCGCATTAACCCTTACCAACGTTTACAGATGCATCATAGATAGCATCCTTTCTGGCTGCATCACAGCCTGGTATGGCAACTGCTCGGCCCAAGGCCGTAAGAAACTTCAGAGAGTTGTGAACACCGTCCAGTCCATCACATGAACCCACCTCCCATCCATTGACTCCATCTACACCTCCCGCTGCCTGGGGAAAGCGGGCAGCATAATCAAAGACCCCTCCCACCCGGCTTACTCACTCTTCCAACTTCTTCCAGCGGGCAGGACATACAAAAGTCTGAGAACACGCACAATCAGATTCAAAAACAGTTTCTTCCCCGCTGTTACCAGACTCCTGAATGACCCTCTTGTGGACTGACTTGATTAATACTGTACTACACACGTGTATGTTTCACCTGATGTCAGTGTCTATGTATCTACATTGTGTACCTTGTGTTGCCATATTATGGATTTTCTTTTCATGAACTAAATGATCTGTTTCAGCTGCTTGCAGAAAAATACTTTTCACTGTACCTCGGTATACGTGACAATAAACAAATCCAATCCAATCCAAACCAGTTCAGGCAGACATGCATTATGGCATGAGATGCATGTGGTGCAAGCATATGCCGAAAGCGGAAAAATCAAATCTGCGATAAATAAATTAGTGGCTGCCTCCTTTGTAAACACTTCAATCTCCTGCCATTCTTCTACAATACACCCCTGGGTCAGGTAATTCAGTTAAACTAAAAATGTTCTGAATTTCAGAGAGGGACCAGGTGGAAAAGATTTGCGACGTGCCTTGAAAATTAATTTGAATTGGATTTTTAATTTAAATGACATCGAACGGTGGCATTTCTTTTGGACAGAAATGCCCGTGGCGGGAAAGTACAAATGGCAAGGAAGCGAAAGAGTTTCAGCTGCTTCTACAATCCAAACCGAGTTATAGCAGTCTCCAGATGGATACGGAGTCGCTGTGTCTTTCGAACAGGGGAATTATCGACTCTTTGTTTTGCAACCATTGACCCTGCACATCAGGTGATTTGGTATAGTGTCTCTCTAAAGGGGTGACTATTCTCTGGATAGCAGGGGGCTGTCAGTCACTGTCCATCTGTGTGCTTAAAGTGACCTCTCTGTCATTTCAATGTATGAAGCGATATCTGATGCTGTCAACTCACTTTGCCGATGTGCGTGCACAGGAGCACCACAAGGAATATTGTAAATCATTTCTTCTGAAATTCTTGTTCAATGATTCTTGAGATGAAGTATTCTGCCCTTACATTGAAATGTTTGCCTTTAGGTAGCTGCACTGGGCAACATGAGGACAGCTGGCTACCATGCCGATCTGTCCGGCCTTCGGCGTTAGGGCACAAATTCACACTCCTGCCCCACCTGTACCACAGTTTAATGTAGGCCGTGGCAAATGCCTGTAGCAAGAGGGGTTTATAGGCACTGGGGAATCTGTATACAGTGTGAGGAGGGGAGGGGGTCTTATCTTAAAAGCTGCTGGAAAATCATTTTTATTTTGTCTCTTCCCAGAAATGTGACGCGTTTTAAATTTTTTTTTCGGAATTGGGAAACAAAGGTTAAATAATATGGCAGCTGTCAGTCATCTTCGCGCGCCCCCCCCCCCCCCCCCCCCCCCCCAGGTCTTCCACAGATTTATTTTTCTCGCAGTTTCCTCCCCTTCTCTCCCGGAGTACGTTGTACGTTTCAAAGATACTGCCGGCACTACGATAATAATAATCTTTGTTACTGTCACAAGTAGACTTACATTATCACTGCAATGAAGGTACTGTGAAAATCCCCTAGTCGCCACATTCCGGCGCCTGTTCGGGTGCACAGAGGGAGAATTCACCTAACAGCACGTCTTTCGGGGCTTGTGGGAGGAAACCGGAGCACCCGGAGGAAACCCACGCCGACACGGGGAGAACGTGCAGACTCCGCACAGACAGTGACCAGAGCTGGGAATCAAACCTGGGACCCTGGCGCTGTGAAGCAACAGTGCTAACCGCTATGCTACCGTGCAGCCCAAGCCTTCACCCCATGTCAAACAAGGCGGACTTCCTAACTGTACGTGGGGGCTGCGGGGGACGGAGGCAGCACAACCTAGGCTGGTCTTATGCTCAACTAAGTCCCATGCGCAACTGAGTTGTTGACAGCTGTGGTGAGCGACACAAAACGTCCCCAAATTGCCAAACTCAGTCACAAAGACTGCAGACGATTGGTGTGGGGCAATTTAGCGTGGCCAATTCACCTACCCTGCACATCTTGACTTGACTGCAACACAGAAGGAATTCTAGTCTCAATGCGAGCATCTCAGCTCTTAATTTCAACATACATCAAACATAAAGTAATCAGCTATCTCAGCGAGTAATATTCTGGTACTTTCAAAGTGTTTCATTGATCGTTGAACATACTCATTTTATATTAGGCCGGGCACGGGTAATTTGCGAGCAACAATTTTGACTTAATGACATTATAAATTTATAGGTGCATTATTTCAATCTTAATGTCGTAAAATAATCAAAGTGTATTCCCCAGCTTGGTAGTCTCTGCAATCGAATGTTACGCTTTCCATTAAATGTACGAATATGTATCCCCCAAACAAATAATGCAGGTGAGGAGATTTAATTAAAGCCAAGACTTCTGGTTTTATGACTGGAAGTAATGCACAGGCCCTGGGGCCCAGATATTTGGCCGAGTCCGGGTGCGGGGGGGGGGGGGGGGGGGGGGGGGGGGATTGTGCTTAACCACTTGAAATATGGAAAATTTAAGAAGGAGGCCAGTGATGTTTTCTACCCTGAGGCCCAAGAGACTTCAAACCCCCCCTTTTCAATGCTAAAGCACATTGCAACACTGCATCTGCCTGCTCGTCTTGTATGGACATAGATAGGAAGAAACACAGTGCTTGCCCTATTAATGATTTAACACCGTATTGTATCTGTGGACTGTACAACCTTTGAGCAGTTGTAATCTCTTTATCATCTCTTAGCAAAACATCCTCCAAAGAATCCTGTTCAAATACTATTGGATTCAGCAGCACCGTTTTAAGCCAGGATGAATGGTAAATCCTTTGGGATTTTAGCCGCCTTAAAGGATTAAGCCTGTATTTATGTATCTGTGCTAAAGTGGTACAAAACAGTGTTGCTGGGTACAGTGAGATATAAAATCAATCAATGCCGTCCTGCTTGCTCTGGGAAGTGGGGGCAGCTGCGGTAGCAGAAATTCCCAGCTGCGACACTTTACTGACATTTAGCACCTGTGTTATTGAAGCAAACTCAGCCGATGATGGGACGACGATTTTGATGTGATGGAAGAAGAGCGAATGCACCTTCATCTCGAGTCAAATGACTGTGAGGGTCCCTCGTGTGCTGCGGAAGCAGGGGTCTTCAACGTCATTCCGCATCCCCCTCCCCTTCATCTCATAACGGAATGTGGCAGCCAAACCCCTTCACCCAAAGTTGTGGGGCAGGGTCGAGGTGTCGAATGGCCTCTTCTCTTCCTACTTCTGGCACTTGTCTGTCGTTCAACATAACGTCTTCTTCCAGAGAGAGCAGCTCTCTATTTTTTAATCTTGGCGTGCAGTTTGCACAACTGTTAGATTACGCCCAAAGACAATAATGGACGAGGCAAAAAAAAAAACAAGATGGTGCAATAGTACAGCTGAATACAGGGCTTTTCAAAGTGAGGTCCGCGGCTGACCTGCAATACCATGTTAAAAACACGCCAAAAGCCTATGAGGCTGTCGGCATTCTGGTGTAGCATGTCCCAGGAGTATCCAGTGCTGAGTAAAACAAGCATTTCGGTGCTATTGCCCTTCGCAGCGACCTACATGTGCGAGGATGTATTTTACGTTTTCATAAAGATGAAGACGGCAAAAAGGAACTGCCTGAGGTTTGCACCTGATACGCGCATTGCCCTCTCCTCCTGCGAACCTGATTCCAGTGAGATCGAGAGGACCAAGCAGGTTCCCCTTTCATATCAAAGGTAAACGAACACGGCATGGGTCGCGAAGGTCAGCCGGCGAGCATCCTGAAGGTCGGCCAGTTGGCAAAAGTGGGTCCTGGGGAGAAAGGTTTGAAAATCACTGGCTTAATAGGACTCAAATGGACTTTACTACACGTAGATAGTCTTTACAGTCTAAGAGAATCCCAGGTGAGATGCCTACTCAGTTCTGAATGAACTGATCTCAAACAGCATAGTACTAGAAATATTGTAATCAGCTTCAGTTAGCATTGGGAAAGGAAAAGCATCCAAATTTGTAGCTCTGATCAACATAGAAGGTTGTGGACATCAAGTGAAGACAGGATCTGACTTCTGACTCAACTACAACCTCTCCCCTACCCCTTGCAAAGCGGGTGGGAGTTGGTGTCAGGAAGGAGGTTGGGGGGGGGGGGGCAGAGACTCTGGCACACAATTAAATCCAACCCTTGATCTGTAAGCTTCATGGTGGGGCGTAAAAGATCTGGCCTGCACACCAAATGGGGACCACCAGTTCCCCTGATTCAGCCCGTGAAGCCCTTGCACATGAGTACACATTTAAACTTCCCATTCATCAAGGACTGAAAAAGGCTTCCTCCCTCCCCCACCTCTCCTCCAGTTTCAGGAATCATCCTTTCCCACACCCTCATGCTGCACCATTGGAGCCAGAATGTGACAACTGGGATTTTATACAGTTACCTCCACTACAGCCCCTATTGTTCTCCTGTTTAGAAAGGTTACTGTACAAAATAGGGCATTGCAAAACACCCCGCCGACAGTATTTCATCCAAATGTTTAGGGCGATCTATGGCAGTCAAGGGGTTAATGTTCATCTTTTCTTTCAGGCTAGTGCTGAGGAACCAAATGACACCATAATATATTTACAATGCCGATTCCAGGTGCTTCCCTGCTTCAAGATTTATTAACGATCGATAAATAAAGAGGTGACATGCAGATGTTCACCTTGAACCAACAAGCAGAAATTCTAAACTTGTGGAAAATAACTACTATCCCTCCCTTTCTCCGAAACATGAAGGCTTGGAAGCTTTAATCCTTATATGATCGTGCTGCAGGGAATCATTTGAACTTTGTTGGCTTGTTCTTCCCGTCATGTAGTAATCGCCAGCTGCCAGCCAATCCCACTGTGCTGTCAGCCATGTTTATAATGGGGAGGGGGGGGGGGGCACTTCTTTCTGAAGAGATTCCACAGTCTCCCGATGAAAGTTTTCCTCTGGTGGCTGGAGGAATGACCGACCTTGTGAGGTGCCAGTGGTGGCACTGGCGATGTTGGCAATGCCAAGCCAGGCATTGTCACTCCATGGGAACACTTTCACTTTGTTATGTTCTCGTACTGTGACTATGATTGAGTCAGCGTGCCAAAGAACATTAAATTCTAGACTAGTCAAATTTATTATTGTATCAAAAACGGTGGGTTGGAAACTATTACTGACAAACTGGAACAATCACAAACACAACTAACCACGACGACTTCTGCAGACTCCCGCTGTGTTACAGTGTCACATGGTATAACTTGCCTGCCACCTAGTGGTCGGAGGTCAAACATATTTACATGTACAGTTGCTTATGCATATCACTACACGCCTCTGAATTAGAAACTCGTGGATTAAGTCCCACCCAGGGACTTGAGCATGAAATTCAAACTGACACTCCAGTGAAGTAATGAGAGACTGCCGCACCGTTGACGGTGCCATGTTTCAGATGAAGCATTAAACCAAGTCCCTGTCTACATTTTGAGGTGGATGTAGAGGATTCTAGAGTATTGTTTTGAAGCAGGGAGGTTTCATAGAATACAATTATCATCGAGTCCCTGCAGTGCAGAAGGAGCCATTCGGCCCATCGAATCTGCACCAACCCTTTGAAAGAGCACCCTACCTAGGCCCACTCCCCCGCCCTATCCCTGGAACCCTAACTCCACATAACCTTTGGAATCATAGAATTATAGATTTATAGAATTCACAGTGCAGAAGGAGGCGATTCAGCCCATTGAATCTGCACTGGCCCTTGGAAAGCTCACCCCACCCAAACCCACACCGCCACCCTATCCGCGTAACCCAGTAACCCCACCTAATCTTATTGGACACTAAGGGCAATTTATCATGGCCAATCCACCTAACCTGCACATCTTTAGACTATGGGAGGAAACCGGAGCACCCGGGAGGAAACACAAGCAGACACGGGAGAACGCGCAGGCTCCGCACAGACAGTGACCCAAGCCGGGTGAAAGCAGAACTACGGGGCATAGCCTCAAAATAAGGGGAAGTAGATTTAGGACTGAGCTTAGGAGGAACCTCTTCAACCAAAGGGTTGTGAATCTGTGGAATTTCCTGCCCAGTGAAGCAATTGAGGCTCTTTCATTAAATGTTTTCAAGATGAAGATAGATAGTTTTTTGAAGAATTTTTTTCGGGCGGGAAAGTGGAGCTCAGTCCACAAAAGATCAGCCAAGACCTCATAATGGCGGAGCAGGCTCGAAGGGCCAGGTGGCCTACTCCTGCTCCTAGTTCTTATGTTGTTCTTAAGCCGGGACCCTGGAGCTGTGAAGCAGCAGTGCTAACCACTGTGCTACCGCACCGCCCTATTGCCTTGACCAAAGTTTCACCCTCCAGCAACATCATTTAAAAAGGTCATCCGGTCATTATCATATTGCTGTTTGTGGGAACCTAACAGTGCAAATTGACTGTTCTGGGCCCAACGTAGTGACTGAAATACAGAAATGACTTCATTGGCTGTAAAGCGCTTGGGAATGTGCTGTGGTTGTGAAAGACACCAGATAAATGCAAGAATTTCTTCTTTATTTCTATAAATTGCTGCATAAGAGGTGTGTGAGAACTGGCTGTGTGAATCCTGCTTTCTGTAGCCTCCAACCACCTGACTGACCAGAATGGAAACATCTGACATCAGAAATTACTGCCAACAACCTACATCCCGTCAGGCTACGTCTGATCTCTTTTGAACCCTTTTTCCTAATTAAACCCTGCAAATCTGAATCCTCCTATATTTAAAATGCAGATTTTATTTTTATACCAGCCCAAAATTGGACCACTCTTCTTATCCCTAATGCTATAACATTACTGCATTTTCACTCAGTCCAAATAACCTGCTTGTGGTACAAATAATAACGTGGCCTTCGAGGAGTTAAAAGCCCCTCCAGCAGCAGCCTCTCCTCTTTCAATATGTTCTCGTCCCACCCAACTGATATGCTCCCCTGGTATTGGCCGTCTCTGCTGAAGAGGCAGTGAAGGCTGGACGTATATCACTCCTTCCTGAGCAGACAGCCTGTAATCAGTTGGTTTTAACCTCAGCCCCTGTCACCACACTAAGAGGCTGCTCACCCTTCAGTACGAGCCTCTGTGGGAGAAAATGCAGCCGGGCTAAAATAAAAGATCTGCTCATTGCACAAGAGAGGAAGGAAAAGGTCACCCCCCTGGCCACACACAAAAAAAGCTGGACAAGACCCAGAAAACAAAAGGTCTGGAAGGGGGAAATTCAATTTAAACCGAGGAAGAGACAGCAGAAAAGAACGTTTCTGAATCTTTCAACCTGTCAAAGAACCTGAAGTAATTCTCCACAGTGTTCCAGGGTAAGTCTGTTACTCTTCATTTTTCTTAGAAGTTATTGTTCAGAAATGTTGCTCCACTTCCATTATTAATGACTTTACAGCACAGTTTTAAAATAACTTTAATGGGGCTTATAATATCACTTCCAGCTTGGTTTTGTTAATTTGGAAAAGCCTTTGTTTTTAAACTAACGGGGTGCCTGGGTTTGTCTGATTGGATCTGATTCCCTCATTTATAATCAGCACGATTTCACTCCTTTGATCTGGCCTCTCAGTTAAATGGTTCCAGTTGTGGTTATTTCTATAACTGTTCCATGGTAACGATTACCAGAAACAGATTGTGGGGATTGGATTTGCTGTCAACTTTCGGTTTACGTGGAAGTTTGTTGCATTCAGTAAAGAGCTGGCAAAGGAAAATGATGCTTTGAAACAGATTGCGTGCCCAAGGATATTGCTGCCCAGACCATGCAATGGTTGGGCAAAGGTGCCAATGCTCACTTCCCATAGTGAGGTCTTCATTGAAACTTCGTTATCCAGGGCAGCCAGGTTGTTGAGATCATGGGGACAAATGGTGCATTAGATGTTGTCACCCTCCTTCCTCCACGCTCATGTGGTCCTCAATGTCACAGTGCAGTGAAGAGCAGCAAAACCTCGACCAACTGCACTCACCTCTCACTTTCAGCCAATGTACACCACAACCCGAGGAAGCCTAAATATGGAAAAGGGGGAGGAAATTGAAACTTACTGGGGAAAATATGGGGCAATTCAGTGCTGGGTGCTTGTAAGGAGTGGAAAAGCTGGGTTCATCAGTCACGACATGTCGAGGATTTTGATCCTGTGTCGACTGACGGTGGGTTAACTGCAGAATAGCTACATCATTCTGTATCCAAGTGCTCAAGAGGTTTTGTACATCTTACTGATGGTCTGCATGATGTTGAATTTAATGTTAAGTTTAATGGGGGAGGCTTGTCACTCTTCATGAGTGACTGGTAGATGGTTAAACTAGCGTGCCTCAACAAAAGGCTAGAAAAATACTCAGCTTTTGCTGGAACAGTTGAAATGTATTGCCACCTGTGAAAATGTTGGTATAATTTTTGATTTGATTTCATTTATTATTGTCACATGTATTAGTATACAGTGAAAAGTATTGTTTCTTGCATGCTGTCGAGACAACGCACACTGTACAAAGGGAAGGAAAGAGAGACTACAGAATATAATGTTACAGTCACAACTAGGATGTAGGAGGGCAGCACGGTGACACAGTGGGGTAGCACTGCCGTCTCACGGCGCCAAGGTCCCAGGTTCGATCCCAGCTCTGGGTCACTGTTCGTGTGGAGTTTGCATTTTCTCCCCGTGTTTGTGGGGGTGAAACCCCACAACCCAAAGATGTGCAGACTAGGTGGATTGGCCACACTAAATTGCCCCTTAATTGGAAAAAATGAATTGGGTACTCTAAATTTAAAAAGAAAACATACCTAGGGTGTAGAGAAAAGATCAACTTAGGTCCATTCAAAAGTCTGATGGCAGCAGGGAAGAAGCTGTTCTTGAATCGGTTGGTATAGGTATCTCTTTTGTATCTCTTTCCAGACGGAAGAAGGTGGAATAGAGTGGGTCTGGGGTCCTTAATTATGCTGGTTGCCTTTCCGAGGCAGCGGGAATTGTAGATAGAGTCAATGGATGGGAGGCTGGTTTGCGCGATGGACTGGGCTACATTCACAAACTTTTGTAGTTTCCTCCGGTCTTCAGCTAACACTGTCAAAGCTGAAATTCTTTCCCTTTACATCCGGGATGAGGCTAAGAAAGTTCCTTTAACTTGGATTTCCAGGAGTTTCAATCCATCCACACAATCATTGGTTCATATTATTAAAGATTTCAGGTCTGAACTGCACTATAGTCAGCCTTTATTATCAGAAGGCAATGGCAAAATAGGTTATATTTCACAGACATTTTGCTACAGATAGCATTATATATTTTTACCCGCCAGGTGTGAGGCAAAGTGAATGGGACCTTTGAATCTGGATCTAGGATGCCTCGGGGTGGAAAGGGCTCTGGTGACGTATTGAAGAGGGAGTTTTACCGTTCAATGTAACAAGTCAAAATTGAGAAAGCTGGAAAACCCCAGCAGACCTGGCAGCATCTGTGGAGAGAGAAACAGAGTTAACGTTTTGAGCCAAACATGACTCTTCCTCTTCCGTGCTATTTTTAACCTGTAAAAACTTAACTGGGAAGGATAGTAAGAGCCACCGTCTTCATTTAACATGGATCTGGGAATGTTTGATATTCTCACTGGGTTTCAATGTGCTTGCACAAAGTATCCTCACGACTGACTACACTCACCATAATAAATACAAAATGCTAATTTTGAACAATCTGAAAAAGTCCTCATTGGAACGGTGGCACAGTGGTTAGCACTGCTGCCTCATTGCGCCAGGGACCGGGGTTCAATTCTGACCTCGGGTGACTGTGTGGAATTTGCACGTTCTCCCCGTGTGTGCGTGGGTTTCCTCCGGGTGCTCCGGTTTCCTCCCACAGTCCAAAGATGTGCAGGTTAGGTGGATTGGCCATGCTAAATTGTCCCTTAGTGTCCAAAAGGTCTGGTGGGGATAGGGAGGGGAAGTGGGCCTAGATAGGGTCCTGTTTCGGAGGGTTGGTGCAGCCTCAATGGGCCGAATGGCCTCCTTCTGCAGTGAAGAGAGTCGATGATTCTACACTGAGATTTCTCTTAGTTTCCGCTGTTTTCATTCCTTTGGTTCATACGTTTCATTTAACGCAGCGTGTGATTGCTGGCTGCTGCTATCCTGCTGTAAGCAGGTGAGTGTTTCTCAGCTGGTAGAAGGTATCACATTTCTTTCTTTGCAGTGTGCTGTTTGGGTTGTTTCATATTGTAATAAATTCTGATGTACCCCAATGTGACGAATTCTTTACAGAGCTTTGGCCAACGAAGAAATTCTGAAAACACCCTTTGCTGTTTGCGCTTTCTGTGCGAGTTCCTCGGTGTAACAGAAATTGCCATTCACTTCAGTGTTTATTTCTTCTCGCTTTCCTTTGCGCCAGCTTTCTCTCCTCTTCCCCTTGCGGTCTTGGCTCCTGCCAGGGGAACTGCCTCACAGACACCAGTCACCCTTCTGTCATTCACCTCAGCCCCCAGTACATCCTCTGCGAGTGTCGGCGACGAAACTTGGCAGGCTATGTGACTGTTACTGGCATAAGCACTCGGCACACTGCATTGAAGGGGGAGGATGTGGGGGAGGGGGGTTCGAGAGGAGGGGGTTTGGTGGGGCAATGGTTTCACTGGATAATGATCTGAATCTGGGGTCCCAGCGCTGTTTTTTTTCCCCTTTCCTAACTCAATATGGGGCTGAGGCCAACTTGAGGACCCCTGAGACCTGCCAATTCACAACACAGATGAAGAGTTGAATCTGGAACATTCTGCTCTCTCTGGCCCAATGACTTAACCAGTTCAGCCATCAGGGGAGACCCTTGCATAATAAATTCACTTTCTTTCTCAGTCACATGCATTAACATTGTGTTGTGCTTTTCGTCATTCTGTCATAGGTGCAGTTAAGAGGAATAGTTTTATAAATTGACAATGGTGTGACTATGATCAGCTCAAGTCTACATTCCCACCCACAACGTGCACCACTGCACAAACTGCCCTCAAAGCTGCAGGAGGGCAGATCTGAGCAGCGATCTAGAATGCACTGTGCATTACAACAAACAGATTGCGCACAACCGACGTTCCCTCCTCACTGTGCTTGGGCGCGCAGCATTCTTGAATATGCAATGCAATAAACGGGATGCACGCAGCAAAGAAGAACATTGCTACTATGTATTGATGGAGAGTCAGTGGGCGGAATTCTCCGCTCCCGGGAAAAATCGGGAGGGCCGTCGTGAACTCGGCCGAGTTCACAACGACCTCGGAGGCCGCTCCTTGCCCCCTATTCTCCCCTCCCGGCGGGGCTAGGAGCGGTGCTCCGTAAGTCTCGGCCGCCGGGCGGCGCGCTGAGAGTGGCACGACGGCGGCGCCTATGTGACGTCAGCCGCGCATTCGCAGGTTGGCCGGCTCCAACCCGCGCATGTGCGGCTGATGTCACAACGGCTGACAGATTGAACCCGCGCATGAGCGGTGGCAGTCTTTCCCCACAGCCGCCCCGCACGACGTGGCGGCTTGATCTCGCGGGGCGGCGGAGGGGAAATAGTGCGTCCGATTGAGACGCCGGCCCAACGATCAGTGGGCACCGATCGCGGGCCTGTCCCCTCCCGAGCACAGTGGTGGTGCTCATTCCCCACCAGGCCCCCTACAAGCCCCAAAACGGGCATCTCACGGTGATTTCACGACGGCAGCGACCAGGTGTGGTTGCCGTCGTCATGAAACGGTCGTGAACGGTAGGCCGCTCGGCCCATCCGGGTCGGAGAATCGCAGGTCGCCGTGAAAAACAGCAAGCGGCGATTCTTCCGAGCGGGGGGTGGGAGAATCGAGGGCGGCGCCAGAGGGTCGTGAAATTAGTCGGGGGGGGGGGGGCCCTCCTGCGATTCTCCCACCCGGCGTGGGGAGCGGAGTATCGCGCCCAGTGGGTCTGAAATTGGTCCCAGAATGGAACACGGCCTGATGTCCTTCACACCACTAACCTCGTCTGTCACCACATAAGCCACCTCAAGCAAATTGCTCAGGAGGGTCCTGGGTTCAGCCAGGGTTAGTGAGTGGGAAAATAAATCCCCCTCCTCCAACCCCAGGTGGAATGTGAGCATGTGTGGACATTGGTCAAGGACACATCCATGCTCAGTTTTCTTGCATCATTAGAAATCCAGCAGGCACAGGGTTGTCAAGGTCCGTTTATAAAGAACCGTACTTGCGCGTTGAAGGGAAGAGGGTGAAAAAAAAGAACTTGCAATTGGGACATCCCAAAACACTTTTATATCGAAGGATGCATAGTCATTGTTGCGTTGAAGGAAACAGCGCAGTCTATTTGCATGCAGCATGTTTAACAGACAGCAATGTGATCAGCTGTCTCAGTGATAAATGCTACCAATAGGACACCTGGGAAAACCTCCCTGCACTTCCTTAAAACATCACCATGGAAATTCCTACCTGAGTTTAAGATTATTGGCACCTCAGATAATGTGGCACTCCCTCAGTACTGCACTGGAGTGTCAGCCTTGCGAGTTTGTGCTCAGGTCTCTGGAGTGGGAGGGGATACCCTCCCAATACTTCGCCAATAGCTGACACGGTGATAGAGTTACAGAAATGTGAGTTTATTCCTGGACCAGAGTTTGAGCAGTGCCTCCAACCACCTCGCTAGCTCGGCAATGGATCTATTTAATGGACGGCCCATAAACATGCCTCCATTCAGGGGAAAATATTTTGATTCACGTGAGGGGCTGAAGAACAGAAATAAGTCCCTGGGTAGCAGTATCCTGTTTTATATATCGCCTGCATGTAGGCGGTAGGCGAGCAGAGGATCGACTTGCTGGGATGGAAATGTATTCCACTGCAGGCTCGTACAGAGCCTGACACACATGAACTATCGCTTTTGTGACTGTTTCACAGTTTGTAATTGTTGGCCAGGAGTTCCGAAGGAGATTTAGAAAGTAATGGGTAAAATTAGTCACACATTTCCAAAATAAAAGCCAAAGGTAATATTATGCTTCCTGTCACCTCTCTGGCTGCTTTCATGTGGTCTGTATTTTTATTACTTTGTGTCAGGCTGAATCTGAGCCAGGACCCATGTGGATTTTTTTTATTGCAGGAATATACTTTAAGTAACAATATGGGGCATCAAAAATCAAACGAGCTTCATTATGATCTTCCCCTTTGGTTTCATTTCAGCAAACAACGTGGAAAGGTTTTGCACAGAGCTGGACCCGTAACTCTGCAAGAGGAATTATTAGTATCTCAGAGATTCGGCCGGCTTTGCATTTTAACTGCTCTGATTCCACTAATCCAAACCCCAGACCTTAGTGGAACACCTTAGGCCATCGTAAACTCTTACCATAATAACACTGTCTCTCCACTCACCCCCCCCCCCTGGGCAGTAAAGGCCCTTTAATGAGACGCCTCTTACAGTCTATTTAAGGCTGTATTCCCACATCGTTAGAAAATGAACCTACGCATATATTAAAGTGTGTTATGCATATCATTGTTGGTCGTACTTAATGCCTGCATGCAGGGAAATATCCAGCCTTACGTTACGAAAGCTTTATTTTTATAGCTGAATAATAGCATTCCTGTCCAAAGCACTCGCCCTCCTCCTTATTCTCACTGTGTTAAAGTCAACAACATGATCTGTTGTATTTAATTCTCATTCTTTCCCAAGATTACAAATCTGCGGAACTCTTTACTTCTCTCAGTCTATCTACCAGCTTTTAAAATCCAACCTTGGTCCCACTTAATCGCTAATTCTCTGGCTAGGAAAAAGGCTTTTCCTGGAAGGATCAATAAAATTTATCACGCCAAAGTGAATGGTAATCTTGCACACAGATCAGGGTAAGTATGCGAGGGGCAATTTAATCAGTAATGCACATTTTGTACTATTGCCAATATCAGAATTGCCCCTAATGAAATATCTCTGGAGTTCAATGACTGTGATTATGTAGGACAAATGGACCAGGAACATTCCATGAGGTGAATAATGAAAAGAAAATTGCTTATTGTCACAAGTAGGCTTCAAATGAAGTTACTGTGAAAAGCCGCTAGTCGCCACATTCCGGCACCTGTTCAGGGAGGCTGGTAAGGGAATTGAACCATGCTGCTGGCCTGCCTTGGTCTGCTTTCAAAGCCAGCTCTTTAGCCCATGCTAAACCAGCCAAGTAGCTTGTCTGTGTTCAGTGGGGAACAAGTGGTCATGGGCGGCACGGTAGCACAGTGGTTAGCACTGTTGCTTCACAGCTCCAGGGCTCCAGGTTCGATTCCTTCTGTGCGGTCTGTGCGGAATCTGCACGTTCTCCCTGTGTCTGCGTCGGTTTCCTCCGGGTGCTCCGGTTTCCTCCCACAGTCCCAAGTTGTGCAGGTCAGATGGATTGACCATGTAAATTGCCATTAGGGATTACAGGGATAGGGTGGAGGAGTGGGTTTGGGTGGGGTGCTCTTTCCAAGGGCCAGTGCAGCCAAGATGGGCCGAATGGCCTCCTTCCTCACTGTAAATTCTATGATTCTATGACACAAGGGAGCGCACTACTCTTTGTCAAATGGCCAAGTGATATCATTACGGTGAGGTTAACATTGAATTGAATGATACAGTGCAGAAGGAGGCCATTTGGCCCATCGAGTCTGCACCAACCCTCTGCAAGAGCACCTTTCCCGCCCAAACCCCATAGCCCCACCTAAACTGCACTCTTAGGACACTAAGGAGCAATTTAGCATGGCCAACCTCCTAAACTGCATCTCACCCAAAAAGCTCAGACAACACCACAGAATCACTGTTGTTTTTACCGTGCAGAAGGAGGCCATTTGGCCCATTGTGTCTGCACTAGCTCTCCCAATGTGCAGTTTGCTCAAGTGCCATTTTCCCACTTTCTTTCCGTAAAAGCCTGACCACATTCTTTTTTAAATAACAGTGTTCCCCGCACCATAATGTTGGCCTGGAGTAAGAGGTCAAAATCTGCAATGGGTTAAGAACACTCCAGCTTGGAGCAAGAAGGGGAGGGGACCCTTCCAAACCCAGCACACACAGTGTTGCTTGGAAGAACGTTCTGTACTATTGTCCAGTATATGGATCTTTTTAGCACAAAAGAATCCTTGGAGATGAGAAAATAATTTGCAGAATGGAGCAAAGGACAAAAGAAATGTACTGCAACCTGCAGCACGATTCTCTCCAACATTGAAGTGCTTGCTGCATATTACAAACTTAAATAGTTCAGTTACACCATTACAGGTATCAATAAGCCAGGGGTATTAGAGCAGTGCTTCTAAAACTTGGGTCCACAAAACAATGTGAACAGTTTGCCCTGCTTGCCAGGAAGCAACAGCTGTAAACCACATATTCAGCCTATCGTTTACTGGCCGTCTTGGTTAGGAAGAAGTATGTGCGGAGGAATGCTGAGGGAAGCACATGATCACCTGGTAGACCTGCCTTTGCAGGTAAGTTCAAGCCCCCTCAAGAAAGGGGAGATCTTTGAAAATATTGACGTAAACTCAAAGCAAGGAAGCCAACATGCAACGATGCCCAGGGTTCCATTGTCCCTCATTTAGATGGGGTGGATTTGTGATCATTGGTCCATTTCAAAAGGGGTCCTTCAACTGAAAGGTTTGAGAACTTCAATATAAAAACCCAACGGTGAATATGGGGATGTATTTGGGGGTCAGTCAGTGAAGATTCTCTGCAGTTTTCTCTCAATGGAATGTTGTGACTGTTTACATTGGTTATTTTACATCACACAAATCTCATTGTTCAAAATCCAGTAACCAAATTCACGGTACTTCAGCGGCAAGTGGTGAAATCCTGGTCAGAGTCATTGCAACTAAAAGCCAATGTATAATGTCAGCGTGGAGCCTACAGGTTCCACACTGACCTGCTCCAGAATGCTGAGTGGGACGGCTGCCCCTCACTGGGGAGCAAGTCGTTCCCTCTGGAGCAGCCCTGGCCAATTGGATTGGCCAGCAGCTCCCATCACTCCCGGCGACACCAGGAAGTGTGGCGCTGGCAGCACTCATAGAATCATAGAATTTACAGTGCAGAAGGAGGCCATTCGGGCCATTGAGTCTGCACTGGCCCTTGGAAAGAGCACCTTACCCAAGCCCATACCTCCACCCTATCCCTGTAACCCAGTAACCCCAACCAACCTTTTTTGGGGACACTAAGGGCAATTTGGCATGGCCAATCCACCTAACCTGCACATCTTTAGACTGTGGGAGGAAACCGGAGCACCCGGAGGAAACCCACGCAGACCCAGGGAGAATGTGCAGACTCCGCACGTACAGTGACCCAAGCCGGGAATCGAACCTGGGGCCCTGGAGCTGTGATGCAACTGTGCTAACCACTGTGCTTCCATGCTGTCCATAAACTGCAGAAGAAGATGATGGCCAAAGCCACTGGATCCCTGGAGAAGGTAATTCCGGGGTCTTGGGCCAGAAGGGTTTAGGTAGGTTAGGGAGAGGAGTGGAGGGGATGGGTTTAAGGGAGGACGTGGATAGGAAGGAAGGGGTGGTTGGGTTTACCTTGGGGGGGGGGGGGGGGGGGGGGGCTGCCACACGATCAGCCCAGAAATGGCGACCCTCCCCCTCTTCCTTCTCACCCATTAAACATTGAAGTAAAAAGATTGGGTTGCCCACCCCTGCCCGGCTGCCTATGCTGAATGGTTTATGGCGTGACCCTCCTCCTGTCGGGGTGAATTGGCTTGATCACAAGATAGCAAGAAACTAGGTTATTCATTTCAAGTAAGGTGGATCGGCAGCCATTGGAATTCATTCTGTGTTCAGCTAACGTGGGCCAAAACAAAGGCCTGGACTAAACAATTCTGTTTGATTTTCCATGCAAACTTAAAGTTGGTCAGTGCTGGTCAACACACTCATTCTAAAACCCTGCCTGCAGTCAACCGCTGGCTGTAATGGGAAACAGTTTAACAACCTCGCTCAATATCGTTCCTTGTGAGGAACTGTAATACAATCAACACTGAAACTTTCTTCACCTTCATCTTACTTTGCATCATAAAACATTTTACATTTCCTGAAATGGCCTTGTTCCATCATGGCCTGTCAAATTCAGTTGCGTTTTACTACATCAAAAATCAATCAACCTGCCAACCATCCAATCAACCAGCATTCGATGCCTCTCCACACTGACGTCTGTGCTATACTCTGGCTTCTCAATTAAAGAATAACTGGAGTCTTGCTGCCGAAGTGAAGGGTCAGAGTGCAAAACAGCACCTAGATTGAAAAGAGCAATAGTTATTGGATACATTAAACAGTGGTGATCAGGTGTTAAAGAGAATAATTGTAATCGAACGAGACAAAGGGAGAGAGGGAAACGGTTTAAAACGGATAAGCCTGGCAACTCTCCAATGTCACCGGAGCAGTTTGTGCCCCTTGGCAGTGCCTCCTGGTGCTTTTGCATTGCTGGGCAATTGACTGATTTCTGCATATAGATTACCTTGGCTTCCTTTTCTCAATAGGCCGCCGACAAATCGAGAGGATGGCGGTGGCAAAGGGAAACGCTGAATTATTTTTCTAATTGCGGAATTGCACCCAGGATTTCAATGAATGGGAAAGGGTTAGGGGGAATTGGATGCAGTGAGCTGCGAAATTCACATTGACATTCATCAGCATGTTAGTCTCAAGGTGTTTCTTTGAGTCACAATGTACAACACTCTTCAGAATGAACAGGCCCAGTGCATTAATCAGGAAGATATGCGGGTCACTGGCCCTTGACAAGTAAGCCTCTGTTGTTGGAATAAGGAGTATCAGCAGTCACAGAAGTTAAATGCGCCTCGGTGGCAACTCATGAAGAACTATCTTCGGTTCATCGTCATTCATTTTGCCAATGGTGCCATCTGAGATCTGTCGCTTTCGAAAGCTCGATCATTTCTGCCAGAGGTGACAGTCGGGGGAAACCAACTCCGTGTTCAGTGCAGTTTTATTTTGTGGGTAGTGTGGTCCAACTGCGTTGGGGGAAAATGCTTCCCTAACGGCACTGCGGGTGTAGAGCGGGTCAAGAAGACGGCTCACCACCACTGCTTAGAGATGGGCAATGAAGGCTGGCCATGTTGGAGATATCCACATCCCAAGACTGAACAACGTTAAAAATATTCAACACAGACATTGCAGCCGAGTAACACACTCCAGTGGTGGTGGCAAATTGATGTAGGCGGCAGGTACAAAACAAAAGAACAGCGAGACATTTATCTGCTTTTTAAAAAGTGCCCCAGTCCTGAGAATTTCAGTTTTCTCGGTTATCCTATTTTCCATTCCACAAGGAATCACAGCCACGGTGACCATTGCAAACTGCTCCATTGAACATTCTTTTTTTTTAAAACTCTAACCCAGTTTCCAAAGGATCCCAATGGAGTAATTTACCCTGGACAAAGGGCCTGAAAATGGTATCCAAATGTATTTGGCAACTTCACTTGTCGGAATGAATCAAAATCAGTGGTGATTATCTGAACGTGGTCTTAGATCAACTCTCCATTCAATATCTCTCTGCTCAGCACCTCTCAGGGGATACCCAACTAAAGCTTACCCTTGGTAGACTTTGTGATTAAATATTTTCCCGTTGGGAGTAAGATTCCTCAAGAGCATTAGATCATAGAATTTACAGTGGAGAAGGAGGCCATTCGGCCCATCGAGTCTGCACCGGCTCTTGGAAAGAGCACCCTACCCAAGGTCAACACCTCCACCCGATAACCCAGTAACCCCACCCAACACTAAGGGCAATTTTGGACACTAAGGGCAATTTAGCATGGCCAATCCACCTAACCTGCACATCTTTGGACTGTGGGAGGAAACCGGAGCACCCGGAGGAAACCCACGCACACACGGGGAGGATGTGTAGACTCCACACAGACAGTGACCCAAGCCGGAATCGAACCTGGGAGCCTGGAGCTGTGAAGCAATTGTGCTATCCATAATGCTACTGTGCTGCCCTGGTTAAGGCTAAGGTTATTTGGTAGCTTTTTCAATGGGTCAGTTAATAACTGCACGGTTCAACAGAGGACTGAGTCACGGAGCAGCTGGGCCCAAGACTCAGTATCTGGTCTTGCTGATGGAAAGGGTGGAGGTTGCGGGGTTGGGGGAGAGGGGCAAAGGGAGGGGCATTGCAAATTGTCTTAGTATTCCTGGGCTAGGAGGTATGTCCTCTACTGTCCAGTAACCCCCAACTGGGACATATATTTGCATCGAGAGATTGGGTGAGGGAGAGACCGATCTTGACAATGGTGCCCGATAGTCTAGGCACCTAGAATGTTAACATTCACTGTCTAAGCGTACAGATTAAAAATGATAAGGTACCTAAAGTTTGTCAGTGGTTGTGGTCTGTACGGACTCAGTAACTTCAGGAAATAAGGAGAAAAAAAAAAGACCAAAATATTTCTGGAAAATGACCTCATTCTTACTAAAGACGATCAGATTTTGCCGGTGATTTAATTAGTTGTAAATAATTACAGTTGTAGATCATGAAATGATTAAGGTACATTCATCACAATATTAATCTCCCTTGGCTTAAAACTCCACAATAGTCTCTCGTGAGCAGAGTGGAAATCTTCCCGGTACAATCAAGAAGCAGGAAGCTGCCAAACACAAGTGGAGGCAACTATTAAAACCAGTGGGATGTACAGGAATAAGCCACTTGGAGTAATGCCACTTGGACCCTTCAGTAAACACACAGAGAAACAGCAGACCTGACATGGAAGCTTATTAAAGTCCATACTTGAAGTTGACACTCGTTTGACGATGACCTTCCAAGAGCAGGACACGTGAAGGAATTTGAGGCTCTAACTCCGGGATCTGGCCCAGGTAACTCCTGGGAAAATAGCAGGGGGAGAAGCGATAAAGAGGGTTTTGTCTTGTTATGCTCTAAGTGTGGCATAAGCGGCTTCCTTGTGGTGCACTTGACAAAGGAAGGTTCAGACGTGGAGATAACTTCAACACGTTTATTAAACTATATTCACTTCTATTACTCGGGTTCGACACTACTGCTAATCCTACTATAGCTACTCAGACTGACTAACCAGTCTGCTACAATCCACGTGGTGGGAGTGATATTGAATCAACCCTGTGTCTGTACTCACTGACTGTCTCCACTGGAAAGAGGCAGATCATGTGTGTGGTGTCCTTTATATATGGGTTGGTGTAATGCCCTCCTGTGGTCGTGTCACCTCTGTGTGTATCGTGAATGCCCATTGGTCGTGTCCTATCTAACTGATCTATTGGTTGAGTGTGTGTGTGATGTCTCTGATGCTCCCTCTAGTGTCTATCTAGTCGACATGTATTTACATTAACCCCTTGTGTATTTACAGTGATGCACATCACCAAGGTTTTGCTGCAGGGGCTGTGAGAAAGGCCACTGCAATTTGCAGGCCAGGATGATGAAACGTTTATGTGAGAGGGAGGAAATGACAGGGAGTGGGATAGCTTGATTTTGGTTTCGGACAAGGCTCAGCACAACATCGAAGGCCGAAGGGCCTGTTCTGTGCTGTGCTGTTAGAAAAAAAAGAACGAAATGAGAGAGCGGAAAAGATGAAAGTGGCAAGAGGAGGAGAGCATCAAGGGTTACTATAGTGATTGAGATTTTGATGGGGATAATCGTCAGAGGTAAGGGTCTCCAAGGCAGGGGATCACAGGTATGGGTAATGCAGGCAGGATAGAAGGAGACGGCTCAGACAGTTTGCGTCACCTCATGTATAAAGCCTGGCAAGTCATGCTACAGTTGTATAGAATCTTGGTAAGGCCGCCCTTGGAATATTGCGCACAATTCTGTTCTCCACACTACCAGAAGGATGTGGAGGCTTTGGAGAGGGTGGAGAGGAGGTTTACTAGGATGTTGCCTAGTCTGCAGGGTGTTAGCTATGCGCATAGACTCAGACTGTTTTCATTAGAACGACGAAGGTTGAGGGGCAACCTGATAGAGGTCTACAAGATTATGAGGGGCATGGATAGAGTGGATGGGCAGGCACTCTTTCCCAGGGTGGAGGGGTCAGTCACTCGGGGGCATAGGTTTAAGGTCCGTGGGGCAAAGTTTAGAGGAGACGTGCGAGGCAGGTTTTTTTTACGCAGAGGGTGGTGAGTGCCTAGAATGTGTTGCCAGGGGAGGTTATGGAAGCAGATACATTAACGGCGTTCAAAAGGCATCTTGACAAACACATGGATAGGATGGGTATAGAGGGATATGGCACAAGGAAGTGCTGAGGGTTTTGGCCAAGGGTGGTATCATGACTGGTACAGGCTTGGAGGGCTGTTCCAGTGCTGTATTGTTCTTTGTTCTTTGTTCAACTGTCCCAATGTGCTGGAAACATTCTCATCATCTCATAAAGCTAGGTGTGAACTCCGTGACACCATAATATAACATCAGAAAAGAGATCTCCGCTGTCTACATATGTGATATTTGATCCTGAATTATAGTCCTTTTGAAAACTAGGCCTGAGCATTCCAGATTCCTGAGCTTGTCAGGCTGGGGCAGGAATTTATCCTCCGTCTGGGACGAGACGGTTGGCAGAAAAGAACACAAAGGGCCGGATTCTCAGGTCACCCAGGTGCGTGTCTCTGGGTGGCACGCTGCTCCCGAGTGGCGGAATTCTATTCTCCCATTGAGGCCACCCAACGCCACCGGGAAACCCGTCGGCTGGGGTGCGCTGGCGGTGGGGAAAGCGAATCGCAACAGTCGGAGAATTCCAGCCAAAATATCGGACAAACTCTGCCGGTTTGGCAGCATTGGGGGAGAGCGAAGCAGAGTCAATCCTCAGCGGAAATCCCGGTATGTCAGAAAAACTGCGGGGGGAGCCCTGGAACTGAATTTTCTCCCGGTTACAAATCAGTTTCCGATCCTCCCGCTCGCTCCAACTGGCGTGAGCGGAATCTTCCTCAGAACGGGCGAGAAACGGGCGGGGCTGTTTAGCACAGGGCTAAATCGCTGGCTTTGAAAGCAGACCAAGCAGGCCAGCAGCACGGTTCAATTCCCGTACCAGCCTCCCCGAACAGGCGCCAGAATGTGTCGACTAGGGGCTTTTCACAGTAACTTCATTGAAGCCTACTTGTGACAATAAGCTTTTCAGAAGCTGGTTTAGCTCACTGGGCTAAATCTCTGGC